>NC_090438.1:134268722-134569972 GCF_031143425.1 Pleurodeles waltl
CGCCGACGTGCAGACGTCAGTTTCCTTTTTTCCGTGCCATTCGAATCGGTTATCTTCGAGGGAGCTACTGTTGCTGTATCGACAGTTACAGTGTGTTTTTGGCTATTTTTACTTTGGGACATTACAATGTCGCAAAGAAAGTCAGGATTCAAGCCCTGCAGTGAGTGTGGGGGCAAAATGTCCGTAACGGACCCACATTCTGACTGCTTGTGGTGTCATAGTTCTGACCATGATGTTGATAAGTGCGATTCTTGTCAACATATGAATCCTAAGGCCCTGAAAGAGCGTGAGGCCAAGCTTTTTCTTGCGAAATCGAAAAAGAAGGAGAAGAGACATCACCGAAAGTCGTCGTCACCGAAGTCTCATCGGCATCATCGGGACTCCCGGCGTCGGCGAGAATCACAGCGCCAGTCGAGTAGGGAGAGGTCTCGATCGAGGTCTCCATCAACTCGACGTCGGAAGACTTGGGAAGTCAGCCCCATTGTCACTCCTCAGCCGACGATGCCGTTGCCATCTCCGGCTTCACCGACTTCGCCCATGTCATTGGGCCATCCTCCTTCAGTGTTCGAGGTTCCGCAGCCTCAGATGTTTTCTCCGTCTTTGCAGACGTTGAGACCGGCATCGGTGTCGCCTTCAAACCAGGCACCCCAGTACCCGGCTTTCCCGGCCCCTGGAGCTGATAGTACCGCATTCCTGAATGCAATGTTTTCCATCTTCCAACAGGTGGCTTCAGGTGGTGGACCGGCTGGTCCTCCGGGCCCTTTGGCCTTCAACATTGGTGCTCTGGCTGCACTTCGACCAGCACCCTTTATGCCCTTTCTCCCCCTGGGGAACGTGGGCTCGGCGCCGGTATCGGCTCCGGTGGCTTCGGCTCCTGAGACTTCGCCTCCTACGGCTTCGGCTCCTGCGGCTTCGGTGTCTCAGCCAGTGAAGCCGTCTAGACCTCCTGCTACTCCGAGGCAGTCTTCACTCCGTCCGGCTCCTCGTTTGGCGCCGAAGAGACCTATGGTGCCTGTAGACCCGGCGTCTGACAGATCTGAGGATCGGCGTCGTTCTTCAATGTCCGCTGACGCCATGTCGACGCCGAGGATAGAGGAGAGGCTGCACTCGAGGAGGCTTGCTCTCCGCCTCCTTGAAGAGCAGGAATACCAGAGACAAGTCTTGGAGGAAGGGGAGATCGAGGACTCTCGTGAGGGTCTCCATGGACTTGACACTGCTAGTGGTCTAGATACCTCCCCTGAATGGGACTTGTCATCACCTGGGGAGTACACAGAGGAGGCGGACACTTTTCATTCTGTCATCAGAAAGGCAGCTGACTTTCTGGACCTCCCTTTGCCAGTGACTGAGGCCAAGCAGAACATCTTGACGGAAGTGTTGCACCCTACCTCTACATCTGCAGAGCCACATTTGCCTTTCAATGAAGCGCTGCTGGACCCCATTATGTAAGTCTGGAAGAAGCCAGTGTCTTCTTCAGCCGTCAATAGATCTGTGGCTCGGAGGTATTGGGTTGCACCGGCTGACCCAGGTTTTCTTTCCAGGCATCCAACACCTGGTCCAGGCTTCGTGCTCAGCAAGATCTGCTCCTGGGTCCTTTCCGGCTGTACCCTCGGATAGAGACTCCAAGAAGATGGACATGTCATCCAAAAAGGTGTTCTCGTCATGTAGCATGGCGTTGAAGTCCACCAATGCCACATGCATTTTAGGAAGATACATTTATGCCCTGATGGACGAGATTAAATCAACGCACACAGAGGTTCCTCAGGAATTATTGAGCCTGGTCTCTGACGCTCAGGCAGCTGCAACTCAGGTTATTCAATCTGGGTTGGATAAATCTGACTCGGTTGCTAGAGCAATGGGCACTGCTGTAGTTACGAGGAGGCAGGCCTGGCTTCGTAATTCCAGATTTTCCTCTGATGTGCAGTCAACCCTATTGGACCTTCCTTTTGATGGTGACAAGCTGTTTGGTGCCAAGGCGGATTCGGCCTTAGAAAGGTTCAAAGAGAGTAGGGCCATGGCCAAGTCGCTGGGCTTGCAAGCCATTTCTTCTACTTGCTCCAGATTTTTTAGGAGGTTTTGAGGATTTGGTTGTGGTTCCTCCTCCTCCTCCTTTCGAGGGAAATTCCAGCATCCCACCTCTGCTCTCTCCTATAGATCTTTCAGAGGGAGGGGTAGGGTCCGTACCAGGGGAGCCACTCAGCAGCACTCTGCCTCTTCCTCTTCATCTGGAGGGGTGCAGCAGGGGAAGCAGCCTTAGGCTTCCACCAATTCCCACTCACTCCACTCCTGTAGGGGGGAGGTTACTGAATTTTCTCCACAAGTGGGAGGTCATAACATCAGACTCCTGGATTACCAGCATTGTGAGAAAAGGCTATACCCTACCCTTTCGGGAGTTTCCGCCCCCCATCCCGCCCGCCCATCTTGTTGTTCAGAAGAACACCTCCTGTTGTTAGAACAGGAGGTTCAAGTCCTCCTTTCAAAGGGCGCGGTGGAGTTGGTCCCAGAGCAGGAAAGGGGTCAAGGTTGTTACTCAAGGTACTTCCTGATTCCCAAGAAGGATGTTCGGTTGAGACCAATCCTGGACCTAAGGATCTTGAATTGGTTCCTCAAACAGGAAAAGTTCAAGATGCTGACCCTAGCTCAGGTGCTTTTGGCGCTGAACAATGGAGATTGGATGGTGTATGTCGATTTGCAGGATGCTTACTTTCATATCCCGATACTCAAGTCGCACAGGAAGTATCTCCGGTTTGTGGTGGGGTCGCAGCACTATCAGTTTGCGGTCCTCCCGTTTGGTCTTACCTCAGAACCTCGAGTCTTCACAAAGGTGATGTCGGTGGTTGCAGCGGAGCTCAGAAGGAAGGGGATAGCAGTATTTCCTTATCTGGATGACTGGTTGATCAAAGTCAAGTCTCCGGAGCTCGTGTTGCATCACCTGCAGTCGACAACCCAGTTGTTGTTCGACCTGGGTTTTTCGGTGAACGTGCCCAAATCTCACCTAGAGCCCTCTCAGCGCCTCCTGTTCATAGGGGCAGTACTGGATACAACATTGAATCGAGCCTTTCCTCCGCCTCAGCGGATTCAGGACATTCATGCGTTGGTTCCAATGTTTCAAAGTGGAGCGGTCATTCCAGTCCTCAAGGTCCTACGTCTGCTCGGTCTGTTTGCATCCTGCATACTGTTGGTCACGCATGCTCGCTGGCACATGAGGGCTCTTCAGTGGTGTCTCCGAAGGCAGTGGTCTCAACACAAAGGAGATCTCGAAGGCTTGGTGATGATCTCCAGAGATGCTGCCACGGATTTGAAGTGGTGGATTGCAGACGGCAATCTTTCCCGAGGAAGGCCGGTCTCGCAAGCTCCACCAGTGTCCACAGTAATAACGGATGCTTCCACTCTAGGGTGGGGAGCTCATCTGGGGGACCTGGAAATCAAAGGTCTTTGGTCTCCAGTAGAACAGATGTTTCATATCAATCTGTTGGTGTTACGGGCTGTACGTCTGGCTCTCAAGGCCT
This sequence comes from Pleurodeles waltl, assembly GCF_031143425.1. Lineage (NCBI taxonomy): Eukaryota > Metazoa > Chordata > Amphibia > Caudata > Salamandridae > Pleurodeles > Pleurodeles waltl. Next base: position 134,272,229 of record NC_090438.1, read on the forward strand.
TCCTCCCGTCCCTTCGCGGTCAGTCGGTTCAGGTCCTGACGGACAATACTACTGCGATGTGGTATATAAACAAACAGGGAGGGGTTGGGTCGTACCTTCTCTGCAGAGAAGATCTTCGGCTATGGTCCTGGGCAAAGGACCATCAGATTTGCTTGATAGCAAATCATCTGGCCGGAGTCTTGAACGTACGTGTGGACAGTCTCAGTCGCCATTTCTCGGCCGATCACGAGTGGCGTCTCCATCCAGATCAAGTCCGTCTAATCTTCCAGATGTGGGGGTTTCCTCGGATAGATCTGTTTGCCACCCGGGAGAACTCGCACTGCCCGTTATTCTGCAGCCTCCAGTATCCGGTACAAGGAGCATTGGGGGATGCGTTTCAGAGGACCTGGTGCGACCAGTTGCTTTACGCGTTTCCCCCCATACCCTTGATTCCTCGAGTATTGAGGAAAATACGCCAAGACCGGGCCCAAGTCATCTTAATAGCTCCGGATTGGCCAAGGAGGGTATGGTACACGGACCTTCTCCAACTCTCACTGTGCCCTCCGCTCCAGAGCCTGCACCTTCATGTCTGGAGATTGACGGGGCAACCTGAGTTCTTTCTCTCTCCCGCCTGATGTAGTGGATGTTTTCTTAGCGGCCAGGCGACACTCCACTAAATCCATCTACGCTAATAGGTGGTCTGAATTTGTAGTTTGGTGTGGAGAGAGGCAGATTGATCCCTTACGTGCTCACTTGTCGGATGTTTTATCTTTTGCATTGTCTCTAGCACAGAGGGGTTGTGCAGTGGCTACGGTTAAGGGATACTTGTCTGCTCTTTCAGCCTTTATTTGTCTTCCAGACAAGCCTTCTTTGTTTAAATCCCCTATAGTACTTAGGTTCTTGAAGGGTCTTATGAATAAATTCCCTCCTACTCCTTTCGTTATGCCTCAGTGGGATTTGAACTTGGTTCTAACTTTCCTTATGGGGTCCCCTTTTGAGCCTGTGCACTCTTGCCCCATGAGATTATTGGTCCTAAAGACGGTCTTTCTGGTTGCAATTACTTCTGCAAGGAGAGTGAGTAAGTTGCAAGCTCTATCTGTAAAACCCCCTTATACATCTTTTTATGGGGATAAGGTGGTGTTGAGGACCAAGGCTGCTTTCCTTCCGAAGGTTGTTTCACCCTTTAATATGTCCCAGACGATTACTCTTTCCACGTTTTATCCTCCGCCTCATCCTTCAAAGGAAGAAGAGAGACTTCATCGCTTAGATCCAAGGAGGGCGCTAAGTTTTTATATAGACAGAACGAAGGATTTCAGGCTGGAGGATCAGCTCTTCATCGGGTACGTGGGACAGAGGAGAGGAAAGGCAGTCCACAAGAGAACACTCTACAGGTGGGTTGTTCTTTGCATAAAAATGTGTTACTCTTTATCAAAGAAAGAACCCCCTGATGGTATAAGAGCTCATTCCACCAGAGCTAAATCGGCCTCTTCGGCCTTGGCTAGGGGTGTTCCTGTGGTTGACATCTGCAAGGCCGCAACTTGGTCATCCCTTCACACTTTTGCGAAGCATTACTGTTTGGACTCGTTTTGCACGGTCGGTGCTGCAGGATTTCTTGGTTTGACCATTCAGGCACCCTCCACCGAGTGCGGTACTGCTTTGGGACTCTATTCATTAGGTGAGGAATCCACAGGTAGTTGTATCCATCAGAAGAACGAGTTACTTACCTTCGGTAACGACTTTTCTGGTGGATACATTAGCTACCTGTGGATTCCTCACGGTCCCACCCGCCTCCCCGTTGCCTGTCTGGTCTAGCCAAGTAATTCTTGAGTGTGCTCCTCTTGGTTTTAAGGACTTGTATATATTCTGTATATATATTCATATTGATATATATTGTTCATATACTTGTTTATTTGTTTAAAAAAAAAAAAAAAAGAAGGATTGAGTTATTAGAATGATGTAATTATTTGGAATATCATTAAATTTAGCAATTTGTTCTTTCATCTCAATGGCCTATTATTCTCAGGCATGTAAAAAATGTTGGTACTGACGTCGGCACGTCGGCGAGGACCTCTTATTGCCTGTATGACGTCAAACGGCGTCGCGTGGGCAGTTGTGACCTCCTCGTCGACGTGCAGAAGCTAGGAAGAAGATTTCCGTCGAATGCTGGCACAATGGGAGTATTCATTAGGTGAGGAATCCACAGGTAGCTAATGTATCCACCAGAAAAGTAGTTACCGAAGGTAAGTAACTCGTTCTTTTGGCCGTTGGGCTCACGAGAGCCTCAGAGACTTTCGCGGGAATGCCAGTTTAAAAAATAGAGCGTTTGGATTGGCCCAGGGAGCTTTATTCCATTGGGCCATCCTGCACCCAAGAGAGTAAGACTCCTGAAGAGCGAGCGCTCTGATGGGCTGCCAGTAATATGAGAAAAATTGTTGCTGGCAGCCATTACAGGATTTGGGACTTATTCCCCTGTCGTGAAGTCGAGAAAAAAAAAAAAAAAGGAAGCTATATGATGACGGGTAGGAATGCTCTGACCCCATAGGCCCCAATGGGGCAGACCCAGAGGGACGTAACTGGGCCCAAAAAAAAACAAAAAACACAGAAATTGGCACAAGGCTGAAAGACTCTTGCAGGATCGGGAAAAAAGAAAACATGGCAGCCATTCCACATTTATTTAATGCTAGCCCCGGGGAGCCTATCCCCCTGAGCCAAAACATTTTTTACTGGGGGGCAGCACGTGGCCCCCTCCCTAAGCCATTAGTGGCCATGGAGAACCCACCCCTGTGGGTGATCTTATAATTTATGGGGAGGGGACCGCCCTAACCGTGCTTCAGTAGATCCTGAGGAGTCTATCCCCCGGGCTGACCTTTATTTTCATGAAGAGGGGCAGGCAGTGATGTCATAAATTGTAATAGAATGTCATGAGTGATGTCATATGTGAGATCGTAATCATTCTTGCAGGGCACAAGATATAGTTAGTGCTGCTACATTTGACTGGTGTATTTCTGTATTTTTTCAGTAAAAAAAACAAATATATATATATGTGTGTGTGTGTGTGTGCACACATATATACACACACACACACATATATATTGAAAAAACAAAGAAGGAATGTTATAGTTAAATGTCACTTAAAACATGCCATTTGAAACAAAATCACTGAAATTCACCAATTATAGTTATCTTAGGTAACTATAATTCCTACCTGAGTGCCCCAGCCATGCACAGAATTATCAACAATGCTAGCATTTCATATGTGATTAGGGGTGTTATAAATGTAGTCAATTAATATGTCATGAGTGGTTTAATATGAGAGAGTAAAAGCAGAGCATGGCGATGTATAGGCATGGGGATTTTGCATTTTGGGACCCCCGTTTTTTCTCTGCCCCCCACTCAACAGATCACTATTTAGGATTTGGTGTAAATCTGCTCAGTAGTTTAAAAAAAATAAAAGTACACAAGTATTTGTATATCTAGACTATTTGGTCTAAGGGACTCTTGCAGAAGTGCCTGTTGAAAAATTTAGCGTTTTGATTGACCCACAGAGCTTTTTTTCCCCATAGGCCAATTTGCTTGACTTGACAAGCGCTGTGATTGGCTACAAGCAACATGAAAAATATGTTCCTTGGAGCCATTACAGGACTTGGCAAATTCGCCCCCTGTCCTGAAGTTAAAAAAAAATATATATATTAATATAAAAGTGGGAACCTAGAGGGACTAACCCCGACCAAAATTGGAAAAAGAACATGTAAACAAAATGACTTTATTTGCCGCGTTCATGCAGGACTCCCACAGGATTGTGGCAAAAAAAAAAAAAAAAAACGGCAGCCACCATTTTATTTCATATATTTGGGGATGGCTCTTCCAGTCCCTTTTGTGTCCCAGGGACCCCATGCCCTCGGGCAGATATATTTAATTAAGATGAGGGGGGTGCAAGGCCAATCTTTGTCCTGGGTCTCCATCCCCTGGGGCTGATTCCATAACAAAGAGAGAGGGGCCAAAGGAGGCACCGGAGACCCCATCCACTGTGCCGAAAATAAATTTTAAAGGGAGGGAGGTCACATGGTCCCCCTCCCTGAGCCTTCAAAGGCCCCGGGGACACCATTCTCCAGAACCAGCTCAGTGACTGTGTCCCGGTGAGCCCATTTCAGGTCACAGCAGTTCCCTGCCCGCATCAGCGCAGGGATGTAAACTTGTTTTAAATTTCCCACCAAACGGCAGCAAACATACGAATGGGAGTAGATTTGTGTTCTCTTTCCCTTCTTGCACCGATTCAAGTAGCAAAATAGAACACAAATTGCACTCGCCCATGGGGAGCAAGCATAAAGAGCTCCTCCCTCCGAGTGGGGGCAAGGCTACCTCCCGCACCATGTGTGGAGCTGGCTGGGGCCACAAGGGACATGGGACTCCACTCCACAGCCCCCAACATGTAGTATGTGGGTGCCCCGGGTGGGCACTGGGGCATCCTCCCTAGGGGAGTAACTTCAAGGGGGTTGTTTGCGGTGTTACACTCCCCCTAATAAATGTATTCTGTAGTAAACAGTTGGGTACAGGCGCATTAAGACGGGTATGGTGAGATGTTTGTTGGATTTCAATTGGGATTCTTACATACACATGCAGGCAAAACACATTCACAAACGCACACAATTGTCTCTGTTTTAAAAGGTTTTAAAAAATGGTTATTTTACGGAATTATATGTTTTCAAAGTACCCCTCACAGTCCCCGCTTATCTCCCTTCCTACTGCCCTTTAGGCACACCCCTCCCACCCTTCTTCTCATATAATATACTTTAACCAGTATGATTGTTGGGAAATATGATGCTCACCCCCCCCCCCCCCCCCCCAAATCCTACTGAACAAGCTATGCCCCTGCCCCTTCCTTGACTATGGGGAGTCCCCATGGCCACGTGAAGGGGGGGCCATGCAGCCTCCCTACTCTTTATAGTCATATGCCGCCTGGGTGATGTGATATTTTTTTAATTACATTTGGTCCTGAGGGTGTGGGGTTTCTATGTCTTGATAAGGCTCGGAAAAGGGGGCCGTTCAGCCTTTCCCCTTTTTTATTACAATTGGCCCTTGGAATGGGGTCCCCGGGGAAGGGGAGTACATACCCCTTCCTTAGAATCATTAGAATTTGTAGCAGGGAAGGTGTCTTCGGGGCAAATGAACAATCTGAAAAAGGGGGCTGCATGAGATCTGTTTGGCATAGCTGAGGAGTAATCAACTTTGCATAACCAACACAGCATTCTTACCTCTAGTAGAGTGAGCTTTAGATCTAGCAGTAAAGGTAACATAATGGAAGGGGCTATCCATTTAGAGGCGGATTACTTTTATGTCACTGAATACATACAAATGTGCCCAGTCTTTGGTTTTAACTAGATAAAATATCAACATTCTCCTCGCAGATAGTGTGTAAATGTAAAGGATTTTGAAAGAAGCCAGATAATGAAATGTGCTGATTAACATGGAAGTCCAATTCTCCTTTAGGAAGAAACCGTGTGTGTGTTTTCATGACTACCACAATCTAATGGAATACTGTGTAGGGTTCACTGAAGCATGAGGCTTGGCTTTCATTAATTCTGCATGCTAAAATGATAGGAACAAGGAAAGTCTTTCTCCCAGACAAAGGGCCTGATTTAGATATTAGCAGATGGGTTACTCCGTCACAACAGTGACTGATATCCCATCCACCGAAATATAAATACCTTAAGAAATAATGGGATTTAGATTTCAGTGGACAGGATATCCATCACCGTTTTGATGGTGTTAACCCATCTACCAATATCTAAATCAGCCCCGAAAGCTGTTGTAAAGAAGCTTTGCTGATAGACTCTAAAGGAGGATCTATAAACTTTAAGAGACCGGAAGGGGATGGTCTTTCTAACACCCCCAAGAACATTCTTAGTCAGTAGGACTAAAAAGGCTTGAGAAGGAAGAGCTCTGTAAGCAGTAGTGGCTGAAAGGTATACACTTATGGAATAAAACAGCAGTCCTGATTCTGCCAAGTAGAAGATGAGGGAGTACTGCTTCTATTTCATATTTACTAGGTGAAACATTATTCTGCATGCACTTGTTACAGAATCTCTTCTACTTGAATGCATGGCAACCACTCATGGATGGATTACGGACTTCATTTACAATGTACATTCAATCCTGTGGAGGGTTCAGATGGCCATATTGTAAGAGTTCATGAGCCAGGCCACCAAGTTTAGTGATAGGAGGTTCGGATGCGTGATCTGACCACCAAATTGTTATGCAGATGCAATCTGCAGAGAATCCTCCTGTATGGGTACTACGAAAGGTGAAGAAGATGGGTGAATCACCTCTTCAGAGCCTGTCTAGAGCTATCAGGAACCTCATGTCTTAGAAAATTGCAAGCCTGATGATGACTGATGGATCAAAGGTGATGATGGTTACAGAAACTTCCCTGATCAGTTGATCCATATGGGCTCCTTATCCCATTCATGTTTGAGCTGGAATGTCTCGGCAGAAGGGAACAGCCTGTAAAAGGGGTTTTCATTTGAATCATCACATAATGTATTGGATCAATGCTAGGGTGAATATCTATGCATCCTCCCAGTTGCTTCAATAATCTCATCACTGGTTTTCTTAACACAGCGGAAAAGGTCTAATTCAGCTATGTGCATTTAGGATGAAATAAATGCAACATACAATGGAGGAGGGAGAGGTGGATAGATGAATGAATGAATGGTAGTTACAGAGTGCATTTATACAACCTGGCGCTGGCACAAAGCAGAACGAAACTATTGGAAAATAGGCAGGTTTTTTTTGTTTTGTTTTTCGCTAAAGCTGAGCTGGTCGGAAGTCGGCAAAAATTTGGGGAGAATGCATTCCAATATCTCGCTGCGAAACAAATCTGCCTCAACTATTGATTGCAAACAGTTGTGCTTTTAAAAGATGGAGTGGAGTTGACATATACTTGCAGTGACTAACTCGTAATCCTAGCGGGTGGAGCACGCTGTCAACTGGCAATGAGGCTATTTTTCCTGGCACGTTGACAATTTTATCAGCCAGGCATGAAGGTATAGATAGATAGATGAATATCTTTTTTTTTCTCAAGTATGTGGCTTCCACTGACATGCATTGGGAAATGTCCTTGAATCCAATTTTAGCCCTAAAAGCATAATCTTGTACTGTAAGTGACTGCTGTCATCCAGAAACCTCTGGAATCTGCAATGTGTCTCTGCAATCAGGGTGTCAAAAGAGTCCTGTAAGTCCATTGTAAACGTTCAGTCTTCTTAGTGGAGTGAAGGGCACCTCTGATGGAGGATCGACATTCAGTTTTTTTCTCTCTTAATCCATGTATTTGCTATTTTCATGTGAAGAATGGGTATACATTTTATGCTTGGGCCATTTCTGTCAAACCAGAAAGTAACAGGCACACATTCAGTTTCATTTCAGTTCCTGTTTAATTCCATCCTGATAGCACAATTTCAACTTTTCTTGAGGTACTGCAAGTGAGGTGCCTTAAAAGAAGGGGGATAGCTATTACACATAATATTCAGCACTCATCTGTACCTGTGGTTTTATTCAGCTCTCTCAGATTTTTAGTGATGCTCCTCATTTTGGAGTGGCATGACGGAGAAGTAGAGTAATTCAGTCACCGTTTCCCAGCTGGATGTTTTCCAACAGCTGCAAAGAACTGTTGTCTTCCTATCCCAGTTGATGGCGTGCTTTGTTGGTGCTGTTGTCTTCATATATATATATTTTTTTTTACAACAAACAAAAACATATATTTAAGAATATTTTTTCACTTTTTTTCAAGCCACAAAATATAGCCATATAACCAACCACATAAGGCATCTGCACTCTATTTGAAGAACATACAGCTCAAGCTCAGAGTGCTGTCCTGAGATCAAGGGTTCAATGACACACACTGTGTTCTTTTGGTGTTGCGGGAGGCTGCTGAGCTCCCTGCAGCCCATCTCAATATTAACAATAATGCTTGGTGAGCCCCTGTCCCTTCTAGTGGCACTTGGATCAGAAAATATATTTTAAAAGCTCTTGCAGGCATTATAGGTTGGCCCTTGCCTGGAGCAGTGAATAGTAAATGATTATTTATTTTTCTAGGTTAATTTTCCTGAGGCCGAAGGGTGAGCCCCAAGCCCCAGGGGGGGTCCCTGATAGTCAGCACCTATGCAGAGAGCAGGAGGGAGTCGGCCATTATTTGACAGCCATTATTGTACACTGTGTGCAGCTGTACTCACCCAGAGCAGTCACACATTCTCATTTAATGTTCGGGGTAATCCACCCTCGCGCCCCTGCTGGCTTGCCGTCGAGCACCAACAATAGGTGCCATAGACACATACTAAGTGCCGTTGATAGCTAGCCATTATTTTACACTAGTTGCCCCAGTATGCACCCAGGCCACCCACACCTTTTTTTAATGTTGGGGGTCATGCACCTGTGGCTCCTGCCGGCTCTTTAGCTAACACTCATTCTGGGTGCTGGCGGGAGCTGGCTCTGTTCCTTTGCTCCCGCCTGGGTGGGAGCAACTTTTTTATCTGCTCTAGCTGGGCGGAAACAAAGCTGTATATCCTACCAGGAGAATGCAGACAGGGAATTGATTTGAATTCTTTACCCACACTCTGCTGAGCAGGAAAGAAGAAAGTGTTCTGGGGCATGGGGTCCCTAGTGGGGAAACTAGATTGCAAGGGCTCCTCAGGGTCGCTGGATGGCACTGGGTCCCCACGGCCACTGGATGGCATGGGGAAGGAAGCTGCAAGAGCCATACCTATCAAAATATAAATTGGCCCCAGGGAATAGGGTCCCTGGAACCTTCCAGCAGGCCGGCGTGGGGGAGTCTTCAATCCCCATAGAATTTCCTTCAGTCCCAATAGATGGGGTCCTCGGAATCACTGAAATGCCTGGGGAGGAGGGTGGCATATGCTCTGCTCATCAAATTTAACAACTGGTCTGACCCCTCAGGTCCTGGTTCACCCAGGAGGGTGTTTATTGAAAAAGGACTGTATCGCTGTTTAATTTTCGAATGGGAAAGTGCATTTAGAAAACCATTGAGCCACGTATCTCATGCTGACTGTGGTTGCAGTTCACAGCAGTTGCCGTGCCCCTGCACAGTGATTCAGACTGCTGTTCGTCCAAACATGAGCACACCACTCTTTCTGGAAGCTGCTGTTAACACTGCCTGCACATTCTTCCATTTCTAATGGTGATAATCCAGTTTTCAACACTTTCTCTAAATCTTTCTAATGCTTAAAAGCCAGTAGTGGCTTCTGGTGACATCTCATTGTGCTAAACCAGGGCCAAGACACAATTTTTTAGGCCGACTGCAATGGAGCCCTGCTTGGATTCATTGAGCGGGACGCCTCGATCAAACTTTACCTTTGGACCTAGAATCTTTTCTGGAGGATTTTCTCCCAATGTCATGCTGTCACCTCCAGCAAGCCAATTTCAGTGTTGTCTAATTGCTTTTCCGCGAGCCCCGGTCAAATCCTGGAAGTCTGGCCTTCTGGATCTCTCAGCGGAGCCTACCTCAAATTCGGGCTGGGTCGCGGTTGGAGGTAGTTGACGTGGCTCTCGATGTCGGATCAGTCCACTTATGGAACTTTTTCCATAAGGTGTTCCAAACTTCACCAAACTTCTGGAACTTCTTCTTGAAGTTCCCCTGGAGGGTTCAAAGTGTCCAAAACACAAATCCAAGGGTCCACAAGCTCTGAGATGGTCTTTGGAGGTTTGAACTACAATTCCCAAAATGCACTTAGTCAAATCCTTAAAAGTCCACTGGGCAAATTGCAGGCTGAGGACTTCCTGATGGAGATGGTGCCGAGAAGCTCTGTTAACCCATTGCTTTCAGGAGTCCACTCCTTAATCCTTTTTAGAAGCAAGGCAAAGTCCTCAGGGCTATAGTTCCTAGTGTCAGCAGGAGCAGCCCTTCAGAGAGCAGTGCTTTGGGGTGCAGACCAGGGTTCCACCAGGGCAGTCCTTCTTCACCTTGTAGTTGCGGGCAGCAGATTTGAGTTACTATGCAGCTCTCACATATTCGTTCAGTGGTCAGGGGGGTGAGCAGGGGTGCATCCCAAATACATGGTGCTTCCCAAAAGCATGACAGCTTCCTCCAAAGTGTGGCACATTCTTGTCCCACAAAGCACTGCACTTTTAAAACCCAAGATGGTGGATTCCTCTCCAGAGGAGTACGACCTGGCTAAACTAACCTTCTGGTGTGGCATTCTTTTCTCTCCTATTCTCTTTGAAGCCCAGTTTGATTTATCCAGTCTCATTTATGGTCTGTGCTCTGCAACTGCAGAGCTCCCTCCCTTCCACCAGATAACCTCTGCTGTATGCAGGCCACTAATCACCTCATCAAATCAGCCTGGCTAAGCCTGTTAAGGCTGACCAATCAAGGGGTGCTGCTAATAGACTGAATTTTAACTCACAGAAAAGAAAGTCCTGTATAACTTATTTTCTGTAATAGTTATGTTAAGTTCAACAGTAGTGAATTGTTGGATTTATCATTAATAATCTTTTGAGTCATTGAAAGACATTTCTAGCTCCTTCCTAGCAATATTTATATTTGAATAATTTAATATTCCAGTGTTAGCCTACGATGCTAGGTATCTGCAATGGGGAAAAGCGAAATGGTAATTTTTTCCCTCACCAGGGCATATAAAACATTTTTTATATTGTTCTTGCTTATAGTTGCATGGGACCCCACTCCTGGGCCATGTAGGGGATATCTTAGGGTGACCTATATGTAAAAAATAAGATAGATTATCGCTTTGGAAATACCTTTAATTCGAATTTGCATATATTTTACTTTCAAAGACAGTCTGCAATGCAGGGCTGCCTTTAAAAGTGACAGCAGGGCACATTCATGTGCAGGAAACCTACTGGTCCACTAAATCTCCCTGCCCTACGATATACTAAGAACCTATAGGTAGTTTGAATCCCCCTTGCATTATTATATACTGGGGGCTTACAAGTGTCTGTCATATACCTTTTTAATCAGCGCACTGCCCCTGGGTCTTGTTACACTCAGAGTCAGTTACCACCAGTACCAGTCAGAAAAAATTGGGATGAACTGGACTAAATGGATGACTTCCTCACAGTTGGAATTGGCCTGATTATATTTGAAAGCAGCCCTTCTCCATTGTGATGAAGGTGCCATTTAGATATAGGTCTCGAGCTATGGAACATACCCCATCGTACCACTGTGTTAGGTCCATCACAAATTGTAAATGCCGAAAACAGGGTAGCCACTGAAGGGGTAACAGTCTAGAGTATGGGGCCCTCCGAGGCACTAGAGTGACTGTCTGTTTCAAAACTTCTGCGATCAGGCAAACGATAAACGGGCAGTCAGCTGGCAGATTCAAGACTCTCATCAGGCACCCAGAAAGGTGCCCCCATCACACCTTTCCCCTAGCACAGCTTTCTCACCATTTGGGCCCCTGAGCACCACTGCGAAGTGTACTGCAGTAATCCAGCGAAAAAATATATTTGCAGGTCCGACAGACACAGGTTCTGAGCTTCACGTCCAGCTTTAGCACCTCTAACTTCACCCTATTCTGCATGCCGGCCCACACCAGGGGTATCAGAAGGCTATTCAGCTTGGCAAAGGTAGCTCAGGGTTTTCGGCAGAGGGAACTTTACAGTACATAGAGACAGCGCTGGAGCAAGACCATCATGCTCAACGCCACTCTACCCATGATGGAAAATGGAAGGTGATTCCAGCAACTGATTGAGGACTCAAGTTGAGTGATGCCTTATTTAGATTGTAATTGGCTTCGGCAGAGTGAGCCAGCTGTATATCCAGGTAGTGAAAGCGATTGCAATCCCAGCTGAACCCTGTTGCTGGGAGGGCAGCTGTGTCCACCCCAATCAGGCCCACCAGCGGGAAAAGTACTGACTTCTGGTGGTTAACGCTTAGGCCAGAGACCTCTCCAAACATAGCCATTATCTCCAATAATGTCGTCATTGCTCTTTCTGAGTGACTGACGTATGTTAATGCATGGTCCACATAGAGGGAGTCAAGATATATGCTTCCCATCCCTATGATGCCCCACTGGAACATGTTGCATTATAACCTTATCGCCAGGGGCTCCATTACTAAGGTGAGGAGGAGTGGGGACAAGGGACATCCCTGCCTTCTATCTTGTTGTAAGGATAAACATTCAGAGACCACGTTTCCATTGCGGTCTCATGCCACATGTTTTGTTTAGAGCACCCAAATCCACAAAAGGAGCACTAGGCCTAGGCCTCCCAAAGGTAGTCCCAGCTGAGCGTGTCAAAAACGTTTTCAATATGTAATGCCACTGCTGCGACGCTCAGGGCTGAGCCAGCCACAGAGTGGAGCACGTGTCAGCCTCCGCAGATTTATTTGTGTTCCCCTAAAGGGCATAAAGGCACACACTGGTCACTGAAGAACAGATGGGTTACCACTTGACGCAAGTGCATTTCTAGGGTCTTAGCCAGGATTTTATTGTCGACCCCGACATGGACAGGGGCAGGTAAAAATTGGGGTCCATCAGATCATTACCAAACTTTGGGAGCATGACGATCTGGGCTTCCTGCATAGAATGTGGTAGGGAACCATGATATCTGGATTCCTGGTAGGGCTCCAGCAAGCACAGCAGTAGGTATTCTTTGAACTTCTAGTAGTATTTCACAGGGAGCCCGTCTGGGTCTGGTGCCCCACAGCACGCCATGTCACTGATAGCTACCTACAATTCTTCCACCTGAAGGTTTTTTTCGGGACGTCGTCCTTGCGCTTCCATGAGGCATGGGGAGAAGTCATCTAGGAATCTCTCCGTTACTTCCGGGGTATTCCGTAGATCCTCACTGTAAACAGTCACCAGGTGGTACCTTAAAAGCGACTTCATGCCGGCCTGAGTACTAACCACCATTCAGTCCAGGAATTGCAGTGAGAGTATGAGTGGGGGGGAGGGCATTCCCTCTTCAATAGTCAAGCCAGTAGTCTCCCCGACTTATCACCTTTCTGGTGCAGTAGCTGCTGGTATTCGTGTCTGGGCAGGCAATCCAGACTGTCCCAGATATCTCCAACCCGTTACTTCACTGTCAGCAAGGACTCCCATTGCTCCCCAACCATGGGCACTGCATGTTGGTCTGTCAGGACCCCTACCGCGTCAGCCAGTTCCCGTTCAAGGCAATATCTTGTAGTGCTAACCCTGGACAAGCATTCTCCATGAGTCACCAACCTCAGAGTGCCCCACTCTAGCCCGCTCCGAGCAGTGGACAAGTTAATATCGAAGTATCTGTCAGTTACTTTGCAGATTTTCTCTTGAGAGTATCACCCAGAGATGTCAGGGGGGACTCGCGGCTTGGTGCCACCCATTCCATAAGTAACAGAGCATGGTCTGGAATGAATCGACCAAGGATTTAGATCTGCAATGTGGCAGTCCCCATGTTACCAGACACCAAGAATCTGTCAAGGTGACTATAGGTCTCATGTGTGGGGACAAAGCATGTGTATTCTCATGCTATAGGGTGGGTCACAATGCAAACATCTATGGAGGGCAGGTGTTCCATCACTGCCCGCAGGGCACCTTTCATGTGTGGTTTAGTACGCGTCCATGGTGGGTATCGGTCAAAGTGGCCATCGAGCACAAAGTTGAAGTCTCCTGCCCATAACAGAGGTACACCATCGTATGGGACCAATTCTCTTTCCAGCTCCATGTAGACACCACAATCATCTAAATTTGGAGCATAAACATTTAGCAAGCAAACTTCCACCCCATCGAGTTAGCTGTGCACAAAGAGGTCCCTCCCCCTCAATGTTGCTCTGAAGCCACAAACCCAGAAGGGAACCCCTGGCCACCTTCCCGGGTATAGCTGGAACATGTGTACAGTTGTCCCCTCCATTTCTTGTGGATCTTGCAGACTTCATTCTCCATTACTTTCTCCTGCAACATCCCTTTATGAACACCATTCCTGCAACAATATTTCTGTACCCTGTATCTTTTCACATAAGAGTTGAGGCCACATACATTCCATGTTACAAATTTAAAGTATCCTGCCTTGCCATTGCCACCCCCACCACCACACCATTGCCGCCGCCAAATGTCATATAAGCCACGAACAAGGCTCCCCCACCCACTGAGTAAAAATAGAAAATCAACAATGAGTGCCTGCACAATTATTGCAGCTCCCATAAAACCAAATCCAGTAACAAATCAACCACCAGTCTACTTCAACTCCCGCACTAGAAATGGGGGAGGAAGGAAACGGAAAGAGGGTAGTAAAACTGAGGAAAAGAGGAACAAACACATATATAAATCAGTCAGAAGACACCACAAGCTACACTTACTGAAGACACTCAACTCCCCACTCAACCTGCCAAATAGGAGGCACTTAGGGGGATGTGCAGATATGTGCCCGGTGCCAGCCGCATCTGATGACACACCACCATGCATGGCCGCTAACACGCGCCCCCAATATTTTCTCACACAGAGGTGAGGCGACTTCAGTGCAGCTCCAAATACAGCACCTATCACAGCACTGAAACCATACACTCACGTCAACCGTCAGTGCTATCATGAGGTTGGTGGTCGGGCCCGAGGGTCTCACCTAGCTCATGGTTGCAACCAGTAACCCGTTACCAATACAATGAAGAGGGCCCTAAGCGTGGGCTGCTTGTCCTAGGCCATGGTTCCTGACCTACAGCACCAGGCTGCCTTACGATCGCCATTGCAGCAGTCCACACAAAAATCTCTGCCGTCGGCCGAGATGCCTCAGGGATTCCCTGCTGCAAGAGTTTCCTCCATTATATCAGCTTCACTCTCTTCTCAGTTGGAGGCAATCACTGCTTCCATGAGTGTTCTCACCTCCTCACGCTCCGATGTTCAGAGTGCTATTGTTATGGGCCACCACGTGTTGGAAAGCAGAGGAAGCTAACCCTCTTCGGCTTCTCTGCAGTCATGCATCATGGGCCACCGTGGCCTGGTCTTGCGTGGTGTGTGGGGCCAGGGCCAGGTTCTGTCCTTCTCTGCGAAATGCCAGCCAGTCCCAGGCGGCCTCTTGGGTAGTGAAGAAATGCCTACGGTCCGCATGGAACACATTCAGCTTGGCCGGATAGAGGAGAATAAAACAGAGGCCCATTGCCCTCAGTTTTTGTTTCCCTGCCCTGAAAGACATCCGCATTTGCTGCACCAGTCGGGTATAGCCAGAGAAGATATGGATTACATGATTCTCAAAGGTAGGAACACCGCCCGACTGGACATCCCGGAGAATTGCATCCCTATTTCTGCACTTGAGGATCTTTACAATGATAGGGGGCGGTGGGACCTTCATTTGTAGCGTTGGGGCATGGTGAGGTCTTTCAGTTACGAACAAGGAGGATAGGGCAGCAGTTGGGAAGGTGTCCTTAATCCAGCATTCAAGGAAGAATTCAGGCATGTGTCCCTCCGCCCCCTCCTAAACCCAATAAAGCGAAGGTTGCAGCACCTTGAGCAGCACTACACATCCTCAGCTCTGCGCACCATGGCCGCTATTTTGGCAGCAAGAACTGTCAGAGCCGTTTTCAAGGCAGTAACCTCTCCTTGCAGTTCGGACACATGTTGCTCTGTGGCTAAAGAGTGCTTTGCGACCGCGTGGAGGTCAGCTCTCAGGAGCCCAATGTCTAGCAAGAAGGTGTCTATCTAGGCTTGTACCGCTTTCCTTGATGCCTCTGTAGCTGCCATTATCTGTGTGCCTGTGGGGCCCTGCTGCTCTTGCTGGTCCCCTGGTGGCCCAGCGCAGGGAGGGGTTGCCCCTCGTAGTAATTCCTGGTGCTGTGAACTGATCCATCCTGGTCTGTTGCACTCCTCCACTGGGCCTGTCCTCCCCCATGATGCTGATTTGCCAGGAGGAGGGAGAGAGAGGGGTGGGGTCACGTAGAGGTGTGGCACTCTGTACTCATGGAGGTGCTGGTATCATTTTTAGGGTGTCAGGGTCCCAAGGTTTTTCTTTATGTGGTTTTGATTTATTTTCTGTGTTACTTTCAAAGTGTAACACCCTCATTGACAGAAAAAGGAAGCAGAATATAAGCCACAAGGATTGAATATTAGGGTGTTATACTTTGAAAGTAACACAGGATATCAAAAGCACATAAAGAAAAATTGTGCCATTAAACAGTGAATAACGTTTAAAATTATTAACTGTTGATGTATACAAGACTGATTTGTTAAGTTTATCCTGTTAGACATTGTGTTTTAGGCAGAATGAAGAGGTTCAAATGAGTATGCAAGTATGTAAGATGGTACGTTTGTTGAGAATGTTGGGTGTATAGTATTTTACTTTCTATTTTTGGAGTACTGTATAATATTGATCTATGTGGAAGTAGGTACGTAAGTAGGTTTATTAATGCATAGATAATTAAAGCCATTATATATTGCATATACACAAAAAGAAACTATTAAAATATTCCCATGCTTACGCAGTAAAACCACTGTAACGTTATAATTAATAAAAGTTAAACGATGGAAGTGCTTTTAAAATTGACCTCTTTAACAAAAGAGGCAACTCTAAAGTTAAACACAGTGACTCAGTGTGTTAATGGCCTAAACCTGAACGTTTGGGAAACCATGCCGGTGCGTGTTTAGACTAAAGGGATAACAACTTATCATAGCATGCACATGTGGGGGGCACATAGGTTTACTATGCTGGAATTGGTAAGATTAAGCCGAAACATCGACACAAAATTGTACTTTCATACTAGTCATAATTATTCAGTGCAAAGTCAGAAGGCTATCCATGCGTAAGAAACCCCGAAATAAGCCCACTGGTGAGGAACTAAATGGGGAAGACCCTCCTAATTCTCTACTGATTGGGTAAGCAACTCTTTAACATGCAATAACAATTTAGTGTCTCCAGCCGCTAGCTGTATCTTATGCCCATTTAAGAGTGCCATCACAGCTGTGCAACAAGATCTAATTTGTAGCGCATTCAATGAGGGACATAGCAATTTCTTTCTCATGGGCGTAATCGCCAGGCAAATACTGAAGAAATGTAGAACACTTTCAGTAAACAAACCACAAAGGCTGTTGATGTATGAGACACTGTGTTTCAGAATATTTGCCATTAAATATTTTTTATTGTTTATTGTTAATAAAGACATAAATCTTGAGACTATTCTGTCTAAGCCATACATTTTATATGAATTGATAAATGAATGAGTAGGGTTGCCGGGTTTCTTTCTACAATGTTTATATTTTCCCCTGTCCTAGTAACCTTAATATGTAGCAGGGGTCTCTTTTTTCGGCAATTAGTTCCAGTTCATGGGTGCATAAATGAAAAATGCCTGCTGTGGTTTTTTTTTTGCACTTCTTAGTCTGCAGTTTGACGGTGTCCTGGCTGCAGATGTGCTGAGAACCACCATAAATGGTAAGCTTATCTGCAAGCTAAGTGGCAATGCTTTTTCTGATGGCTTTGTAAGTGATGTGGCTGGTTTTAAAGATGGTGTGGGCCAACAAGCAGAGCCAATAGAGTGTCATCAGGGTGGAGGTGATGTGATCATATTTCTTCAGTCTCCGGATGTGGAGAACAATGCAACGTGTAGGATGCATCAGAAGGGTGCCAGGGTCCGGTCCATTCCCCCCAGTATGAAGTATCTTGACCTTTGGAAAGAAATGATGCTAGAGGCCCTCTATGCTTCATTTATATATGTATATACTGTTATGTTAAATGCAGCTGAATAATAATAAACAAATCAAAGTATTTATCCATCCACAGATGTAAAATCTGGAGCCTTGCGAGATTATCAGATTAGAGGATTGAACTGGATGATCTCCTTATATGAAAATGGCATCAATGGAATTCTTGCAGATGAAATGGTAAGTAGCATGCTTACGATCTATCCAAGGCATACCCTAAATATTCAGTACTTACTGTAATCTATTTTACAATATAAATTAGAATGCATCCTTTTTTTCTCAAATTAATGTGCTGCTTCACAATACAGCATTGGAAACATGGATTTGAGACCTGCAGGTTGGTTATCTAGACCTTCTGCATCAGTTCCATCATCAGATGCTATTTCAGGTACACTGCCAACTTATTGTGACATACAACTGTCCTTTTATAAGTGTTGGAAATGGAGTCTCTAGTTGGCAGTGGTTTGCATCTTGTTCACGTAGGGACCCTCACTCTAGTCAAGGTAAGGGAGTCACACAGCTAAAATAATCCCTGATCACCCCCTTGGTAGCGTGGCTCAAGCAGTCAGCCTTACCTCAGAGGCAATGTGTAAAGTATTTGTACACACACACACATGCACAAACACACACACAATAACCCAGTGAGAACACCACAAAAAAATAGCCAATATTTATCTGAGTAAAACAAACCAAAAAAACAAAAATCTAACCTACGCAAGCAAAGATGCAAATTTTTAAAGACTGAGGGCCAGATGTAGTATTTTCCGATTTAGCGATTTGGAAATTGCGAGTTGGTGCGACTCGCAATTTCCAAATCGCAAAATCGGATGCAGTACGGTGTCTCAGACACCGACTGCGAGTCGCTATGGGGTCGCAAAGACCCACCTCATTAATATTAATGAGGTGGGTTGCATTTTGCGACCCCATAGCGAGTCCCTGCACTCACAGCGATGGTGGCCTGCTGAAGTCAGCAGACCTCCATGTCTGTGACTGCTTTTTTAAATAAAGCAGTTTTTTGTTTTTTTTTTAAATTTTGCAGCCCGTTTTCCTTAAAGTTGCAAAATAAAAAAAATAACGAAACCATTTGGTTTCGGTTTTTCAGAGCAGGCAGTGGTCCATTGGACCACTGCCTGCTCTGAAAAACCTTTTTTGGCAACATTCACAATGGGGAAGGGGTCCCATGGGGACCCCTTCCCTTTTGCGAATGGGTTACCACCAGTGTGACACTGGTGGTAACTGCGAATTGCTTTGCGACCGCATTCGCGGTCACAAAGCAATTGAGAATAGCGATGCGAGTCGCATTCACAATTTGCGAGTCGGTACCGACTCGCAAATTGTGAATGAGCATCGCAAACGGCATTTTGCATGGCGCAAACTGCGATTTTCGCAGTTTGCACCATGCAAAATGTTTGCTACATATGTCCCTAAATCTCAGTAAAGCACTTAGAAACACAGTAGCTCCAGCTGGGGCTATCACAACATCTTGACGGAATCATTCTCAACAGTCTGACGCCACTCGTGAGGGAGTGTGGGCCAGTCACGGAGTCGCATGGACCCCAGGCACAGTACCTTTGAAAGCGATGAGGAAACACAGAAGTTGCACGAAGTTGGGGAGGTGAGGCTTCACTGGAGCTGGTGCAGCATTGGTTACTTACTGCTACTCGGGAGGTGAGTTGTCTGTTCCTTACTATTAGGCAGAGGGGGTGAGGCGTCGGTTCCTTACGATCGGGTGGATTTGACAAATGCAGTAGGTCAAGATACGAGGCGGCAACTTCGTGGTGTCGTGATCACACCATGGGGCCACATGGGCTACAGCTGAGTCGGGTGACCCGAACATCAGGGACACAGCACTCAGGACTCATGCTGTGACGGGACTCTGGAGGTGCAGAAACGCCTTCGGGTCTGCAGCGTTGGTTGCAGTCGTTGCACTCAGCAGGGCCCACAGCTCGGGTGCAGGCAGTGGGGAAGAGTAGGACAGCAGCACTGGTTCCAAAATCGCTCAGGGGTTGATGTACTTGGTTTCTTCTTTTTACATCAGATCTCACTTCCAAGGGCTCAGGACCTGGATTTGGCACCACTTGGTGAGTTAGGACTCTCAGCATGAGAGACAAGGTGCTGGCAGACGAAGTCTTTGATGTCCCTGAGACTTCAAGCAGGAGGCAAGCTCAGTCCAAGCCCTTGGGGAACTTTTGGAAGCAGGATGTAGAAAGCAAAGTCCAGTCCCTTCATTCCCAGGACAGAAGCAGCAAGCAGCAGGCCAGCAGCGCAACACAATAGGCAGAGTGGCAGTTCCTCCTACAGCATCCAGCTCCTCTTCCTGGGAGAATGTCCTCAGTCGAGAAGGATTCTTAAGTTGTGGTTGCAGCGGTCCTATACTCTAGTCATTTCTGCCTTTGAATTAGGCAAACTTCAAAGGCAGGTCTTTGTAGCGCACAAGACCCTGCCTTTCCTGTCCTGGCCGCAGACACACTCCAGGGGGTAGGAGACTGCTTTGTGCAACGACAGTCACAGCCCTATTCAGATGCAAGTGTCAGCTCCTTCCACCACTCTAGCCCAGGAATACCCATCAGGATATGCAGGGCACATCTTAGCTCCCTTTATATGACTGTCTATACTGAATTCACAAACAGCCCAACTATCATCCTGACTCAGGCGTGTATTCCACAGCAAGGCAGAGGCACAGAATGGTTAAGGAAGAAAATGCCCATTTTCTAAAAGTGGCATTTTCAATCTTACAATTTAAAAACCAACTTCACCAAAAGATTTATTTTTTAATTGTGAGTTCAGAGACCCCAAACTCCACATCTCTATCTGCTCCCAAGGCAAACTCCATGTTTACCTATGAGAGAGATGAGCATTGCAATAGTGAAAAACAAATTTAGCAGTATTTCACTATCAGGACACGTAAAACACAATAGTACAAGTCCTACCTTTTAAATACACTGCACCCTGCCCATGGGGCTGCCTTGGGCCTACCTTAGGGGTGACTTACATGTAGTAAAAGGGATGGTTTAGGCATGCAAGTGGGTGCACTTGCCAGGCTGAACTGGCTGTTAAAACTGCACACACACAAACACTGCAGTGGCAGGTCTGAAACATGTTTACAGGGCTTCTCATGTGGGTGGCACAATCAGTGCTGCAAGCCCACTAGTAGCATTTGATTTAAAGGCTCTAGGGACTTACTGGTAAATCAGATATGACAGTCATGGATAAACCAATCACCAGTACCATTTAGACAGGGAGCACTTGCACTTTAGCACTGGTCAGCAGTGGTAAAGTGCCCAGAGTCCTGAAGGCAAGAAAAAAAGATATTCAGCACAGGATCAAAAACAGGAGGACAGAAGCCAGAAACACAGGGGAAACCGTGCCAAGAGCTGACATGTTCAACAATGAGAAAAAGAATAATTCTAAATCTAGTTCTAAATTCAAAAAGAAAAGATTACTGTGCTTTTTTTCAATTTTCATTGCTGCCTCAAAAGTAGAGGATTCTCTTTGTTGGGAAATTCCATGTTGGAAGTTGAGGACCACTGTATGGTGTTGTCTTCAGCCGAAAGCAGTTCTGAGGAAATATTACATTTTGGCACAGAGATAAAATGCCTATTTACCTGTATCAGAGTCTCAGCCCAACAAAAGGGTGTCTGTGAACTTGTCCGATTCCTACTCTGATACCTTCAGGGTGATTCCTAGAAGCTATTACAATTCCATTGTAGTTCCTGTTTAACACAAAGGATCTCCATATTGAGTGTCTTGCCTGTTCTGAGCCAGTGTTTAAGACTTTTACTGCATTCAAATTCTTGTTTAGCTGTCAACCTGAATGCCAACCATAATTACAAAAATCAGCCAGACTTTCCTGTGAGTACAGGCTATTGCCCATAGGTCTATATCCCGAGGAAGACCCTATTCCAGAAAAACACACATAACATGCTGGAGCTGCCTATCAAAGTTAGACCATTATGATCTTCTAAACACTTCTCTCCTGTTCTTGATAAACGTAAAAATGCAATGCAATCCTGGAACTCCTCTCATGCTATACCTAGCATGAGAGCAGTGCTAGGACTGATCTGAGTGGCTTGGTCTGCCACTCAGACAGTGCTTGGGAGTCTGTGCTGTTTTTTCAACCTGGCTAAGACGGCCGACCAAACTGACATGCTCACTTTCAGTGACTCCACTCCTCCTCCTCCCTCTCCCATGGCCCAGCTCCACCCCTCTCTACACACGCTGACTCAGTCAGCAGCTGAAAAATAAAATAATAATAAAATCTTGTTTCATTTTTCAGCTGCTGGCTCTGGGGCAGTGCTCCTCCGCTATTGCTGAGGAGCTGCAGCTGTTCTGAATATAGAGCTATTTTGCAATGCTGTTCCTCAGAGAGCTAATGGACCGGCTTTCCGACTGGGCGTTATAGCCCTGCCATTATTCTGGATTGCAAGCTATCTATCCCAGAGAATTACCAGGGTGGTGCCAGCCACTTTCAAACCATCAAGAAAGACCATGTCCTTGGGAGGTGCCTCACGGTGCCTAGACCCTGCCCCACACTTAGCTGAACCGGTCCGGTGACCAGTCTAGCCCCTTTGGGCCTGGCTACTTCGCTTTCAGGCTAACCATCTCGCTCCTTCAGCCTGCTTTGTCTAGCTACTCTTTGTTCTCACCCCTTGTGCTTTTTTGTTCTTTGTGTGCTCTGTTGTGGTATTTTGTGTTCTTTTATGCTGTTTGTGCTCCTTTTGTGCTTCCTTGTGTTCCTTTGTGCTCTTTGTGCTCCTCTGTGCTATTTTCTTCTTTTTTGTGCTGCTTGTGCCAATTTAGTGCTTTGGACTCTTCAGTCTCTTTTTTCTGCTCTTTTTTGCTTTTCCGCCTTTCTCTTACTTGGGTCATCTCACCCCAAGTCAAACCTTCTCTCTGCTGTGACACTCCTCTCAGCCCCTCACCCACCTTCTGCATTTTCCCACTTCTTCCCTACTCCTTGCCTGTGGTCTTGGCGCATTCTCCTTCCTGCCTCTTCTTCCTGCCCTTCAGTATCCTTGTGCATTGCCCCATGTACTCTTCCCCCTCCCAGGATCTACCTAACACCACATGCCACAGCGAACTCACACAACATCACTCACCTGAATGCATGCTACTGAACACATGAATGCTCAGCAGACGTACAAACACTGGGACCTGCTGACCAGTGATGCACCAGACATCCTGTTTCTCACTTTAAAAAAACAAACCAGTGGGGCACACCAAACAAAACAATATCTCTACTTAAGAGATAATCAAATATCTTAAAAAGAACAAATAACGTATCACAATAAATTCCCCTAGAGTGCTTGTTTGGTCCTCTCTCTTCCTCGAATGAAATAAACGATCATAAATCTGACCAGAAAAAACTGTACAAATATACAACTAACTAAAAGAAGAATATGTCCGTGCAAGTAGAAATTTTAATACAAAGAGAATAAGTTTTCTTATATACATAAACATATACATATATATACAAAACATAAAGAAAACAGATGAATAGAAAACGTATTCTCTTTGTATTAAAATTTCTACTTGCACGGACATATTCTTCTTTTAGTTAGTTGTATATTTGTACAGTTTTTTCTGGTCAGATTTATGATCGTTTATTTCATTCGAGGAAGAGAGAGGACCAAACAAGCACTCTAGGGGAATTTATTGTGATACGTTATTTGTTCTTTTTAAGATATTTGATTATCTCTTAAGTAGAGATATTGTTTTGTTTGATGCCCCTTGATGGTTCAGAAATGGATGAGCAAACTTGCCCCCAGCTTGAACATGAACAAGACTGGGATTTTATGCTCACTAAAAACCCTGGAACTTCAAAATTTGTCATTCTGGCTTTGTATCCGGAACCAGCCCACATCCCAGTAAAAGTGGTTAAAATGTCAGAATAAAAAATTACTCAGCTGTATCTTCAGCAGTTCAGGTCAGAGTAGGTGAAACATTTTCTATTCCAACTCTACACTCTTAGGTGTGTGTGCTTTATCTTTATGACACAACTAAAAATATTCACATTTTGAATGTTTTTGTGTTCTTTTGCTTAGAATACTGTAATGCTATTTACCTGGGTTTCCCGCTTGTTTGATTAGTAAATTGCAGTTGGTTCAAAATTATACAGTTAGATTGGCTAACGTCATCAATCATCGTCATTTCCCCTGTTCTTTCTTTTCTACCGTTAGAAATAGGGTTTCTGGTTGTCAGAGTGTGCACCCTGTACAAGCAGGAACCACCACTCTAGTCAGGGTAAATCAGACATGCACTTTAAATTAACCTGTGCTCACCCTCTTGTAGCATGGCAAAGAGGAAGAAGGCTTAACTTAAGAGGCAATGTGTATAAAGTATTTGTGCAACATACACACAAACACAATAAAACACCACAAAAAAACTCCACACAGGTTTAGCAAAATAGAGAATATTTATCTGAGTCAAACAAGATCGAAACATCAAAAATCCCATCAGTTGAAGTCAAGATACACATTTTTAAAGTGTAAACTAAAAATAGTGCTTAAAACTCACTAGCGGTCAACACTTTTGTTTTATTGGCTTTTCAAATGATACATATCCTGCGTCTGTCATGTCTCTGCCTAAGTCTGCGTCCTATTTCTGTGGTAGTCCTCCCAGTAACCTCTCTACCTTCTCGTTCAACGCTATATAGATGCACATGACCACGTGATATACCCTCAACAGTCAACATGGTTTGAAGGATTGCAGCTGTGGGGGGGCTCCTCATCACTATCACCCCAGAGCTCTCTCAGGGCTCGTACTAGGGCTTCATATGTTAAGAATTGATCGGGGTAGGCCTGTCTGTTACATTAGGTCCCCAAGCGATGTCAGCATCCCCTCTTGATAGTAATCTCCCATGGTCTGCAGCCCCACATCCGAATATGGCTTTAGTTGTCTGGTTGTAAAGCAGGACTAAGAGTCTCCATGGGGAAGGACAATTAGTGGCAGCGCCGGGACGTATTTAGTGGCAGTGTACTTTCTCTTAGCAGCTTTCACCTCTTGAGCGTCCACCAGTGCCCCAAGGGTATCTCGGTCTGGCTCAGACAGTGTCCTCAAACGCAGGCCCTACAGGAAGCTCTGCAGTGACCCCACGCCCTCCTTCAGTGGCGGGCTGTAAAGGAACATATAGTAAGGTCATTGATGTGTACTGGTGAGTATAGTGGATTCCCAGCCCTGGATATCAAATGGGTAATCGGTGTGCCCCTACCCTTCAGACAGATCAACCAGGCCAATAGCCTCCCTGCCTTCCCCTCCTCTTCATGCACCCTACTCGTATAGGTTTTATAATCAGGACAACAAAGACGTTTTAGTGCTATGTTATAGCACTCCCGCGTTTCTAAGAGTCGCTGTGGGATATCCGGGCCAGCACCCAGTACGGTGCCCCTGCTGCATAAGTCTGTCTCAAGGCGCAGAGGGTCTGTTTCTAGGTCCCTCTGGATCCCCACTGTTTGTCCCAGACAGTGTCCTCTCACTACCACTTTTAGGACTTCCACTCAGTTCCCCTGTGGGAAGCTGTTCCCGGATTCAGCAAGAAGTAGTCTGTCACTTTGGTCTCTAATGCATTCCGGAAGACCTCATCCTCCAGGGCTTTAGGATATAGGCGCCATGTTGAGATCGGTGGGCGCTCCGCTAGTGTTTGCATCATCAGTTTCATGGGGCGATGGTCGGACACCTTTAGTCCCAAGTACTCGGTGTGTAAAAAAAGTGCAGCTGAGGCAGGTGGAGCAGACCATTTGATCTATCCTAGTATGTACCTGATAGAGGGGGGAAATAGTATAATAACTCTTTATTGATGGGGTGTTGAGTGCGCCAGACATCCTCCATGCCCCACTGGGAATCCACAACACCAGTCCTGCCACCACCCTGATGGTCAATGCGCCTTGCAGTTGGGTGGTGGAGCAGTTCAAGTCTCAGTCAAGTATGCTGTTAAAGTTGCCCCCCAGGAGATAAGGGTCGTTAGGGAAGCGCGTAGGCGGGCCGAAAGCATGTATAAGAAGGGGACCTGGTCCTCGTTGGGGGCATCTATTTGTACAGACGTCCCTCCACAAGTACATAGCGACCATCTTTATCTGCATCCACTGAAGTGGCCTCAAAGGGCACTCCTGCCTGAATCCATACCAGCGCTCCCCATGCATAGGCGGAATAGGTAGTGGCATATACTTGCCCCCACCAGCGTCTGTGGCGGACACGGACGAAGTGCACGTTGACTGTAGATGAACCTGCCCGCCTGGAGAACAAGGCGCACAGGGAGCCGTACGATGCCCCATACCCTGGAGGCACCGGTGTGGATAATGTGACAATGTGGGCCCCTCACCTCTTCATGTAAGTCAGGATTTTATGATGTTTTGATGCAGTACCCATCCCCCCCGAATGTTCCAGGACATCAGTTTTATGGTGTTATAAGTGTCCCCCCAAACATTAACAATGATTCTCACCCTGCAGTCATGACGCCCTCCCCGCGCACATTGCAATGTTAAAACTATGCATCAGATACATACAGGGGCATCAGCAACAATAATAAACAAACCCTAACTCCCCGTCCCCAGAGCAGCACAGTAACGGCCAGTCACCCAAAACCAGCAAAATCAACTTGGAGTTCCGTCCTTATCACCCTGTCAGACTGATCCCCAGGTGAACGGGGGCGAGTCAGTCGTGGATCTGTAATGGATCACCCAGGTTGCTTGGATCGGCCCTAGGCCTGGAGTTAGTATGCCGCTTTCAGGTAAAAAGTCATCTCCATGATGTAGAGGTGTCAGCTGCTGAATAACATCCTCTGCGCTTTGGGGCATCACGTGGGGGGTTTCCACTAACGCACTAGTGACTGAGTCTAGGTCTGATGTGTCCTCCGTCTCCTGGACTTCAGCATGGCCACTTCTTTTTTTATCGGAGGGGAGTGACTTCGTCAGGGATGCCACGACCTGAAGCGCCACTCTCTTCCCCTGGTGGGCCTTCAGCTCCGTGTGTTTTGTCATGCGTGTGTTGCAGGGATTGTCTCTTGAATGTTGTTTCTTCCTACGGCGACCTGGTGATTTAGGTTCCTCTTTTCTAGGCTCTTCACCAGTTTTATATGTTTCGAGCCAGGCCCAGGCTTCTTCATGGTTTTGGCAGAAATGAGTGCGGTCATCCCACATGATATTCAATTTTAAGGGAAACAACAAGGAGAACCTGATCCTTCTGCTCATAACGTTTTCTTCACTTCCAGGTAGTACGTTAGTTTAGCCTGCACTGCTGCTCTGTTGTCAGGGAGCATATTGACTCTCCTGTTCTCCACCGTGATGGAGCCTGCCTCCTGTGCTGTCTGCAGCAGTAGGTCCTGGTCCCTGTAGTGAAGTAGCTTGACCACCACTTGCCTGGTTGGTGTCCTGAGTGCCGGGGGTCAGGCCGAGACTCTGTGTGCCCTTTCCAGTACAAAGAACTGCGTTAGTTGTTGCTTGTCCATGAGGGTTTTCAACCAGGTCTCTAAGAAGGCCACCATATGCTCACCCTCGTCCCCCTTTGGGAGTCCGATGATACGTATGTTGTTGCGCCGACTTCAGCCCTCTGCCCGTTGCTCTAGGCACTGTACACGCCCGGGAGGTGGGCTAGCCGAGACTGATGGGCCTGGTGTGAGGATCCTAAGTCCGTCAGGGCATCTTCAGTGTTCTTCTCCATGTCGGATAGTTTTTGATAGTCAGTCGGCAAAAGGCTCAGCTTAACGACACGTTCCCGATCTCCCGGCGTAGGTTGTTCTTAGAGTTCTCAATCACCTCAAAAATTCTGTGAAGGGTGTCCTGCATTTGAGGCATTTGAAGCACCGATTGCGATGCCATTTCTATAGTGTGTTACCCAGCTTCGGGCAGGCCAGCCGCAACCTCTAGGACTTAGTGTGATGTTTCGCCATTGAGGGTCTATGGCAGCAACTCAGACAATGCACTACCACCCTTGGTCAGGGCAGCGGTGTGTATGGACGTTTGTGCAGGGAGGCCTCTTGCCACCAAAGTTGCCCATCCCGATCACGCAAATGTCTGGGTGTTGTGGCGGTCTGCGCAGTAGTCCAATAGAGCAAAGATCCAGACCTCAAAGGTCTCCGCCTTTGTGGATCTGCAGGCACCATCTGTTACCAGTCTGCAGTTGCCTCCTGCCCATCAGGCTGGTGCAGAGACGAGGCCCGCCGACCAGAGGGGATCTCCACTCATCAGGATCACAGTGGTCTGCCCAAGGAATGCACCTGTGTGGGTCGGGGTCCTTTGCGTCTGCTGTGGGGTGCCATTTTCCCACACTCAGCTGGTCCCATCCTCCAGTGGTCACCCCAGTGAGCAAGTCCCCTGCGGGCATCAGCTCCTCAACAGGGGGTCCCCTATCCAGCATTCCCCCGATCAGGCACTCACCCGCCATGACCCAGGTCTCGCACTATGCAGAGGCTCTCTCTTCCCCCCCCCCCCACACCTGCCTGGGAGCACTCGTCCAGGCCAGGGGAGAGTCAAGCAGTGTTGCAGTCACTCAATCACCAGACCTACCCCTCTGGGTTTCGCCACTGTGCATGGGAGGGGTCGGTGGTCCTGCGTTTTAGGGACCCCTCCCTCCCAAGTATGCCATAGCGGGGGCGTCCACCCAGGTCTGAGGTCCCTCCTCACCTCCACTCTTGTGTCCGCGCTTCCTGTGCGCCCGCTGTTCTCCAGGCGGGCAGGCTCGTCCACAGTTGCCACGCTCTTCGTACCTGCAAGCCCCAGTTAAAGTTTTAGATCCGCAGCGGGGCTGCCATTTTATCCAGCCTGGCCGTGCTCACTCTGCAGCTGTCTCCGTCGCACTGCACTTCTGTGGGAAGTCACCAACAGTTTTCGGCAGTCCACTCGTGCCCAGCCAGCCCTCAGCTGCCTTTGCTCTGGTCCCAATACCGGCTTACGTCGCTGGTATTTCAGGATCGATTACAAGCCGATCGGGAGCTCTGCTTTCACGTTGCTGCCATCTTCGACGGCAAGCTCTGCCCCCATGCAAATCCAAAGCTTAGGCCGTAGCCGGCTACTAAATCCAGACAGGTCCAGCTGACAAAGTACTTTGGATGAAGTAAGAATTGCCTTAAAGATTCGATGTAAGAAGTCGAGGATGAGCTGTCATGTTTGATCCTGTGGAAGGAGGCAAAATGTCAGCGCCATTCCACGCAGTCGATGGAGGCTTCGGCGTTGAACCGCTTTACGATGCAGGCTTTGCATCGATGTCGAACCGCAATATCTGTCGGCATCGAGTCCCGCAGTCTGTTGATGTGATGTTGGGTTTTTTTCGTTTTTTTTTTTACTTTATTTTGGCCGCAAGGGCCATAAACGTACAAAAAAGCACAATAAAATTGTAAATAAATTTTTTCTTGACAATACATTTTTACAAAATAAGCTAAAAACCTTAACACTCTTCATAAAAGCATTGTTCGATAACACGTAATCTATACATACAAGTATAACATCACATGAGTGAAGATAAACATTTTACTCTAAGAATCCACATAGCTCCAAGAAACTTAACAACAGCAGTAACCAGAACCTGGTGGGTGTCTGACCTAAGAATTTAAAGAGCAACATAATTCTTACGAACGCCCAGCAGTCTGCAAGCACGAGCAAGCCACTTCCTGCGAGGGATTGCGTAGACAGGACAAGCAAATAAGATATGAGGCCGAGTTTCAATGGGGGCATTACAGGCTGGACAAGTAGTAACCCCCGCAGACGACCAATTGCTGGTAAACAATCTTAATGTTAAAGTCTCTGCATGAAACTGGAAATATAACTTCCTACCTTTAGGGGCCGAAACTAAATCCGAAAATTCCTCATATCTACACATATCTGTCATGCGCCAACTTAGAGCAGATCGCTACATGCAACTCCTCAGAATCTCAGAGGGCGTAAACATGCTTTGCGGCCTGATGAACAAGTCCTTGAAAAGAGGAAACAGCGGAGTTCTCAATGGAAGAGAAACAAGTTTCCTTAAAATTATTTTTCAACAAAGGATATTTCTTGCGCTTTAGCATGGCCCCATAGCTCTGCACCATAATGGGTGGAATTTGCGGCCTTAGCCTCATAGACCTGGAGTGCCGGGCACATCAGTTTGGTGTATGAGACAAAATCCTGAATTAAGACCCCTGTGATTTGTTTTTGTTCCAAAGCCACCTTGGCAATGTGTGATTTCCAAGATAAGTTCTCTGATATCATTACGCCAAGGTAACTAAAAGATTTCACCTTCTCAAATGGGGTGCCTCCAAGTGCAATCTTCCCTTTAAAAGATCTATGAGGTTTGAAGGACATCAATGTAGTTTTAGAAGTATTTATCTCCAATCCCCAAGAAGAGCAGAATTCCTCAAAGCGCATGAGGAGTTTCCATAAGCCACTCAGGACTTGGAGATCAAGAAAGTGTCATCCACAAATAACAAAACAGTGACTTTGTATGTGCCTGTGGATGGTGCATCTGCCTCCAACTTGACTAAAAAGGGAGTAATACCATTAATATATAAAGAAAGAGTCAGAGCAAGGACACAACCTTGTCGTGCTCCTCTTAACACCGGACTTTTGCCAGTAAGCTGCCCCTGATTCACCCCACTTCATACGTGCATAGTTGCCCTCATTGAGACCAACTAATAAGGAAAGAATATGGGAGGGCATTGCCATGTCAGAGAGGACTTCCCTCAGCTTATTACGAGGTACTAGATCAAACTCAGATTTTAAATCTACAAAGGTGACATACAAATTCCCCTTGCCAATAAAGAACGTTTTCCAGTATAGGAACAAAAAATTTAAGGCTTGATCAATAGTAGCAATTTTCCTGCGAAAGCTGGCTTATAATGGACTAAGTATATTGTGTTCAGACATCCAGTCCTGAATCTTCTCCAAGAGGCAGTGGCAAAAAACTTTCTTCATTCAGGTCAACAATACGCCTGTAGTTACAGGGCAAAGATCTATCACCCTTTTTATGGATAGGTACAACAGCACCCTTCCATGAATCTGGAATTGGTGCCCCCGCTGCTATTGCATTAGATATAATAAGAATATATCTCGACCAGACATCCATATCAATCAAAAACAAATCCGCTGGAACCCCATCCAGACCAAATGCCGTACCGTGCTTTGGCATGCCTAATGAATGCACAACATCAGAAAGAGTAAACAATGTGAAGTTGAGTAGTTAGGAGCTTGATCAGTAGTGGCAGAAAGGGCCCAGTCAGGCTCACATGCCATACTGGAATAGTCGGCAGAGTACAGTTGACTAAAATGGCATACCCAATCTGGTGCAGCAATATTGGTTGTTACATTTAGTACACCATTATTGGCACCACGCGCAGCCCACCACTTTTCGTCCTGCTTGCGTTCCGCTTTACAAATGGCGGCCTTATAAGACTTCCTGGCTATACGAATGGAAACTATATCCCTGGATTTAAAGGCGTTAACCAATAGTTTATACAAAGCCCGACATTCCTTATTAAACACAGATATTTCCCTTCAGGTCTTCTGCTGCCAGATTGACTTCCTGACATAAAATGGGCCACAATGTTCTCAAAACATAGGGCATGAGATGTAATCAATTACACACTGTTAGTTCTGAGACCCGCCTCTACGTGTACCAACAAAGATGTCAGAACAGCATTCACAGAACTTAAAATGTCTGACCGGGCTAATACTTGATGCCACTTTAAGTGGCGTTTATCGTTGGTCATAGTGATGTCCGTGAATGGTATAGTAAGTGTGCTGAACATAAACATTTGATTACACAAGGCAAGCATTTGGACAGAAAGTGGATTATGATCGCTCTCTGTCTTCTCAGTGACTATCATATCGACGACTGAAGGCCACAATCTTAGATCAACTAGACAATAGTCGATTCTATTTGTATGATTAACCTTGTTATACATGTATCAACCCTTTACATCTGATTTGGTCCTGCCATTAAGTGCTCCGAACCCAAATTGTATAGTCAAAGCTTTTTTTAACTGTACAGCGACCACCTTTTAATGGGAGGGATATCCAGAGAAGGAATAGACCACACCCAATCCTACTCATACGTGAACCCAAGATCATCCCAGACAACAGGCTCAAAAGTGACATTAAAGTCACCTTCCTCAATGATTTTAAGTGCTGAGGGCGCTGTCTAAGGAACATTTCCAATACGCCCCTCAACCCCTCTTGCATAGATATTAATAATGATCACTCCTGAGTTTGGCCGGAATAGTAGCTTGATACCTAGTATATCAGGAGAAACAATGGATAACTGTGATATATGGCATTTTAATGTTGTTCCAACCCAGGTGATTAGACTGCCAGATGGTCTGCTCCTCTTACTGGGGAGTGGTGGAATAAAAAAAAACTGTTTTAGTAACTAGACTGGAAAAGCGAGTCTACTGCCCATGTTTCCTGAACAAGACAGATATCATAATCCTCTATAAATGAAGTAAAAACTGGTAAGGAAACAAGAGATCTTAGATCTGCCACTTTCCAAGAGACAAAGTACACCTCAGCTTTTAGAGATGCTGGCTGCAACGTGGGTGTAGTAATAGCACAATTAACTAGATGGTTTAGAGTTAGCTGGCAAGGACTGTCAAAAGTAGAGGAGCTGATGGGCTCAGAGACAGGATTGGAGGAGTCACTAGTATCGGGACTGATTGCATCATGCAAAGCGGAAACCAGGAATGAGTGATCTAGGGGGCTCTAGATGGGTCTGAGTTAGCTGGAAAGGGCTGTCAAAAGTAGAGTTGCTGATGAGCTCAGAGACTGGAATGGAGGAGTCAGTAGTACCAGAACTGATTGCATCATGCAAAACGGAAACCAGGAATGAGTGATCTAGGGGGATTTCAGATGGTACTCTAACTCAGTTATTCTCGATTAAGCCTGATGGACTACTCCCTAGATGAGAGGCAAATTGAGCTTTGTGATATAAGGGAAGCCTAGGATATTTATATTGAATTCAGGAATGCCTTGGTGCGCATGTTCTGGCATCTAAAGCCACCAAGTTATCTTCCATACTCTTGTCCCAAAATGTCAGTTCAATCATGTCATAGTGTGTACTTGGATCTGGCCTCTTGACTGCCTCGATTATATCCTTACGAATCACACAATGACAGCCTTTCACATGACATATCCAATGAATCACCTTATTTCTGAAAGATTGTCCACTTTCTCTTGGTGCAGCTGGATAAAGTTTGGGTACATTAACCATCATGACGGGATTGGTAAGTTTAGGCCTGTCAGCAACAGGGTGTGTAACACAACTGGAGACATTGTTATCCACAAGCCTAGGAGACTGACAACAGTCTACTTGTTCCTTAGCCATGCCCAGACCACTGCACATGAGGATCTGCCAAAGGTTCCTTAATTTGCCGCAAGCTGGCCATTGGGCATTATAAGGGGCTGAACTAGCAGCAGTGGGGCAAGGGTTGGGGTGAAATTCTTATTACAGATTGACATGGGCAGTATAGACAATGCAGCCTAACAGACGTCAGGAACTAGATGCATGATTGTGAATGCAATCCAGGGTAGTCATCCCCTCTGATGGCATCATCTGTTTGACCATGGCGATTAAGATAGATACCGTAGATTTAAGCCTTTAGTCAGACTTTAAGTCTTGTATGTGAGAAATATACTGAGCCTCAGCCACATTAGGAGCGTCAATTGTGCCTACTGTCACACCTGCCATAGTTCCTATGACAGGATCATCGTTTGATTCTAGAGTATCACTTAAAGAGCTAAAATGGTTGATACAAGGCGGAACATCACTGCCGTCAAGTCGCGATTCGATCGCCTGAGACGATGTAGTGTAAGTGGCAACATGACCCCAACCCCTTCTTCCCTACAGACGCCAGGTCCTGTGGCTCTTGTTTTTTAATGATATCAGGGATTTTCCAGTGGTTCGCCCCCACATGTATAGGGGAACACACGCTCTGAGCACCTTCAGGAGCATTATCAGGGGAAAATGTCAGTATTTCCTCACATTCAACTAAGAGATTATCAGTCCTTTCCATCACACAATTATCAGCTGCATGCTTCTGTTTAAATTTTTTTTATTTTTTTTTGCGCTACCCCTCCCCGCCTTCTACTGCCTTCCTTTTACCCATGAGCAATCTAGTATAGAATAAGTGGGTGGGCCATGGTTGGTCAGCCGAATCAGTGACACCCCGACCAAAGTACAACGACTGCAACAGAACTTACAAAGCCTACTTGGTGGAAAATGTTATAGGGGTGGCCCAGCCTCCTTCTGGTTCTGACAGGCATGGACGGGCCCACCCTTGGCCCAGGCTTCTTGCAGCCCATGCTGCGGGAGAAGGAAATCGCTTTATAATGCAAATCAGTGCAGGTGGGCAGGGACCGCCTCCTGGGGCCTGGTGCCTTCTGGGACCTGCAGTTTCCCATGGTTCTGGTGTTTTATAGCATTCCGCACTGCCGAAGAAGAAGTAAAGCATTTCTAAGTGTGAGTCAGTGCTGGTGGAAAGGGACCTTCTCCTGGGGCCCGGTGCCTTCTGGGGCCTGTGGTCTCCCCTGGTTCTACTTCTTGTAGCGTCCTGTGCTGTGAGGGAAGGAAAGCTGTTTTAAGCGCGAATCAGTCCCAGTGTGCAGATGGGCACGGACCGCCTCCTGGGGCACGGTGCCTTCTGGGACCTGTGGTCTCCTCTGGTTCTGGGGCTTGTAGCGTCCCACGTTGCGGAGGAAGGAAAGCAATTTTAAGCACGAGTCAGTGCCAGTGGGTAGGTGGGCAGGGACTGCCTCCTGGGGCCCGGTACCTTCTGGGACCTGTGGTCTCTCCTGGTTCTAGTGCTTGTAGTGTCACATGTTACGGGAGAAGGAAAGCTCTTTTAAGCATGAGTCTGTGCTGGTGTGCAGGTGGGCAGGGACCGCCTCCTGGGGCACAGCAAATCAATGCTCTAACCTTCTCCTGATTCCACACACTCTGCACTCTAAAAAAAAATCCTTCAAATGGATTCCCCCAGAAAGACAGTCACCCACGCACTCATCAGCAGCAGACTGGACTACGGTAACGCTCTCTACGCCGGCACCACACTCAAACTCAAACGCAAACTCTAGAGAATCCAGAACACAGCCGTACGCCTCGTCCTTGGCCTCCCCCGCCACGAACGAATCTCACCACACCTCAAATCCCTTCACTGGCTCCCCATAGACAAGAGAATCACATTCAAGATCCTCATCCACGCACACAAATCCCTCCACAACACCGGCCCAACCTACCTCAATGAAAGAGTTAACTTCTACAATCCCGCACGCAACCTCCAATCAGCCGACCTCGCCCTAGACACAGTCCCCCGCATCCAACGCACTACCACAGGAGGCAGGTCTTTCTCCTACCTCGCCCCCAAAACCTGGAACTCCCTCCCCACCGACCTTCGCAAAACCAAAGACCTACTGGTCTTCAGAAAGAACCTCAAGACATGGTTGTTCGATCAGTGACCCTCCCTGCCCCCCCCCCCCTGTTTCCCCTCCCCCAGCGCCTTGAGACCCTCACGGGTGAGTAGCACGCTCTACAAATTTTTTTGATTGATTGATTGATTGACTGAGCACCAAGCAACAATTCAGACACCAGAAATTCAAAACGCAGAGCCAAGCTGCTCTTCCTTAACCATGGCATTCACGTAGCTGCATGCCATTTCAGAGCCTGAAGCAGAGTGAAAGGTGGGGGAGGAGCAGCCGCTGCTTCTGCATTGGAGGTTGATCCGTCAGCTCTGGTCAGAACAAAGTTTCTGATGCGTTGTGGTGGACATGGAAGAATGCTGCAGGAACCCTCTCAGGACTGGAGGTGGCACCTCAGACAAGGTAGGACTCACAGATGGCAGAGTCCAGCAGCACCAGGAGAGTTGCATGAAGTCTTTTGTGTCCTCGAGACTTCAGAATACAGGAGGCAAGCAAGCAAATCCTTGGAGTCACCCTGGGTTCAAGTGAGATGGGCCCAGTCCTTGTTCTCAGCAGGACAGAGATCAGCAGGTGAAAGAGCAGCTCAGCAAAGCAGAGAAGCAGTTCCTCAGAAAAATCAGTCCAGGCAAAGTGGCAATCCTTACAGCACAGCAGTCTTTACTCCAGCAGAGTTCTTCCCAGGTCCACTAGTGATCTGATTTTGTAGGGTCAGAGTCCCAGTACTTATACCCAAATGTGCCTTTGATGTGGGGATGACTTCAAAGCAACTCCTTGAAGTGCACAAGTCCCCCTTTCATCCCAGCCCTGGCTCCGGACTACAAGTAGGGTGGGGAAAGGCACTTCCCTACTCATGTGTAAGTGTCAGCTTCCTTCCATTCTTCCTGCCCATGAAGGCCCATCAAGATGTAGGTGAATGCAGGTGATTGCTCGGACACACCCAGCCTTTCTGTGTTTGTGGCTGTCTAGAGGGAATGAAGAAAGTGTAGCTGCCACCTACTCCAGATGTGTATTGGAGACAGGCTGTAAGGCACACAGATCATTAAGAGCAGAAAAATGCTCACATTCTAAAAGTGGCATTTCTAAAATAGTAATGTTAATTCAGACTTTGCCATTAAAGAGGATTTATCATTACTATTACAAAGACATGAAACATAACCAAGCTACTCCTTTCCGATCAGGAATTACAGCTTAAAAGTGGACTAAGGAATTCCCAATGCTGGTCTATGAGAGGAGTATGCCTCACAGAGTCGTTTTTCACTACCAGGACAGGTAAAACTTAAAAGTACATGCCCTCTCTTTTACTTACATAACACCCTGCCCTTGGGCTACCTAGGGCCTACTTTAGGCATGACTTCTATGTCATAAAAGGGAAATTTAAGACTTGGCAAGAGGTTTTCAATGTCAAGCCGAAGTGGCAGCGAGACTGCAGGCACTCGTTCTGAAATAGCAGGCCTGAGAACAGTTTGAAATGCTACTTGTGTGGGTGGCACAATCAGTGCTGCAGGCCCACTAGTAGCATTTAATTTATAGGCCCTGAGTATATCATACACCACTTTACGAAGGGACTTATAAGTAAATTAAATATGCCTATTGTGGAAACACAAATGTTTAGGGGAGAAGCACATGAATTTTAGCACTGGCAAGCAGTGACAAAGTGCTCAGAACCCTAAGGCCAGCAAAAAGATTCACACAAAATAGGAGATAAAAGGCTTAAAGCCTGAGGGAATTCCACCTTAAGGCTGTCAGGTCTAACACATGTCCTTCCCTAACTGAAAGTGGGGAAAGCTACCCAACCTTTAGGGAGTTCTCATCTCTAAGGCGGAAAACTTAGATGGACCATCTGCATTGGCGTGGTCTACAGAGGGAGAGTCCTAACTGATGTTATTATCTCAAATATAATCCAGCAATCTTTGTCAAATTATAAACATCTAAATACATGGTAAGTAATCAAATAACAACCATCCGTTCTCGCTCACATTGGGTGCCTGACTGTATACCATAAGACCTTGCCTATGTGATTAAACAGGATGAGTTTATCCCTGTCATACCGATGGTTGTTTTTTGATTACTTACCATGTATTTAGATGTTTATAATTTGACAAAGATTGCTGGATTATATTTGAGATAATAACATCCGTACCATGCTATGCATATTGTCCTTGGCGCATAAATACTTTTTAATGTTCTTCCCATATGTTTGACCAAGACATTACACTTCATATATCATCTAATTATTGTACTACTTTTTGTTAATTTTTTTGTACCCCGTCTTCAGAGTAGTTTTGCGCCTGACCACTGGTCTGTGTGGTCCCATGAAGCGCGCTCCCTAATGGGGACGGTAATCTGGTTTAGTACCATGTGCATGCTTTTTGTATCACGTGTTGACACTTTCATTGTGCCGCACCACTGTTTTGACACAGTCGTTTCCTAAATTGATATTGATGACGTCGTCACTATGTAAATATGCACTGACCTCGTCTCCCTTGTTTGACCTGTGCTTATTTAATTACAGGGCGACAGTTAGGAATAATACATCCTTCTTTTGTGAACTAGTGTAAGTGACTGGATACGTCTTACTGAGAATTCAGGCTGTAGTAATCCATACATTTTACATTTAGGAGATAACACATTAGGACATTAGGTCCTGAAGAAGCGTTGCTGGATCCGTATGGACCACAGAGACGCGAAACATGTTGACCCTTGAGAGGGATGGTTTGTAAATTTCTCCATCCTCGTTTTTCTTGTGTTATAGAGTGATTGACCATTACCTCTGTTTCACTCGTGTGACTATCTTTTAATCTTGGCCTCTATCCTTTATATGGACTAATACATTAATTACCCGCTATTTAGGTTTTGAGAGCCAATTTTAACCCCTAGCTTTCATCTCCTATTTTTCTATTTTTCATACCCACACTTGGGGTCGTGGCATCATCACTAAAAAGATCTCTGGCAAAGAGCCCCCCCCCTTTTGGGGCTGTGCCCGTCAGACATTGCAGTGCCAGTCTGACGAGGAGCAACTCCGATGATGAAGCATGACACCCTTATGGGTGTGAGAGGTTTTTTGCTCCTAAAATTTAGGACTCTCCCTCTGTATCCTTTCTCTCTTTCTTAGCTGGAATAGTGTATTATATATATCGACGTATTACTCGGGAGGTCATACACTGGACGAAAATTCCTCCCCATCCCTCTGATTATTATTCTATTGGCGTGGTCTACCCCAGGTTTGTGCTCCACCCTGTAGGGAAATGGACCGCGTCAGTAGTTTTGGATTCTCACAACTCATTTGCAGTCAGCCACCTGAGAGGGCCTGTGGTCAGTCTGAATCAGGAAGTGAGTGCTAAACAGGTTTGGCCTCCACTTCTCAGGGCCCAAACCACTGCAAAAGCTTCTCTTTCTGTAGTACTCAACCTCTGTTCCAGAGGAAGTAACCTCCTAGAGATGAAGGCTACAGGTTGGTCCAGGCCTTCTTCATTAAACTGTAATAAAACTGCTCCTATGCCGTGCTCTGCGGCATCTGTCTGAATTATAAACTCCTTGGAGAAGTCGGGGTCTTGAGCACAGGGTCTGTACACATGGTTTGATTCAGGGAGTCAAATGTTTTTTGTCATGCCTCTGTCCAAATGACATTTCTGAACTGCTTCTTAGAAGTCAGCTCAGTCAAGGGGGCAACAATGGTGCCATACCTCTTGACAAACCTCCTATAGTACCCAGCGTGGCCCAAGAATGCTCTGTCCTCCTTTTGGATTTTGGGGGGCTTCAGACCATAATACTTTCAATCTTGGCCTGGAGGGGCTGCACCCTGCCTCTGCCCACCAGGTGGTCCCAAGTACACACCACTGACCCCTGCTCTATCTGGCACTTGCTGGCCTTGATAGGCCTGCCTGTTGCATGGCCCGAAGCACTTCCCGGAGGTGAAAGAAATGGTCTTCCCAGCTGCTACTGAAGACAGCTATGTCATCCCAGTAGGCAGTTGAGAAGGCCCCCAACTCAGCAAGGACCTGGTTCACCAACCTCTAGAAGATGGCAGGACTGTTCTTTAATTTAAAGGGCATCTGTAGGAAGTTGGCTCTGTATATACTATCTCAAAGTGAGAGATATTGCGGACAGAGCCCAAGGGTTCCCCTTAGAGGTTGATAGTGGCAAAATTAGATAATACTAATGCTCTATTTTGTTGTAGTGTTGTCGAGCAGTAGGCTTATCAGAGGGTTAGTGTTAAGCATTTGTTGTACACACACAGGCAATAAATGAAAACACACACTCAAATCTTAACTCCAGGCCAATCGGTTTTTATATAGAAAAAAATATTTTCTTCATTTATTTCTAGAACCACAAGATTCAAATTTTAGGTAAGTACATAAATTGTAAGGTACTTCACACAGGTAAGTATAGAACTTTGATTTAAAACAGTAGTATACACAGTTCTGGTTAAAATGGCAATAAGTTATTTCAAAAGTGCACACAGTGCAAAAATCAACAGTTCCTGGGAGAGGTAAGTTTCGGTTAGCTTCTCAGGTAAGTAAGGCACTTACAAGTTCAGTCGCCTGGGCAAAGGCAGCCCACCGTTGGGAGGTTCAAGGCAACTCCAAAGCCTCTGCACCAGCAACACAGGGCCCGTCAGGTGCAGAGGTCAAAGGAGGGACCAAAACACATAGGATCCTATGGAGAACAGGGGTGCTCCGGGTCCAGTCTGCTAGCAGGTAAGTACCTGTATTCTCGGGGAGCAGACCAGGGGATTTTGTAGAGCACTGGATGGGGGGGAGGGGTAGGTGGGACACAAGTACACAAAACACAGCCACAGCGGCACGGGGCGGCCGGGTGCAGTGTGCAAAGTAGGCGTCAGGTTTGCCGTAGAAAACATTGGAGGGACCCGGGGGTCACTCAGGCGATGCAGGCAGGGCACAGGGAGGCTTCTCGGGCCAGCCAACACTGGGCTAGGATGAGGGCCGCCTGTTGGTCACTCCTGCACTAGTAGGTCGTTCCTCTCGGTCCTGGGGGCTGTGGGTGCAGTGCTTGGTCCAGGCGTCAGGTTCCTTTGTTACCAGGCAGTCGTGGTAAGGGGGAACCTCTGGATCATCTCTGCAGGCTTTGCTGTGGGGGTGCAGGGAGGTCGACTCACGGTGTCCACGTCGTTTGAGTCGCCTGGGAGTCCTCTCTGCAATGTTGGTTGTCCTGAACTCGAGCCGGGGGCATTGTTTGCAGAGTGTGAAGACTCACACCTCTGTGTGGAAGTCAGAGTCTCTTTAAAGTTGCTTGCTTGGTTGTTGTTTCTCGACAGAGCTGCTGTCCTCTGGAGGTTATTGGTCCTTTAGGTGCAGGTCAGCCCTCTGAGTCCTCAAAGGTCTTTGGTCCCGCTGGATGCGTCGCTGTGCAGGTTCTTTGAGTCTGGAGACAGGCCGGTAGGGTTTTTGTCTCCGTCATCTCTGCAAGGCTTTCAGGTCAGCAGTCCTTCTTCTTGTAGTAGGTTGTAGGAATCTGATTTCCTGGTTCAGGGTCGCTTCTAAATACTCAATTTAGGGGTGTGTTTAGGTCTGGGGGGCAGTAGTCAATGGCTACTGTCCTGGAGGGTGGCTACACCCTCTTTGTGCCTTCTCCCTGAGGGGAGGGGGGCACATCTCTATTCCTATTGGGGGAATCCTCCAAAACCAAGATGGAGGATTTCTTAAGGCAGGGGTCACCTCAGTTCAGGACACCTTAGGGGCTGTCCTGACTGGTGGGTGACTCCTCATTGTTTTTCTCATTATCTCCTCCGGACTTGCCGCCAAAAGTAGGGGCTGTGTCCGGAAGGGCAGGTATCTCCACTAGCTGGGATGCCCTGGGGCTCTGTAACAGGCATGAGCCTTTGAGGCTCACCACCAGGTGTTAAAGTTCCTGCAGGGGGAGGTGAGAAGCACCTCCACCCTGTGCAGGCTTTGTTCCTGGCCACAGAGTGACAAAGGCACTCACCCATGTGGCTAGAAACTCGCCTGGTTGTGGCAGGCTGGCAGGAACTGGTCAGCCTAACACTAGGAGTCGGACTGGTATACAGGGGGCATCTCTAAGATGCCCTTTGTGTGCATTTTTCAATAAATCCCACACTGGCATCAGTGTGGATTTATTGTGCTGAGAAGTTTGGTGCCAAACTTCCCAGATTTCAGTGTAGCCATGTCGACTTAGTCATTTTGTCCCCACCAGCACACACAAGCGGTTAGAGGCAGTGTGCATGTGCTGAGTGAGGGGTCCCCAGGGTGGCATAATACATGCTGCAGCCTTCCCTGCCACAGGGCCCTTGGTACCAGAGGTACCATTTACAAGGGACTTATCTGTGAGCCAGAGCTGTGCCAATTGTGGGAATAAAGGTACAGTTTAGGGAAAGAACACTGGTGCTGTGCCCTGGTTAGCAGGAACCCAGCACACTTTCAATCATAACTAGCATCAACAAAAGACAAAAAAGTAGGTGGTAACCATGTCAAAGGAGGTATTTCCCTACAGCATCACTCTAAACTGAAAGTGGCCCTCTGGAGTGGAGAAGGCTGACCTCTCCTTGGTGCCTTCTGCTAGGGCGAACTGCCAGTACCCTGATGTAAGATCAAAGGTACTTAAGTACCGGGTCGCCCCTAACTTGTCA
Source organism: Pleurodeles waltl (assembly GCF_031143425.1). Classification (NCBI taxonomy): domain Eukaryota; kingdom Metazoa; phylum Chordata; class Amphibia; order Caudata; family Salamandridae; genus Pleurodeles; species Pleurodeles waltl. The sequence goes on from NC_090438.1 coordinate 134,313,805, forward strand.
GTGACTCATCTGCCAGAGGGATGGGATGAGCAGCGTTCTTTGTCACAGAGTTTATCCCTCTGTAATCCACACAGAACCTCAGTTCATGTGTGGTGCCCAGTGGGGCGGAGTTTGGTACCACAAAAACAGGATTGGACCAGGGGGTACTGGAGGGTTCTGTCACCCCAACTTTAGCATCTTAGAGACTTTGCTCTTGATGCTGGCCCTCACGTTATCCGACAACCTGTAAGATGTATTCTTGACAGGGAAGTTTGCCCCTGTGTCCACATCAGGTGGGTAAGGAAGAAAAGAGAGGAGAAGTGTTCCAATACTTGGAAATAATCCCTGTTCTGTTCAGGAGTCAGAGTGAGGGAAAGGATTACGCCCTCCACAGACCCATCCTTTTCTTTGGGAGCTATAAGGTCAGGTAGAGGTTCACTCTCCTCCTCCTCTGCTCCATCTGTCGCCAACAGCATGGTGAGCTCAGACCTCTCAAAGTGTGGTTTGAGGTGCTTGATGTGAAGGACTCTGTGGGGGTGCCTGGGAGTTTTAAGGTCCACCACATAGGTGGCCTTACCTTTCTTCTCAATTACATTGTATGGCCCATTCCATTATTCCTGAAGAGCACTGGGCTCCACAGGTTCCTTGACCCACACTTTTTGTCCAGACTGCAACCCCACAATAGTAGAATGTTGGTCATACCACTCCTTCATCACAGTCTGACTGGCTTCCAAGTTGTCGGAAGCTTGCTTACACAACTTAGCCATTTTGCTTCCAAAGACCAGCATGTAGCTCGCTACATCCTAGAGAACTTTCCTGGGAGCTTGCTTCTACCCCTCCTTCACTGGACAGAGAGGTCTCACTGACATCTTCCCTGTAAAAAAAAGCTCAAAGGGGCTGAAACCCACTCCCTTCTGTGTACCTCACTCTAGGAAAACAGCAGACAGGGAAAGAGGGTATTCCACTAACCCTTAGACTCTCAGGCAAACGTCTGATCATGCCTTTCAGGGACTTTTTAAATCTCTCCACAAGCCTATTGGTTTGGAGGTGGTAAGGCGTGGAAAATGTATAAGTAACTCCACACTCTTTCCACAAGAACTGCATATATGCTGACATGAAGTTTTTGCCCCTGTTAGGCTTGACTTCCTTGTGGAAACCAACTTGGGTAAAAATCCCCATCATGGCTTTTGCCACTGCTGGGGTAGTGGTGGTCCTCAGAGGGATGGCCTTTGGGCACCGAGTGGCATGATCCACCAGAACCAGGATAAGCCTGTTGCCTGAAGCAGTCTGGGGATCCATTGCCACAGCAATGTTGATTCTCAGCCTCTCAGAGGGGGTGCTAATGATAGGTAAGGGATTAAGGGGGCTCTCAGCCTCTGCCCTGTTTTCCCACTGGCATGGCAGGTCATGCAGGTGCTACAGAACGCATCTGAGAAAGACCTGATCTTACGCCAATAAGAGGGGAGGACAAGCCTTCCAAAGGTCTTGGCTTAGCCCCAGTCTCCTGCCCTGGGAATTTTGTTAGCCTACTCCAGGAGGAAGGCCCTGCAGCATGGAGGGACCACCAGGACCTGTGTTGTCCCATGTGCAGAAACCTTAGGCTAACTGTAGAGGAGGTTGTCCTCCCAGTAAATGTGATAGCTCCTATAGACATCTCCTGCTGCTTGGGCTTCGGCATGTTTCCTCATGCCCTCAAGGGTTGGGCACGCCCTCTTTGCCATACTGAACTCCTCCTTGGTGGGTACTCCTTCTACATGCCAATCAGCCGATGTAGGCAGGTCACCAAGGGGAGCAATGTCCTCCTCAGTGGATTCTGGGGCGGCCACCAGAGGTGCCTCATCCATCTCACTGGGGTACATTCATGGGCTGGTTTCCCATGCCCTCTGCCTTTCCCTTGTTAGCAGCTGGCTGGACAATTTTTCTAGGCTCCAGCCCTTTTTGACTTCCTTCAGAGGCAGCCATGGACTTTTTCATAGCACAGATCCAATCAGGTAACCCCAACATCTCTACATGAGTCATGAGCTCCACTTCCTTCCAGATAGTGGACTCGAGATTATTACCCAGCACACAGTCCACAGGCATCCTTCAGAAGTTCTGAAACCCCTTCTCCTCACTCAAATGGAACAAGGGCCACAGGATATTGACCCTCTCTGTTGTCACCCACCACAGTGCATGGGAATCACCTGCTCTTGGGACACCAGCTGATTCCTTACCATAGTCATGCTGGCACCTGTGTCCCTCACAGCCTCAACATCTTGCCCAATGATTGTGACTTATTGTTCATACTTGGTAGTATTTGATGGCATATGGTTCTTAGGAACCAACTTATTGTGACCCAGAGACAATAGGGTAACCTCACTAACCCTCACCTCATTAACTGGGACGGAGTCCTCCCCCTGCACTATGCTAGCCACCACTGTGTTGTTACCGCCAGTGAGAGGGTGTGCTTTTTTTTAGACACTTGGGGTCCCCCTTGTAGTGTCCATACTTGCCGCACTCATATCACTTGGGAGATTTGGGCTGTTGATATTTGTCAGGGTAGTTTTGTTTCTGGTGTCCACCTTGGGAATAAAAACAAGACCCATTCTCCTGCGAGTTGTTTTGTGGGTCTTTAGATAACTCCTTCTTTTTATCTCCCCCACTCTCTTCTGTTGGGAAACCTGCCCACCCTTTTGGGAGTCCATCCCCAGATACCGTCTTGGACGCTCTGGTGCTGACCCAGATGTCTGCCTCCTCAGCAAGCTTCCTAGGGGTCAGGAAGCTCGATATCAGCAGGTATTGATGCAGCTCTGGAAAACAAGTATCAAGCATTTGATCCTTTAAAATTAAGTTCATCATCAACCTTTCTGCCCCTCGCCCAGCCCATCAGTGCCTTGTTGGCATAATCCAAGAAATCCACCCATGTTTGTGATGAGATCTTGTGGCTGCCCCGGAATCTGAGCCTGTACCTCTGCGGGGTCAGTACAAACCAAATGACTAGGATGTCCTTCATTGCAGTGTAGCATGTTTGATCCTTTACCTCTAGTATAAGGAGTGTGTCCTTCCCCACTGTGTGGATATACCTCTATATATTACCACCCCAGAACTCCTCTGGGACATTGTGCACTCTCAAAGCCACTTCATAGACTGCAAACCGTTTGTCTCAGTCATCCCCTGCCACATAACTGGGCACCAATTTATTGGGTAGCCTGACTGGACTCACCAGTTGAGACTGCAGATATACTGCCATCATTGCTGTTGCTGAACCCCTCTCTCAGGGATCTGATGTCCAGCTCTCTCATGCTGAGCTCGTGCGCCGAGCCATTTTCTCTCCTCCGTGGACAGCTTTCTCTTTCGCTAGAGCTTGCTCTTTCTCCATTTTAGCAAGTGTCTGCCCCTGTTCCAAATTTAATTTTGCAGTATCTAGCTTCAGGTTTCTCTCCTCCCTCCTGTCCTCCAGCTCCTCTGTAAACAAGTTCCTTGAAGGCACATAGCTGCCTGGTCTGCTGCAGACATCCAGGTCTGGGAGGATGTCATCCTCCACATCAGTAGGCTGCATGGCAGGACCTCCATAAAGGTCCTGCTCCAATTCCGTCTAAGATTCTGATACCTCCCCCTTATTGCTTTCTTTGTCTGTGTGGGATGCTGCCCAGGCGCTTAAGGCTTTCTGAAGCTCTGCCTTCCTTGTTCTTCCCTTTTGGAACACCCTTTTCTCCTGGCATTTGCCCTTGAGCTGGGCCACTGTGTAGGTTTCCAGATTGGCAAATTCCATAATGCCAGATAAGGCCACAGACATTGTAGGGAAAATGAGTATGGGAGCAAGAAGACTTTTGGAAAAATCAAAGATGCTAATCAGGGAGAATTGAAAAAGATTTGATTGGTCTCAAGTATAGAGTTGTAGTGAACACTGACTTACTGTATGGTATTGCACAAACACAAATCCTATTCCTACCTCTGATCACCAGTGTTAGAAATGGGATTTCTGGTTGTCAGAGTATGCACCCTGTACAAGCAGGAACCCCCATTTTAGTCAGATACACACTTTAAGTTAACTTGTGCTCACTCTCTGGACGCATGGCACAGAGCAGGCAGGCTTAACTTAAGAGGCAATGTGTAAAGTATTTGTGCAAAACACACAAAATGAAGACAACACAATAAGACTCCACACAAGTTTAGAAGAATACAGAATATTTATGTGAGTAAAACAAGACCAAAACGACAAAAATCCAGTCAGTAGAATTTGAGATATCAGTTTTAAAGAATAAGCAAAAAATAGTGCTCAGAAGTCACTAGCAGTCAAAAGGTTGCTTGAGGTCGCAAGGAACCGGTGCATTTCCAAAGTTTAGGCCAGCCGTGACGGAGGGTAGGCCAGCTACACAATACAGATAGGTCCCACTGACAAAGTATTTTGGATGGAGCAAGAGTCGACGTCGAAGACTCGATGCAAGGAGTCCTGGAGGTGCCCCTTCGTCAATCCGGTGGATGGAGGTGAAGCTTTGGTTCCAATCCGTGCAGTCGATGGAGGCTTCAGCATTGAACTCCTTGAATAAACCAACTTCTGAGGTTCAGGACTGCAGGGAGCACCTCATGCAAGGGTAGGACTCACAGATGGCAGAGTCCAGAAGCACCAGGGGAGTTCCAAGAAGTCTTTTGTGCATCTGAGACTTCGGGAAACAGGAGGCAAGCCCTTGCAGTCATCTGGGTTCAAGTGAGATTGGTCCAGTCCATGTCCTCAGCAGGGCTGAGTTCAGCAGGCAGAAGGGCATCTCATCAAAGCAGAGAAGCAATTCATCATAACAGTCAGTCCAGGCAAAGTTGCAATCCTTACAGCACAGCTGTCTTTACTTCTGCAGAGTTCTTACCAGATCCAGCAGTGATCTTATTTGGTAAAGTCAGATCGCCATTACTTATACCTAAATATGCTTTTGATGTAGGGGTGACTTCAGAGCAGCTCCTTGAAGTGCACATGTCCCCCTTTCATCCCAGCCCTAGCTCCAAACTACCAGTAGGAGGTAATCAGCTGTTTGTGTTAGGACAGGCACTTGCCCACTCATGTGTACGCATCAGCTCCCCTCCACCCTTTCTACCCAGAAAGGCCGATCAAAATGCAGATCAGTGATCAGGCACACCTAACCTATCTGCACACAGAGCACAAAGAGCAGGCAGAGAAACACTCACATTCTAAAAGTGGCATTTCTAAAATAGTGATGTTAAATCCCACTTTACCACTAACGAGAATTAGAATTTATCATTACCATTCCAAAGATATGAAATATGATCAAGATGCTCTTTTCTGATCAGGAATTACAGCTGAAAAGCATATTAAGGAATTCCCAGTACTGGCCTTTGGGAGGAGTAGGCCTCACAGTTTGGGAAAAACAACTTTGGGAGTTTTTCACTACCAGGACATATAAAACGTAAAAGTACCTGTCCTGCCTTTTACTTACATAACACCCCGCTTTTTGGGCTACCTAGGGCCCACCTTATGGATGAATTGTATTGAATAAAAGTGGCGTTTAATGTTTTAATTGCCAAGTCGAAGTGCCAGTGAGACTGCACACACGGCTGGGTGGCACAATCAGTCCTGCAGGCAGGTCCACTTGTAGCATTTAATTTTTAGGCCCTGGGTATATGGTATACCAATTTACAAGGGACTTATAAGTAAATTAAACATATCAATTGTGGATACACCAGTGTTACCATGTTTTGGTCAGCAGTGGTAAAGTTCACAGAGTCCTAAGGCCAACAAAGCAAAAACAGGAGGTAAGAGGCAAAATGTCTAGGGGAAGACCACCCTAAGGCTGTCAGGTCTAAAACTGTGTTGGCTGGTAGTGAAGGACTATATTCTCTTTAATAGCTCTGTATGGTTTACAACTACTTTTGCTCTTCCAACAACTCGCCACTCTCCCATTATTTTGAGCGATGTCGTTCCTCCCATGTGATAAGAAAAATGAATCTCTAGCTTCTCATTGAACCCAAAATCTTGTCTAATACCATGGGTGACAGAGCTTTTTCGATTGCAGCTGCAGTAAGATGGAATATGCTACCTCTTTATGTGTTTTCTGATCTTGCATCACTGAAGTTCAGAAAATCTTTAAAACCTGCCTTTTCCCCTGAACCTAGTAGCCTTTGATAACCTTGGGTGTTTGTGCACTTTTTTGGTCTCTGTTTTTTAGCGCAATGATACCCTAGTGAGAGTGATAGAGTGCTTTACAAAAACGAAATACAAGTATGCTGCAGTGAGTCAAGGGTCCATCTACCAAGCTATTCCTGGCTACTCATCATTCATTTATTGCCGGAGCCGAGGAGAAGGGTGTGAAAGCACTATTCCTGTTGCTGTCCACCTAGAACCATTGGTAGGTTAATCATCACATTCCTCTCTACTGCCTTGTCCACACACACACACCACTGGAGCGGGGGCCCCAGTTGCAAAACACTGACCATTACTGTGGTAGTGGATACTTTTAATAAGAGAAAAGCTGGTGCCTCCCAGGGCACCATCCAAATTGGTGTTGTGTGCTACATGGGCTTCCCATGTTTTTCACAAGGGCAAACAAACATACACAAGTAACGATTTTGGTGGAAATAGGCCAAGGAGTCAGTAAATTAATTGTCTGGTGGAGTGTCACTCTGCAAAATGTATTTAGGATGGCAGAAAACTTTTGCACCCTGGATTAGCCAGTCAGTTGAAAATAACCTAGCAAGTGGATCAGCAAATATTAAATATTTGTTAAGCTTATTCTGCTTCCTTGGCAGTAATACGTTCATACCTATGGAGCAAGCTATGCTTTCTAGGCGCACCCTAAGCAAATTAGTCCTCTTTCTAAATTGTGTCATAGTTTGGTGGGAGGTAGATATGGTCACAGCGGTTTAAGTAGAGACTGCAACAAACAAGCCTCATTTTGCTTTGGTCTGATTGCTGTTAGGTATGGATAGTATGGTTTTCGAACCTGTGCAGGTGTTTAAAATACTAGTTTATAGAATATGTCTATGGTGTTATTGTGAAGTAAACCGGATGTACATGTAAATCTTAGTTTCAGATTACTGTCTACTCCTTTAGAGTCATTTTATGCAAATGAGTCTATTTGTTCTAGAGTAATCCTAGAATCATTAATGGTTAGTGTGTGACTTTCCCTTACTTTTTAATGATAAAATCATAAATTGATTTTTGTTGTGCTATATGAATCCAGGATGTGTTTTCTTTTTAATTAAATATATTTTTATCCTTAGTTTCCTAATTGACTTGTAAAGCTAAATGTGCATATGTGTGAAGTCACATGAATGAGATGACAGAAACATTGATCTTTAGCAAGTACATTTTACTGACATTCTTATTTTTTGCATTCTGGTTTTGACCACTAGCTGCAAAACTAGCATCCCTCTTGAGGGGAATTTTTTGGGAAATACTAAATATGTGTTATCCCTTCTTGTAGATGTTTTTTTTTGGTCCTGTTGGGCCTGGTTCTAGGAGTTATTTTTATATTTCTTTTCGTTGACTCGGAATCATGCTGTTTTTGTTGCCAATGTGCTGTTACTGGACCTCTTTTAAAAATAGCATTATGGTGTCTTCAATGCTATAAGTTCCTCTTTAACACTTTCTAGGGTAAAAGAAAAAGTACATGCAGTAAGAAGTGTTTAACAGCCCCTTGCTGCCTTGAGGTCATAAATTCCAATTACCAAGATACAAAAATTGGGGAGACCCAGGCAAAAAGGTTAATTTTTAAACGTCATGGTCCAGTAGTTGGGCATCTTAATCAGTTTATCAAAACTGTTATAGTAGTTTCAAGCAGTTTCAGCAAGTACATTCAACCATTCCAGAAGAGCTTATAGCAGCCAACCCAAAACAACGTTAGATCCTGCAAAGCTTCCAAGTGGCAAGTCAAAGATTACAATATCATGCTTTCTGTTTCCTTATCAGCAAAATCTTTCTCAAAGTTTTTTGCTGCAGCAGTATCCCTTGTAGGGCAGACAAGCTAGATAATATCAATAGATTATCTCGACCATGGTCAGTCTTGTAGGTTATCAAGCAAGGTCTTTAGACAAAAACATTAAAGATCGTTTTAGTTTCTACACTTCCAAACAGTGGATGAGTAGCTTGTTTTCCTTGACATACTGTATTTATCTTTCCACTTTGCATTTAGTTGGGTTGACTACCCAAACAAGACTCTTCATTTTGGCTTCACCTTTACTCCTCTTGTCTTTAAAAAACCCCAGGATCTTCATTTGTGTTTCACTTCTACCCCTCAAGTTTTCACAAAGGCTTGCACAATGGCAGTAGTAAATCTTGACTAGTAAATTGTCAGTTTGCACAACTTTCTAATAAGTTCAAAAAATTCCAGAGTTAGCTAATTCCATGTTGTTTAAACATTGTTCCTGCTCCACAATGTTTGTTTTCCTATAGTTGCCACAAAGTGCTTCTAGTTCTTTCTTTGCTCCTGTAATCTATGCAAGAACGGGGGAGCCACTTGCTACCTGAACTCTGCCTGGGGTGGGACTATATCCCCCAGGCCTCCACGCTCTTGTGCGCCTATCAAAAGGCGCTGCCCTCAACCGCCATGCGGGACGCGCGTGGGAGCCACTTGCTACCTGAACTCTGCCTGGGATGTGACTACATCCCCCAGGCCTCCACGCTCTCGTGCTTCCGTTTTTGCCTGTCATTGCCCGATAGAGGCCGGGCTGGGCTTATCTCCTTGATCTTCAGAAGTAAGCTTACTGTGGATATTAATTTCAGGTTTTATACAGTCTTTTCTTCCTGTTGTTTTATGATGGGGGAAACACAAAGCAGTGGATGCTCCTGCACCCTTGAGTGGTACAAAGAAATTGGAAAAAAGGGCCAGTAATCAAGTGACTTTTCCAATTCATAAAGGAAATAATCCCTTAGATGACATTGATATATTGTTTGACGAGGTGGAGGCCATCTTAAAGAGTAATTCCTATCCACCGTCCACCAAGAGTGGTATATCTGTGAAGAAAAGAATTCTGCAATTAATTATTTCCCCTGTTGACTGTCTCAAATTTGGAATCCCAAATTCCTAGGGAAAATTCTTCTTCCTTACTGACTATAACATCTTGCAGTGATTTGGGTGCCGCTCCTTTTGTGAGCGGTGCCTCTCAAGGGGGATGAGGCTCTTCACCCCCGCTAAGTCCAGCGGTTTAGGTGGTTCCTAACATACTGTGCACAAATTGGTTTGGGCCCTTGGTGGAGGAAGAGGGTTCCTCTGCCTGTGTTTTATATACACTGTCTGGGGCCCTTGCTGATGATAATACTTTGACTAATTTACCCCATGACACTGGTGGATTGGCATTGTCACATGAGGAAATTGACTTGGCCTCCATTCTATAGAGGGTGAATGAAGTTAAGAACTTGGTGTTATTATTGATGGAAACCCTAACAGGGGAACTGGCACAGAAGTGTGGGTGTAAGTGCCAGAGGACAGATGGGGGGGGTGGTCAAAAAATGGTGGGAGCTCCACTGCGTCTGAGATAAAGCTGGCATCCCTTCCATGTGGTCTGTTATTTTTCCCCCTTTGGGTAATCCGTCTACATCTTGTGCAGAGGGATTCCAGCCTGCGCCTGTAAGTGTAAGGCGGAAGCATGACATAGTTTCCAAAAATAGGAATCCCTCGATTCAAAAGCCCACCAATGCTCATTCCATTGACTTTGTTAAAAGCCCTCTGGGGGATGTTGACACCCAGGTACCTGGTGGGGTTGATAGCTTCTTTGCACATTCTGTTAAGCCTCCTAAATCTTTTATTGATGTTGTATCCCAGGATGGTGCAAATTGGCCAGTGTCTATGGACCTGGGCCAAGGACTGAGAAGCAAAGGTAGTACCATCTATATGGTTGAGGTGCCCAAATTACCTTCTGGCTCATTGGAAAGCCATGAGTCTTTGACAAATAAGGTCATTCACTGGCTACGTGATCGGCGCAAATGCCTTTCAGTTATTAGTGCTGATATCCTCAAGGTGGGCAGGCACAGTCATTTAGGATCAAATTTTGATTTTATTTCTATTTGTTTCATAGATAGGTCATTGGTGGACAAACTTATGGACTTTGAAACACGTACATGTTATCTTAGGGATATGAGAGGGGTTGGTATTAAACTTGTATCTTATCCACCCTCTACTCGTCCACTTATGTTCCCTAACGGCCCAGTTTCCACACAAGAGTGTGTTTCAGCTCCGGTAGTCAAAACTCCTCATACATTACCAGTAACTAAATGACTAAATGTTGATCTACAACCTGTAGCTTCTCCGGAGGTTCAATCTGGAGTACTTAATGAGGATATATATTTAAGGGAGGTCCATTGCCCTAGGTCTAGTGATGAGGTAACCAGTTCGAAATGATCAATAATGTCCTGGAACTTAGCTGGGCTTGGTAGGGAGCTGGGAGACCCGGAGTGGTTTAGCTATATTAACAAACAGGATATTTGTCTTTTCCAGGAGACTTGGGCTGAGGATCAAGTCTACATAGATGGGTTTCTATCATACTGTGTTCTGGCTCAACCCCCAGAGAGGGGTCTAAGTCAGCCAAAGGAGGCCTTTTGGTACTGTTAGATAAGAAACTACAGTGCGATCATTTTGTATTAAAAATTGATTCACCTGATCTACTGTGAGTACAACTCATATTTAACCGAGATTTTTAAGATCACTATAATTAACGTTTATGCTCGGTCTGTCCCTCGGGGATCTGAGTCTCAGACCTTGGTGCAGCTGTCTGAATTCTTGGATACTTTGCACCCTTTGACTCACTTAGTGATTGCAGGAGATATAAACTGTACTTTTGAACCCTCCTGCTTGAACAGTGGCCTAATGGATGAAGAAGATGAACTTTGGGGTATTCCACATTTAATGAATAAACAACAGTGTACTCGTTCCTGTGTTGCTTCTCAGTTGGCATCTTTATGTCTCAAATACGGTCTTAGGGCCTGTAATGACCGTACTCCTTCCGATTTGAGCACTTCGCTCACATTTAAACGAGGTACGTCCACTAGTGTCATTGATTACTTCTTAGTGGATGTTAGTTAATGGCCTTTTCTAAAAGATATGAAGGTGGATCCCCATCACGAGAGTGATCATAACCCTTTGCTTCTTACCGTGCATAGGGATGTATTTAGGAGATCACAGAATGACCATTGCACTGTGGTTCCAGCTTCACTGTTGGACAATAGTTATACTCGGGTCTGTTGGCCAAAAGTTTTGTCTAATCCCTACCTGATAAGTGGGATTTATAAATTGTTTGTTGATGTAATGGCTGCTTATGAGGAGTATGTGGTCAACAACATTCCCATTCTTAGTATCCATGAAGATATGTTGAAGAAATTGCAGAACGTTTGTTCCAAAAAGACCTGCATTAAGCATTTTGGTGGTAACTTTAAAAATAATTTGTGGTTCAATAACGAGTGTTCAAAGGCTAAGTCAGCATTAAAAACAGCTATTATGACCTGTTCCCAGGGGGCGATACAATCAGCTAGACTTCTTATAAGAAGATCACAATACAAGCAAAGAAAAACTGGGAAGACTCAATTTGGCAACATTTTCTTGAAGCATCTAAACTCAATGATAACATGACATTCTGGAAGCTATTATCCAATAGACAAAGAGGGGGCAAGAGTGGTATAAGTAATCATATCTAACCTGAGAGTTGGGTGAACTATTTTACTAAACTTTATGCTCCACCGTGTAATCTTCCAATCTACGAATCAGTTTCTCCACTGTTGGTTAGAATGAGCTATCCCCCGGAGGAACCTGGATTGGATACCTGTACTTCTGAAGATCCAATTATTTTTACTCTAGAAACTATAGCAGCAATTAATTCACTAAACTCTGCTGAAGTGCCAGGTCCGGATAAGACTCCGGGGGATTTATATAAATCTGAACCAATAATACGGTCCTGGTATATAAATTTGATTTAGAATAAAATCACAGCGGGGGCCCAATTGGGAGTACTTGGAAAGGGGCTGAAATAATTCCTATTTATAAAAAGGGCAATGTGAGCTCCCCAGCCAATTATAGGCCTATTAGCCTTATTGATAATTTACAGAATTTTGCCAAACAGCTTTTGGAAAGGCTATTAAGTTTGGTACAAGATTCTCAGGTGCTATCCCCATTACAGGTGGGTTTTCGCCAAAAAACCAGTATGATAGATCAGGTCTTTAGGCTGATGCTCTTATATTAGAAATATGTAGTCCTTGCCAAGCAAAATCTATATGTTGTTTTTGTGGACCTCCGATCTGCCTTCGATATGGTCCCTAGACTAAAACTATGGAAAGTGTTACACAGAATGGGTTCTCCCATCAAAATTATCCATCTACTACAATGGCTACATGACACTACATATGGTCAGGAGAGATGGGGTAATCAGGGAGAGTTAACAGAACATATTCCCATCCAGAGGGGTGTTCGCCAGGGATGTGTCTTGGCTCCAACCTTATTTACCTTATTTATAAATGAGGTGGTACAAATCTTGTCTTCTTGTCAGAATGATGCCCCCTCTCTGAATGCTCAGAAAATCCCTATCCTACTCTTTGCAGAAGATTCTCTACTCATCTCCAAGAGCCCAATGGGTCTCCAGATTCTTGTTGATAGGTTTAAATTAGACTGTGGAGATTATGGCCTGGAACTGAATGTCAGTAAAACCAAATTAATGGTATTCAGTCCAGGATCAGTTAGGAGATGCACCATCACTTTAGATGGGACACCTTTAAATAAGGTGAGCTCAATAGATTACCTGGGAGTGAGGATATCAAATAAATTACATTGGGAGGATCAGCTTAGCAAAAGTGCGGGGCTTCTCCAGCAGAGGGCGGGTTCTATCATGCGTTTTTACAAAAGCTCTGTATCAAAAGGCGTATTTCCGGCTATTAAAATCTATCTGGCAGAGGCACATGGTGTGGCCGCCTATGGTGCCGAGATGTGGGGGTTCTACAACTGTAAAAGACTGTTAATGGGTAAAAATAATTTTGCCAGGGCCCTACTGGTGTGCCCTCGTAGCACACACCTGATCCTGGCATTTCTGGATCTTGGTTTTAATCATATTGGTGATCTGAAATCTCTAAGACTCCTACTCTTTTGGGTAAGCATTTGGACTACCCATGAGCTTGACCTCAATCCACCTCTACTAATAAATCACTCTCTGACAGAAACCATTAATATTACAAAAAGTGAACTTACACAAAATGAATCACTGTGCTACTTTACTTACTACTACTACTACTTCAAATTCCCAACATGATAAGATTCTATACAAGGTCACACCTTTTGCATTTTAAATACTAATTTAAGTTGGTGAAGAAAAACATTTCTTCAAATGAGAAATTGTTTTGAATATGGAGAAAAATGACAATAAATAAGTGTGCATATGTGTCTTTCTTAGACCTATGTGTGTGAGGATTTTTCTTCTCTTCAGACATATCACAGGAGTAGATTTACTGGAAACAGGCATATAAACGGGAATCTACATTTGTTCGTTGACAATACGTCATGACTCAGGCCCTTACAATTTGGCAGATGTCTGTGGACTGGAGTGTCTGTTTTGATGTGGGCCTGTCAGTTTGGGCCGGACTTTTCTATTGAAGCAAGGGCCAAGGCTGCATTGAATGGCACTGGTCTCCATAGTGACATACAATAGGCTGGAATGTGGCCTGGCGCTTACCAATGGCAGGGACAATTGCGTGTATTCTGCCTGTCACCTTTGTTTTGTTTCTCAGTGTGTCACCATAAGTGTGAAGAGTATCCCCAGATATGAGTCCCATGGTTCCTGGTTCACTGCATTAAATCTATACCTCACTGATGTGGCCTATCTAGGCTGAAACATTGTCGATGGTTACTGCTCAGAGGGAACTTGGAAGGCAGCTTGGGCTGGGCTGTTTTTGACACACATTTTTCATTGCCCTTTCACCTCTGTTCTAAAGTTAACTTAGGAGTTTCCAGTTTTGATTTTCACTGTGGGTTTTAAATTTAGGCGAGGATTGATGTCAGACTGTGAGCAGCACTTTTAGGGCCAGATGTAGTAAACTCTGATTTTGCGAATCAGAAATTGGGAGTTGGTGCGACTCACAATTTCCGATTCGCAAAATCGGATGCAGAACCGCCTGCGAATCTCAATGGGGTCGCAAAGACCCACCTCATTAATATTAATGAGGTGGGTCACATTTTGCGACCCCATTGAGATTCCCTGCACTCACAGGGATGGTGGCCTGCTGGAGACAGCAGACCTCCATGTCTCTGACTGCTTTTTAAATAAAGCAGTTTTTTTTTTGTATTGCAGCCCGTTTTCCTTAAAGGAAAACGAGTTGCAATACAAAAAAATAACGAAACCATTTGTTTTCGGTTTTTCAGATTAGGCAGTGGTCCATTGGACCACTGCCTTCTCTGAAAAAACATTAACGGCGACATTCACAAAGGGTAAGGGGTCCCATGGGGACCCCTTCCCTTTTGCGAATGGGTTACCACCAGTGTGACACTGGTGGTAACTGCGAATTGCTTTGCGACCGCGGTCACAAAGCAATTCTGCATCGCGGTGCGAGTCGCAAATAGGAAGGGGACACCCCTTCCTATTTGCGAGTTGCATTCCCATTTTGCGAGTCGGTACAGACTCGCAAAATGGGAATGTGTATCGCGATGCGTGTTTTGCATGTCGCAAACTGCGATTTTCGCAGTTTGCGCCATACAAAACGCTTCCTACATCTGGCCCTTAGTATTAGAGAGGTTTTGCATTTCTGTATTGTTGGTGGTGGCACTTTTGCAGGCTCAAATGTCTCTTGAGTGCCAGCCTCACCAGATTACTTTTTCATAATAATCTGCTGGAAACTGTAGTATCACTTGAAAAGTGCTGCAATTGACACTAAACTGCATTTAAAGTTTAGCATTCTTATCCCCTCAACAGTTGAATCTCTGTGAGTGATGTCACCTGATTGTAGCTCAGTTGATAATTCTCTGTCTTCTGTTGGCTACTTCTAACCACAGATTCCTCACCTTAGAACGCTCCCCAAGCACCAGATGGGTATCAGAAACTTTTCTTCAGCAGTGCTCCAGCACGCTGCTAGGTGGCACCATGCAGCGCCACATTGGCTCCATATGCCACAGAAGAGAAAGAGCAGAGGTGCAAATTTACACCACCCCTGACATCAGTTCCTTTGTTTCTGATGTATAATTCTAGCCATTGATTCTAACACCTTTAGAATGTTCGCCAGATGCCTGAGTGCTCCGGTGTGGCTATAGATGGCTTCATTACACCCTAGAAGAGATGGAGCAGAACATCATATAAGCGCCTCTCCTACGCGTTCGGTTCCTTTCTTTCTGCACCTTTGAATGATGATCCAGAGCTCTGTGCCCTCTTTCATCGATCTTTCAACAACTTTCACTTATAAAGAAATCCAGTGTGCAAAGGGACATTGTTCCCTAAAACTACAGGTTCCAAACAATTTTGTTTCTGCAGAAAACAGATGTCAGTCATGGACCTGCATGGGATTTGCCTTTGGTGTTAGGACTCAAGACATGACTTCAGTGTGTCCGATGAGTATGCCCTCGGTTATCCGAAGGTGATCCAGGACCTTGGAGCAAAGCTGTACATTGCTAAACACAGGCAGAAGTCATGGACCTTGTGTATGTCCTGCTCCTGATCTAAGTTGAGGGTGTGCATCTACTCTCCCTCCAGCTCCTGGGGAAAAATTGTTGTCCAGAGATTTTCATTTTTGATTGTTTTTTTTTTGGATCATTAGAGAAGTAATTTAGCTTGGGTAGACATTGCTGATCCGGGCAGAATGTTTCTGAATGACATTTTCGAAAATGGCAGATGTGTTGCAGTGATGATATAATATTTCAGGAACCATGAGACCTATATGCTTCATTTTGGTGTCAAAACATAGGTTTTGGGGGTCAAGTTCTCTTATAGAGGCAGAAAATAACTCCTCAGAGCAAGTTTTTTCCATTTTCCAGAATGGCTGCTTTAAAAGAGGAAGAAGAGACATATATAGAAATGAAACAAATAATGTTTTTTAATTCTTTTATGTCTACACCAAACAATGTTTATGATCTGAATATGAAAAAAATATATATTTCTCACTCCGGTTTTAGACACACTTTCATAGTTCATTTATTTATTTGTTTTGGCAACCACTTGTGGAATATTTGCAGAATGTTGAACATTTGAGAAGAGCATATCGACAGGGGCATCTTTTTGTAGCACAGGCTTTGCAAGTACAGGGAGATGTAAGTTCTGTGGGTAGAGGCTTTAGAATTTTCGTAGGTTTAGCACCCCATCAATACCTCCCCAACTACATTCACATGGATCTTACTCTACATCATGCATGATCCAAAACATTTACACATCTTCTGATCAATAAATAGAGTCTGATGTCAGTGGAAGGTCACTTACTCAGACTGATCACTTGAGCTCACTGTACCGAAGATCGTCAGATGTGACAGTCACAACTCTGTTTCCACACATGGACAAGGTATTAATCTAGGTCTTTAAAGTCACATTCCTCTGTCTCAGCAAATCCTTTGAGAAACTTCACAGATTCAGCAGTTAAAGCTCCAAACTTTGTTCCAGTTTTGCTCTTAGTGTAATCACCCATAAGAATATGTGCCTTGAGCACTGGACATCTCTCAGTCAAGTTCTTTGTACAGAATACGAAGCATGATTAAATGTCTTTTCTCACCTGTTCTATAACATATCCCTAACTCTGACAATCCTTGACTTATGAACATTGCAACAAATCTAGGTAGCACAATCATATCTTTGTCATTTCACAGTGCAATGATTCGAGTGGAACCATTTAGAACAGCCCACTCAACATGTGGCACAACTCAAAGGTCAGCTTCCTCCAATGTGCTGTTAAATTCTTGAACAATATGTCCTATAACATTTGAATATATCTCTGCAGGCACAAAGGACTATTGTGGTGCTCCACCGCTATGTATGGATCTATAGGTGCGAGAGGACGGTTCTGACTATCTGGTTGACCCTGATTTTTTTGTTTTTGGATCACCTGGTTTTTGACCTTTTACTGTGAGGGAGCTTCATAGTTTGGGACTCACCCACAGTAAACTCATGGTAAAATGAACTGCACATGTTTACTGCTAGGGCTGCCTTATTAAGCAAAGGCTGCTGTGATGCAGAAGCGGGTAGGAGGCCCAGGGCTCGTTACACGTGATCATGGGTGCACACAGATGTGCGCCTGTGTGAGAGCTCCACATGGAGGATTCCTGGCATGTGCATCCCAAGAACTGCGCTTAGGGAGCCTGGCGCAGAACGAAGCATGTAGAGTGGGTGGTGACCTAGAGTAGCCCTTATGAGGTAGGTGAAGGACAGTCAGTGTGCTTTACTGCCTTGACTGAAGTGACACACCGTTCTATGCCAATGGGGAAGGCTGGCCTAGGGCGCAACTCCAGTTCCCTAGTCACACACCATTCTTTGCCAATGGGGAAGGCTGGCCTAGGGCGCAGCTCCAGTTCCCTGTGGTCCACAGACTCCAGAGTTGCACCAATGTCCACTGTAATCTGTATGAAAAGAATAATGCCGTAGGTTGCAAAAGAATATTTGTACATGTTATGGATCATCCAGGAATATCATCTTTCTCTGACTCAGCTCAGGCTTAAGGCCAATTACTGTTCTGTCCAGCTGCAAGATCAGGGCCTTGCACCAATCAGCCGGCTGTCACTACGTGCCAGAAACCGGGCCTGGCTTAGGCCCCTCAGGGAGAAGCAGCTCCTTGGAGGAATTTGTGGGAGAGTCCCTGGTAGGAATGTCAGAGAGGAGGAGCTGAGTATCTCGGAGCACGTGTGGCAACTGACTCCTGGACAGCGTCATTTTGAGCTATCCGATGAGACTGTGCAGAAAGGTTGGAATGGGGCAGAGAAGTGATGTGGCACACCAGTATAGGCCAGAGGCGACACTTCTGCCCCCACTTAAATGGTGTTGCACAGGGATGGGCTCTCTCAGCTATGTTTCTCAATAGAACACTGGGACTAAAGACAGACATTATGGACATAACTGCAAAGAAGAACCCCCTGACTGCCCACTGGGGAAGGACTCGGCCCCTGAATGACCCTGGACCCAGTGGGGCACACTTCAGCGACAGGTAAGCTAGCCCCCTTACGCCCACTGAGGATCAGTTGGGGGAAAGACTGGGCCCTGGCGCAAGGAAAGAGCGCTGCCCAGAAGAAAAGAAGGCATGGCAGGTAGTCGTTGGGACTGGCTCCCTACCAATTGGGGATCCAACTTGGCCTTGAGGTCTGAAGAAAGTGCTCCTGGTGGGAAAGGCTAGCCACCAGGACCGAAGAGACACAAAGATCGTCCAAAACGGCCCATGGGGGCATGAGTTATGAGCGCTGGAAGGTCTGTGCCCTTTGACCTTTCTGGCACGAGCGGCGAAGTGCATGGAGTGGCCAGGGCCCAGGGGCTGCCCCCAAGAAGGATGGAGCAGAGGAAGGATATTGCGCACCCCTGGTGAAAAATGTGGCTTTGAGGGACTGCTGTTGCACACCCTCAGATGTGGTCAGGAGGGGCCCTGGACCCCATCATGGGGCCCCACAAATAAGTTAAGACATGGAACACCGTTGCATCCCCCACACAGATGTAGAAAGGGGCCCCAGGCTCCTTCTTGGAAGGCAGGGGGACGCTGTCGCACCCTAGTGAAGATGGAAGAGGGGGCCCCAGTCCCCATCCTGAGGCCCCACTAGGAAGCACTCCCATTGAAAGTGACCCACCTTCCAACAGTAGGTTTCCCTGGAGATGTATAGGCAACCCATTTATACCATTTCACTGTTTCAGACTTATTCAGCAATAAGGCGTATTCTGGCTTAGACCGATGAGAGGAAATGGGGTGTTTTATATGGTGTGGTTGTGTTGCCTTAACATGTAATACACTTACCAACCACTTTAAGTCCAGTAGGTTTTATTTGTCAAACCCTTAGCTCTACCCTGTTCTGCTCTGTCTCTGAGCAGTACGGCTTACACTAAGGAAAAAGTGTAAAGCATTTAAACAGCACCAAAACAATTTCAGAAGAAATACACCACACACTCAAGAAATCTGACACCTCTTTATAAACATAGACTGTATTTTTATGAGGCTGTACTTTTATGCATTTTTACACACCACAAAGAAAAAGATCCACTGGTGGATTCCTGAGTTACAGAATTGACCATGTAAAATAAATATGGACTTTTTCTCTTAACCACGAACAAGTAGTGACAAATTCAACACATTTCCAAACTTAGTTAAGTACCTATATGGTTACTTTAGGATTCTTTGGGTGACAAACACCAGCAAGGAGCCAGTTAGGAGGACCAGCAAAGTCCCCTGAAACAGTTAGCTTTCTTCAGTTAGTTCCAGGCATTTGTATCACCTTGCCATAAACCCTTTTGAAAGGGGATGCAAGGGTTACAGGATGTGGAAGATGCTGTGGACGTGATGTGGTCGACAGGGGTGACCCTGCAGCTACTCTTCGGTCCACAGCTCTTTGAGGCAGCCCTAGCCACAGGGGTTGTCGTTTCTTAAAGTCCTCGAAGTCCTGGCAGAATTCCTGTCCCTACTGGGCTATTAGTTGCCTGCCGTCCCTATCATGGGAAAATCCTTTCTTGGATGGTAACTCGCATTCTGGGTGACCAAGCTGCGCTCCGACAACTCTCCCGGGTCTAGCAGACTCTGGTTTAACTTTCAGCATCAGTTCCTAGTCGTTGGTGCTGCATGACGACGACGAGCGTTGGGGCGAAGATATGTACTACCAACTCAACCCTGAAGGCTACTTCAGTTGTTATGGCCCTGTGCTTGGAACAGGAGGTTAGCCAACTAACTATTGGAGCCTCTTGCTTTGACTGGGCTTGGAAAATGTCTTCTTTAATTTGCCTTTAGTGTTGCAGAACCACCCTGTGGGTAAGGAGGACCCAGTTCTTTCTTTCAGGGTGGCAATCCAATGCATGGTCCTCTAGATTCCTAGGCATCTTTATGCCCTACCCTTTATTTCCACCCTGCTGCATCTTCCTCTCACATCAAAGGAAGACCTATTCATTCCCTTGCAAGAGGTGTGAGCTTTACTTTCCAAAGGTGCTATCGAAAAGGATTCGGGTTCAGAAACTGAGACGGTTTGTGTTGAAGAAGAATGAGTGCCTTCAGCCTAGCTTAGATTTTCATCCTCTGAATGCTATGGCATTTTCAGTTTGCCATGCTTCCATTCGGCCACACATACACTACTCGGGTGTTCATGAAAATGACAGCAGAAGTTGCTGCTTACCTCCCGAGGTGAGGGATGTGAGTCTTCACCAACCTAGTTGAATGACTGTTAAAGGTGGGCTGGCTACAGCCATTCTTAGACACTTCCAAACAATGGCAAACCACCTGGTGTTGTTGGAGTTTATGATCAAGTCGCACCTGACTCCTTTGCAGAGGCTTCCATTCATTGAGCGCCCTTGAACACAGAACAGTTCAGGGCCTTCCATCCACCTGCAGTAAGCCCGGATATTCTGGCTATGATCCCGTTGTTTCAGCCTCTGTCGTATATCATGATGAGGGCAGCTCTGAGGCTTCTTGGTGTTTTAGCTTCTTGTATCCTCCTTGTCAGCTACACAACGTGGCAATTGCTGATTCTGCAGTGGAATCTCAATTTACAGCGGGCCCAGCATCAAGGAAAACTTGACAGATGTCATAAAGATCTTGATCTGCAGTAGTGGCTGCTCCAGTGCAGTTGGTCCAGAGGAAGCGCCCTCTTCATTCCCCACCCAGAGCTGACAGTAGTGGTGCTGACTGTGGATGTCATCTGGGGGAGATGGCGATCAGAGGACTCTGGTCTCAGAAACCTAGCTCCATATCAATCTCTTGCAACTACAGGCCATTCGTCTGTCTCTGAAGACCTTCCTGCTGTCCCTCAAGGGGAGAATGGTGCAGGTTCTCACATACAACCTCATCACTATGTGGTATTGCAACAGTCAGAGTGCAGTGGGTCTAGGGCCTTGCCCCAGGAGGCTCTGTGCTTATAGGATTGGTTGGAGTGCTAGAACATTCCCTTGTAATGAACCATCTGGAAGGGTCCCGGACAGCCATAGCAGACTAGCAGACCATAGGGCATGTGGCAGATCATAAATGGCATCTACATCCGGAGGTGGTGTAGGGCACCCTCAAACAGGGTGGAGAACCCTGGCGTGATCATTTAGCCACTGTTGAAAACATGCGTTGTCAAATTCTCCTTGGAGTTTCTGCAAGAATGATTGTTAGGGGATACATTCTGTTTGGAATGGAACAAGGCAGTCCTGTGTGCCTTTCTGCCCAAGCATCTCCTGCCCCGAATTCTGAAAAAGATCAAAACCAACGGGGTGCAAGTCACTCTAGTGGCTCCTGATTGGGGCTGAAGAGTGTGGTACCTGGAACTTTTGGGCATGAGAATATGTCCTCCATTAGACTGCCACCTCTCAGGGATCTTCTGTCGCAGCGATAGGGTAATGACTCCCTTCCACGTTGAGCAAAACATCACTGCCTGCGTTATTTGCTTCCATTCACCCCTCCGAACAGGAGGAGAGGTTCCATCTCTGGGACTGAAAAAGAGATTTAAGCTTTTACATTGATCATGCCAAGTCCGATTGAGTGGATGATCAACTTTTTAGGGGGAGGCGTTCTCCGGTGAGAAGAAAGGGAAAGCTGTGGAGAAAAGGACAAGTTGAAGTGAATAGTCCTCTGCGTTACGATCTTCTAGATACTGGCCAAGAAGGACCCTCCTGAAAGTTTTGAGAGCCCATACCACCATGGCCAATGCCTCAACCACTGCATTGTCGCATCGAGTGCCTGTTCTTGACCTCTCCCAGGCTGCGACATGGGAGTAATTGTGTACATGTTCACAGAGCCCTACTGGCTTTACAGCCAGGCCTGGAGGGAATGGCATTTTGCCCGCTTGATTCTGGAAGACTTTTTGATCTTAGTCCACTTCACAGTCTTTCCACCTTGGAAAGGTACTGATTTAGTATCTGTTCTAGGGTGAGAAATCTACAGCTAGCAGTGTCCATCTGTTAAAAAGTTTGTTACCTTCTCTTGGATACTGTTAGAAATTAGGTCTTTGGTTGGCAGTCACGTTACCCCCTGTCCAAGCAAGGACCCTCACTCTAGTCAGGGTAAGTCACACACAATCCAAATGATCCTGTGCCCACCCTCTGGTAACTTGGCACTGAGCAGTCAGGCTTAAAGTAGAAGGCAATGTGTAAAGTATTTGTGCATTAATCATGCAATAACACAGTAGAACACCACAAAAATACACCACACCGTGTTTAGAAAAATATATACTATTTATCTGGTGAGATGCAGGTCAAAAAGATTAAAATGCAATAAGTAGATTTTGGAATATCACTATAAAAATGATATGAAGCGTCTTTAGTCTTTAAAAAGCAATAAATGTACCTGTTTTGCATTCAAAATCTCCGCAAAGAACCGCTGAGGAGATGCGTGGAAAACAGTGTGGTGTGCGTCGATTTCTCGGGCCACACACGGCGATGCATTGTTTATTTTTCACACAGGGAAGGCTTTGCGTTGATTTCTGGCGCTCGGTCTTGTATCCTCTTTGGGTTGAGGGGTCAATTTTTGCCGTACAGGGAGTTCTTGTAGATATGAAGTCTTTTTGGTCCCAAGACTTCAGGGAACAGGAGGCAAGCTCTACCCAAGCCCTTGGAGAGCACTTCTCAGCACAGCCAGAGTGCAGCAAGGCAGCAGGGCAACAGCAAGGCAGCAGTCCTTCACGGAAAGCAGTCAGGTGAGTCCTTTGGGCAGCCAGGCAGTTCTTCTTGGCAGGTTACAGGTTCTGGTTCAGGTTTTCTTCTCCCGGAAGTGTCAGAGTTGGTAGGGGCAGAGATGCCTTTGAAGTGGGGGAGACTTCAAAGAGTGACTTAGAAGTGCACAAGGTCCCCTTTCAGTTCAATCCTGTCTGCCAGGGTCCCAGTAGGGGGTGTGGCAGTCCTTTGTGTGAGGGCAGGCTACTGTCCTTTGACATGTGTCAGGCCCTCCACCCTCCCCGCCCAGGAAGACTCATTCAAAAAACAGATGTTTGTAAGTGAGGCTGAGCATCTTGTGTTTGGGGTTTGTCTGAGTGAATGCACAAGGGAGCTTTCAACTGAACCCAGCCAGATGTGGATTGGAAGGCACAGAAAGGTGTAAGTGCAGAGAAATGTTCACTTTCTAAAAGTGGCATTTCTAAAATAGTAATATTAAATCCAACTTCACCAGTCAGCAGAATTTCGTATTACCATTCTGGCCCTACTAAATATGACCTTCCTAATCCTTTTAGATCACCAGCTACCACTCAAACAGTATATGAGGGTAGCCCTAATGTTAGCCCATGAAAGGAGCAGGTCTCACAGCAGTGTAAAAACAAATTTATGAGTTTTTCACTACCAGGACATGTAATCTACACAGGTACATGTCCTGCCTTTTGCCCGCACAGCACGCGGCCCTATGGGTTACCTAGGGCCTACTGTAGGGGTGACTTATATGTAAAAAAAGGGGAGGTTTAGCTTGACAAGTACTTTTAAATGTCTAGTCAAATTAGCAGTGAAACTGCACACACAGGCCTTGCAATGGCAAGCCTGAGACATGGTTAAGGGGCTATATAAGTGGGTGGCACAATCGGTGCTGCAGGCCCATTAGTAGCATTTAATCTACAGGCCCTGGGCATATATAGTGCACTTCTGATGGATACAACTACCTGTGGATTCCTCACCTCATGAATACTCCCATGGCGCCAGCATTCGACGGAAATCTTCTTACTAGTCTCTGCACGTCGACGAGGACGTCACTGTCTCGCACGCGACGCCGTCTGACGTCATACAGGCAATAAGAGGTCCTCGACGACGTGCAGACGTCAGTTCCCTTTTTTCCGTGCATTCGAAACGGTTATCTTCGAGGGAGCAACTGTTACTCTTGCGGTTACAGTGTATATCTTGCTGCGTACTCTTTCTCTGTGGAAATAATGTCGCAGAGAAAGTCTGGATTTAAGCCTTGTCGTGAGTGTGGAGGCAAGATGTCGGTGACGGATCCTCATTCCGATTGCCTTTGGTGTTTGAGCTCCGACCACGACGTCTCGACTTGTGATTCGTGTCAGCACATGAATCCGAAGGCCCTTAAAGAACGCGAGGCGAAGCTGTTTATGGCCAAGTCAAAGGAGAAGCATCATAAGAAAAAGTATTCTCCAAAACATCGGCGTCATCGAGACTCCCGGCGCCGTAGAGAATCTCGGCGTCATTCAAGGGAGGCTCGTTCCAGGTCTCCGGATCGGCGCCGGAGGACATGGGAGATCAGCCCCACGGTGACGCCGCATCCTTCGACGCCGTTGCTCTCTCCGGCGTCTCCAACTTCGCCTGGACAGGCGTCGGTGATTGAGGTATTGGAGCCTCAAGTGTTTTCTCCGGCGCAGACGCCGAGGCCGGCGTCGGGGTCGCCTCCGAGTCAGGTACCCCAGTATCCGGCTTTTCCCACCCCTGGAGCCGATAGTTCCGCATTCTTGAATGCGATGTATGCCATCTTCCAGCAGATGGCTCCAGGGGGTGCTCCGGCTGGGCCTTTGGCCTTTTCTTTGGGTGATCCTGCGCCTCTTCGGCCGGCACCCTTTATGCCCTTTCTCCCGTTTGGGAACGTGGGCTCGGCGCCAGTGTCGGCGCCGGTGGCCGCTCCGATGGCTTCGGAGGGATTGGCCCCAGGGATTCCCATCCCGTCGACGTCGAGATTTCGGCCTGTGACTCCGGTGGGTCCATCCGTTTCATCTGCTCTTCAGTCGGCGCCGAAGTTACCTGTGGCGCCGGATGCGGCGTCGGTGGCTTCGGAAGATCGGCGCCGATCTCCGACTTCGGCGGAGGTATTGTCGACTCCGCGGATTGAGCAACGACTGCATTCAAGGAGGCGTGCTCTCCGGGTACTAGAGGAGCAGGAGTACCAACGAGCTCTAGAGGAAGGAGAGCTAGAGGACTCGGGTGATGGGCTGCGTGGACTGGAGTCGGCCAGTGGGCTGGACACTTCCCCTGAGTGGGACCTTTCGTCCCCGGGGGAATATACCGAGGAAGCTGCTTCCTTTCATACAGTGGTACGGAAGGCAGCTAATTTTTTGGACCTGCCTTTGCCGGTGGTGGAGGCGAAACAAAACCTTTTGACAGAGGTGTTGCATCCGGCCTCAGCCGCGGCGGAGCCTCTATTACCTTTTAATGACGCTCTGCTGGATCCGGTTTTAGAGGTGTGGAAGAAGCCGGCATCTTCCCCAGCAGTTCACAGAGCCGTGGCCAGGAGGTATCGGACGGCTCCAACTGATCCTGGTTTCCTATCTAGGCACCCTACGCCGGAGAGCTTGGTTGTGCAGGCCTCCTGTTCGTCCAAGTCAGCGCCTGGTTCTTTTCCGACGGTGCCTGGGGACAGAGACTCAAAAAAGCTGGAGGCGCAGTCGAAGAAGATTTTTTCGTCCTGCAGTCTGGCATTAAAAGCCACCAATGCAACCTGTATCCTGGGGAGGTATATTCATGCTCTGATGGATGACATCTCCTCTTCGTTTACAGAGCTTCCCCAGGGTCTTTTGGATCTTGTCTCTGATGCCCAGGCTGCTGCGACCCAAATTATCCAGACGGGACTGGATACCACCGACTCGGTAGCCAGAGCAATGGGCACAACTGTGGTGGAAAGGAGACAGGCCTGGCTCCGTAACTCGGGCTTTTCGACAGATGTACAGTCCACATTGTTGGATCTCCCGTTTGATGGGGACAAACTGTTTGGGGCTAAGGCTGATTCGGCCTTGGAACGGTTTAAGGAGAGCAGGGCCACGGCTAAGTCGCTGGGACTCCAAGCTCCTTCTTCCACGGCCTCTTCCAGATTCTTCAGGAGGTTTCGTGGATTTGGGCGTGGCTCTTCCTCCTCTTCCTTTCGGGGAAGATATCAGCAACCTGCCTCTTCCCATCCCTATAGATCTTTTAGGGGGAGGGGTAGGGTCCGCACCAGGGGAGCTTCTCAGCAGCACTCTGCCTCTTCCTCATCCTCTGGCGGGGTGCAGCAGGGGAAGCAGCCTTAGGCTTCCACCATTTCCCACTCACTCCTCTCCTGTAGGGGGAAGATTACAGCATTTTCTCACCAAATGGGAGACTGTTACGTCGGACACTTGGGTTCTCAGTGTTGTGGGAAAAGGCTACACCCTTCCCTTTCGGGAGTTTCCGCCCCTCATCCCGCCCCGCCCTTCGTATTGTTCACAAGAACACCTCCTGTTGCTAGAACAGGAGGTAGAAGTCCTCCTTTTAAAGGGCGCGGTGGAGTTGGTCCCGGAGCAGGAAAGGGGTCAAGGAGTTTACTCAAGGTATTTCCTGATTCCCAAGAAGGATGGTCGTTTGAGACCAATTCTGGACCTGAGGATCTTGAATTGGTTCCTCAAGCAGGAAAAGTTCAAGATGCTGACCCTAGCACAGGTGCTTTTGGCGTTGAACATGGAAGACTGGATGGTGTCTGTCGACTTGCAGGATGCTTACTTTCATATCCCGATACTCAAGTCACACAGGAAGTATCTCCGGTTTGTGGTGGGATCGCAACACTACCAGTTTGCGGTCCTTCCGTTTGGTCTTACTTCAGCACCTCGAGTCTTCACGAAGGTGATGTCGGTGGTTGCGGCAGAGCTCAGAAGGAAGGGGATAGCAGTATTCCCTTACTTGGACGATTGGTTAATCAAAGCCAAGTCCCCGGAGCTTGTGTTGCGTCATCTGCAGTCAACAACCCAGTTGTTGTTCGACCTGGGCTTTTCGGTGAACGAGCCCAAATCTCACCTAGAGCCCTCTCAGCGCCTCCTGTTCATAGGGGCAGTACTGGATACAACATTGGGTCGGGCCTTTCCTCCGCCTCAGCGGATTCAAGATATTCAGGATTTGGTTCCAATGTTTCGAAATGGAGCGGTAGTTCCAGTCCTCAAGGTCCTTCGTCTGCTCGGTCTTTTTGCCTCCTGCATTCTGTTGGTCACGCATGCTCGCTGGCACATGAGGGCTCTTCAGTGGTGCCTCCGAAGGCAGTGGTCTCAACACAGAGGGGATCTAGAGGGTACTGTCAAGATCTCCAGAGATGCTGCTGTGGATTTGAAGTGGTGGATTGCAAGCAACAATCTTTCACAAGGAAAGCCGTTCCAGCAGTCGCCACCAGTGACAACAGTCATAACGGATGCTTCCACTCTAGGGTGGGGAGCTCATCTGGGGGATCTGGAGATCAAAGGTCTTTGGTCTCCAGAGGAACAGATTTTTCACATCAATCTGTTAGAGTTACGGGCTGTACGTCTGGCTCTCAAGGCCTTCCTCCCTTCCCTTCGTGGTCAGTCGGTACAGGTCCTAACGGACAATACTACCACGATGTGGTACATAAACAAGCAGGGAGGAGTGGGGTCGTACCTTCTCTGCAGAGAAGCTCTTCGACTATGGTCCTGGGCAAAGGACCATCGGATTTGCTTGATAGCAAACCATCTGGCCGGAGTTTTGAACGTGCGTGCGGACAGTCTCAGTCGCCACTTCTCGGCAGACCACGAGTGGCGTCTCCATCCAGATCAAGTCCGTTTAATCTTCCAGAAGTGGGGGTTTCCTCGGGTAGATCTGTTCGCCACTCGAGAGAACGCGCATTGTCCGTTGTTCTGCAGCCTTCAGTATCCGATGCAGGAAGCGTTGGGGGACGCGTTTCAAATGACCTGGTGCGGCCAGTTGTTTTACGCGTTTCCTCCCATACCCTTGATTCCTCGAGTATTGAGGAAGATTCGCCAAGACCGGGCTCTAGTAATCTTAATAGCTCCGGATTGGCCAAGGAGGGTGTGGTACTCCGATCTTCTCCAACTCTCAACGTGCCCGCCGCTCCGTCTCCCTTTCAGGGCAGACCTCCTCTCGCAGTCGCAGGGGCAGGTTCTACACCCCAACCTCCAGAGTCTGCACCTACATGCCTGGAGATTGAACGGGGCAACCTGAGTTCCTTCTCTCTCCCGCCTGAGGTAGTGGATGTTATATTAGCGGCCAGGCGACACTCCACTAAATCTATCTACGCTAATAGGTGGTCTAAATTTGTTGCGTGGTGTGGAGAGAGGCAGATTGATCCCTTACATGCTCATCTATCGGACATTTTGTCTTTTGCTCTATCTCTGGCGCAAAAAGGTTGTGCAGTGGCTACCATTAAAGGTTATTTATCGGCCTTGTCAGCCTTCATATGTCTTCCAGACCAACCATCTTTATTTAAATCCCCTATTGTTATCAGATTCTTGAAAGGTTTTCTAAATCAATATCCTCCGAAGCCATTCGTTATGCCGCAATGGGATTTGTCCTTAGTCCTGACTTTCCTTATGGGGTCCCCTTTTGAACCTATGCATTCTTGCCCCTTGAGGTATTTGGTTTTAAAAACAGTCTTCCTAATAGCTATAACATCAGCAAGGAGAGTGAGTGAGTTGCAGGCCTTATCAGTAAAACCCCCTTATACAACTTTTTATGGGGATAAGGTGGTGTTGAGGACCAAGGCTGCTTTCCTCCCGAAGGTTGTTTCACCCTTCCATTTGGCCCAGGCAATTACTTTGTCCACGTTCTATCCTCCGCCTCATCCTTCCAAAGAGGAAGAAAGACTGCACCGTCTGGACCCAAAGAGAGCGTTGAGCTTCTTTATCGATAGAACAAGGGATTTCAGGCTGGAGGATCAGCTGTTTATTGGATACGTGGGCAAGAGGAGAGGAAAGGCAGTCCACAAGAGAACACTATCCAGGTGGGTTGTTCTTTGCATTAAAATATGTTACTCTTTGGCAAAGAAGGATCCTCCTGAGGGCATTAGAGCTCATTCCACCAGAGCTAAGTCGGCCACTTCGGCCTTAGCCAGAGGTGTTCCTGTGGTCGACATCTGCAAGGCCGCAACTTGGTCGTCCCTTCACACTTTTGCAAAACATTACTGTTTAGATTCTGAGGTTAGAAGGGACGGCCATTTTGCACGGTCAGTGCTGCAGGATTTCTTGGTTTGACCATTTAGGCACCCACCGCCGGGCGTGGTACTGCTTTGGGACTCTATTCATGAGGTGAGGAATCCACAGGTAGTTGTATCCATCAGAAGAACGAGTTACTTACCTTCGGTAACGACTTTTCTGGTGGATACATTAGCTACCTGTGGATTCCTCACGGTCCCGCCCGCCTCCCCGTTGCCTTTATGGTCTTGCCAAGTAATCCTTGAGTGCGCTCCTCTTGGTCCTTGAGGGTGCAATAGATGTATATATATAATATATTTGTATATATATATGTGTATATATCTTTATGTATATACTTGGTGTGTGTATATATTTTAAAAGAGAGAGTTTTATATATATATATATATGTACATAAAAAGATTTACAGTTATTCATACAATGTGGTGTATTTTACAATATAATGGATGTTGCCTTGCTCTTTCATTGCATTGCCTGGTTGTTCTCATGCACGTAAAAAATTATTGGTACTGACGTCTGCACGTGGTCGAGGACCTCTTATTGCCTGTATGACGTCAGACGGCGTCGCGTGCGAGACAGTGACGTCCTCGTCGACGTGCAGAGACTAGTAAGAAGATTTCCGTCGAATGCTGGCGCCATGGGAGTATTCATGAGGTGAGGAATCCACAGGTAGCTAATGTATCCACCAGAAAAGTCGTTACCGAAGGTAAGTAACTCGTTCTTTTACTAGGGACTTATAAGTAAATTAAATAATTCTATTGGGTATGATGCAATGTCATCATGTTTAAAGGGAGAGAGCATATGCACTTTAACCCTGGTTAGCAGTGATAAAGTGCGCAGAGTCCTAAAACAAGCAAAAACAGTATCTAAAAAGTGGAGGGAGGCTGGCAAAAAGTTAGCGGTGACCAACCTAAGGCTGTTAGGTCTAACAGATACTGTAACTGCATATTTCTCACCGCCATCCTACCTTCTACCTGTTCTGGGAAGTGGACTCTTTTTAACATCTCAGAATATTCCAGGTTAATATTCAGCACACTGATACCAACATTTGCTCACGCTCTACATCTGAAGGTAGGAAAAGAGGAAATAAATAAGACTGACATCATTGGGCAGGATTGGCTTTTGTTTGCCGCTCCACTCCACCACGTTTGAGGCAGTACTGGGCCAATGCAGATATTCTTAGCTCCACCAGTGTGCAGTGGAATTGCTGAACAAAAGTTTCTTTACTCAGTCTGGTGCCTAGGGAATATTCCTGAGTGAGGTATCTGGGGTTAGAATTTTCACCTGAAAGAGTGCTACCAAAGTGTAAATATCTTGTTTCACATGCCTTCTTTCGGGAGGTGCATGTTAATAGTTGTTAGAAATTGGGTCTTTGGTTGACAATCAGGTTACCCGCTGTTCAAGCTAGGACCCTCACTCTAGTCAGGATAAAATTGAATCACCCTCAGCTAACCCCTGCTTACCCCCTTGATTGCTTGGCAGAGCAATAGGCTTAACTTCAGAGTGCTAGGGGTAAAGTATTTGTACCAACACACGCAGTAACTTAATAAAAACACTTCAAAATGAAACAGCACCAGTTTAGAAAAATAGGAAATATTTATCTAAACAAAACAAGACCAAAACGACAAAAATCCACAATGCACAAGTCAAGATATGAATTTTTAAAGATTAAATTAAAAAAATAGCTCTTAGAAACACAAAATGCTTCGATGTGGTGTTAACACGGCATCGTGACGGAGTCGTTCATAATAATCTGACACTAGCTCCGGCAACGGAGTCGTGCAGACCCCCAGGTACAGTACCTTGCTGAAGAATGGAAACAAGCTGATGCGCGAAGTCGGAGATTGCGGCGTCTGTGTGAAACTTTGAATCCGTTCACTTTGAGCGGCGTGGATCATGACGTGGTGCGGCGTTTTCCACAGAGTTGCGGACTTCAGCGGGGCTGCAGCGGTGTCAGGCCTGCGAAGGTCGTCGCGTTCCTGCGAAGATCACGAAGTCAGGTGCAGGCGGTGTCACCGGATTCAGCTGCGGCGTCGGTCCGGAGTCGTCCGAAGTCGATTTCCTTGAATTTTCACCAGCTTTTCCTTTCAAGGGCCCAGGGACTGGATAGGGAACCACTTGTCAGGGCAGGAGTCTCAGCAGAGAGTCCAGGTGCTGATAAGGGAAGTCTTTGATGGCCCTGAGATTTCAGAACAGAGGGCAAGCGCAGTCCAAGCCCTTGGAGAGTCCTTCTCAAGCAGGAATATACCACAAAGTCAGTCTTTGTCCCCTTGCACAGGCAGAAGCAGCAACTGCATGATAGCTCCACAAAGCACAGTCACAGGCAGGGCAGCCCTTCTCCTCAGCTCTTCTCCAGGCAGAGGTTCCTCTTGATGTCCACAAGTGATCTAAAGTCTGTGGTTTTGGGTGCCCTTCTTATACCCAATTTCTCCTTTAAAGTAGGCCTACTTCAAAGAAAAGTCACTCTTGAATGTGAAATCCTGCTTTGCTCAGGCCAGGCCCCAGACACTCACCAGGGGGTTGGAGACTGCATTGTGTGAGGACAGGCAC
Source organism: Pleurodeles waltl (assembly GCF_031143425.1). Classification (NCBI taxonomy): domain Eukaryota; kingdom Metazoa; phylum Chordata; class Amphibia; order Caudata; family Salamandridae; genus Pleurodeles; species Pleurodeles waltl. The sequence goes on from NC_090438.1 coordinate 134,345,229, forward strand.
AGCCCTTTCAGGTGTAAGTGACCACTCCTTCCCTCCCTCCTAGCACAGGTGGCTCATCAGGATATGCAGGCTACACCCCAGCTCCCTTTGTGTCACTGTCTAGTGTGAGGTGCAACCAGCCCAACTGTCAAACTGACCCAGACAGGGAATCCACAAACAGGCAGAGTCACAGAAATGGTATAAGCAAGAAAATGCTCACTTTCTAAAAGTGGCATTGTCAAACACACAATCTTAAAATCAACTTCACTAAAAGATGTATTTTTAGATTGTGAACTAAGAGACCCCAAACTCCACATGTCCATCTGCTCCCAAAGGGAATCTACACTTTAATCATATTTAAAGGGACCGGCCGTGCAACAGTGAAAAACGAATTTAGCAATATTTCACTGTCAGGACATATAAAACACAGTACTGTGGCCCTCATTACAACATTGGCGGTAAATCCCGCTTACCGCTGTGCAGAAGACCGCCAACACACCGCTACGGCTGCGGAATTCCCCTACAGCTATTACGACCCACTGGCCGGAATCTGCCAAAATCCAGATACCCACACAAGTCCGCCACACCAAAGGTCAGTGATAAACTGGTGATAACAAAACCGACACCATCACATCAACAGGAATACGCGCACACTATCACGACCCACGAATCCACGCAGCGGTCTTTCAACCGCGGTATTCCATTGGCAGTACACACCACCGCGCTCAAAATATACACACTCTTACAAAACACAACCACATTGGACAATTTGAAATACACACACCTGATACACATACACACACCACACCCACACACCCAATCCAATATAAAACACACACCCACATCAGCCACAAATCCCTACAACAAAAATTGAGAAAGAATCCCAGAGAGAGACACCACCAGAAACAACACTAGCATCCACAGGCACACAACACCATCACTCACACAACATCCACGCACCTCAGACAACACACACAAACACATCCCCTCACACATCACAACACACACCACCTCACACATCACCCACAACACACCATGGCACTGCAAAGACACCCCATGTTCTCTGAGGAGGAGCTCAGGGTCATTGTGGAGGAAATCGTCCCGGTAGAGCCACAACTATTCGGATCACAGGTGCAGCACACTTCCATAGCTAGGAAGATGGAGCCATGGCGCAGAATCGTAGACTGGGTCAACGCAGTGGGACAGCACCCAAGAACTAGGAATGACATCAGGAAGAGGTGGAACGACCTACGGGGGAAGGTGCGTTCCATGGTCTCAAGACACCAGATTGCAGTTCAGAGGATTGACGGCAGACCCTCACCTCGTCCTCCACAACTAACAACATGGGAGGAGCAGGTCTTGGCAATACTGCATCCTGAGGGCCTCGCAGGAGTAGCAGGAGGAATGGACTCTGGTAAGTCAAATCTTAACTGTTACATCCCCCACCCTACCTGTATGCTATCACATACCCCACCCTCACCCCCACAACTCCAACACCTCAAATATGCCCCACTATCACAACCCACACACCCCAACACCAAGCCCTGCATGCAACGCCAAAGCATGGACACCTATCACCAAAGCATGTCCACTACAGATACCCACAAAGATCCCCAAAACAAATATCACACAAGCTCCTAGACAAGAATGTAAGCACTGGGGTACAGGGTCACCCACCCATTTCACACAATGGCACACACAGATGCAATAATCATGCCTTTACCCCCCTGAAGGACCCCTACCCGACGTCACTGGACAGGAGGTTCCAGACCTGTCAACTCTCCCCACAGAAGAGGACCACAGTGATGACAGCAGCTCTGTACAACTGGATCTAGATGACCAGCCCGGCCCATCTGGGACCTCGGACAGTCGGTTCCCCACACACTGGCACATTCCACCACAGAGCCTCCCCCCTCAGGAAACAATAGCACAGCACCCACCCAGCGGGCCCATACCTCTGTCCCCATGACATGTCAAGCAGCAGTGTGTCCACCACTAAAGGGAACCCAGGCAAACCCACCACCCCAAGAACATCAGAGACCTGGGGGCAGTGGCAGTGGGCACACGGTTCAGGGGACAGAGGAACAGGAAAACTGGGGAACTGGGAGGACTGCTGTGCGACAGGGGGAGGACAGGCCCAGGGAACCCACTCTCCACGAGGCCCTCTTCAACATAATGGGATCGTACCATCATTCCCAGGAGACGATGGCAATGGTACTGGCCAAGTTTCTGTAGACCCAGCGGCTGCAGGAGGAACAGTATTTGGGGATCAGGGGGAACTCAAGTCCATCAGCACCACCCTGGTCACCATTGTAGGGGTCCTGAAGGACCTTGTGAACACCAGGAGGGACACTGTGGCACAACAAGGGGCCCCTGACACTAGCCTGGATGATGAACAGCCCACCACCTCCGCCGGCGCTAGTGGACAGGAGGCACCGCCACAGGACCACGACACCAGCACCCCACCCCCTGCAGATGGAGAACCACCCCGCAAACGGTCCCTGAGATCCAGGACAAAGACAGAGAACAGTGCCAAAACCCCCACCAAGAAATGAGGCCACCCTGAATGTCATCCTTCTGTCCCACTTTGTCACTCTGTCCATCCATCAACTGCCCTGTCTCCACTTCCTATGCCCCTTTGGACAATGCACCTGTGAAACAAATAGACTGGACTCTGCCATGGACATTCCTCCACCATCACCCCTGCCAATTTTACAACCCCCTCCACTAATTTGCACTTAAATAAACACCCTTGAATCACAAAACAATCTGGAGTCAGTCTGTGCTTTCACAAATGTGTATTTGCTATAACTAAGGAAAATAGCAATGTCGATTGTATTGTCAACATACCTATGTCACACAGCTCTAGTCCATGAGGTAATATAGCAGAGGTGACACAGTGGGACCCACATCAGTGAAATGGAAATGCAAAGTCAGGGTCCATACACTGGGTGAAAGTGACAGACATATGATAGGTCTAACAATTGTATGAGATGTGGGAGGCAGTGATGTCTTCTTACCTGTGTCTCACTGGAAGTATTGCTGGATAACGTTGTTTCTGTTGATATCCTCTTCTCCTGCCTCCTCTTCTTCACTCTCTACAGGCTCCACAGATGCCACAAGACCTCCTTCTGGACCGTCCTTCTGCAGAAAAGGCACCTGTTATCGCAAAGCCAGGTTGTGCAGCATACAGCAGGGCACGATGATCTGGTACACCTTCTTTGGTGAGTAGTAGAGAGAACCACCTGTCATATGGAGGCACTGGAACCTGGCCTTCAGGAGGCCGAAGGTTCTTTGAATCACTCTCGCAGTTCGCTCATGTGTCTCATTGTAGCGTTCCTCTGCCCTTGTCCTGGGATTTCTCACTGGGATCAGTAGCCATGAAAGGTTGGGGTACCCAGAGTCACCTGCAAATGTCGAGGGACAACTGTTAGACACACACTAACCCTTAGGGACAACCCCAGACCCAGACAATCATTCACACGGTATAGGGTCCTTGTCCTCACCTATTAGCCACACCCGGTGCCTCTGGAGTTGCCCCATCACATAAGGGATGCTGCTATTCCTCAAAATGTAAGCTTCATGCACTGAGCCTGGAAACTTGGCATTCACATGGGAGATGTACTGGTTGGCCAAACACACCATCTGCACATTCATTGAATGGTAGCTCTTCCAGTTTCTGTATACCTGTTCACTCCTGCGTGGGGGTACCAATGCCACATGTGTCCCATCAATGGCACCTATGATGTTGGGGATATGTCCCAGGGCATAGAAGTCACCTTTCACTGTGGGAAATCCTCCACCTGAGGGAAAATGAAGTAGCTGTGCATGTATTTCAGCAGGGCAGACAACACTCTGGACAACACGTTTGAGGACATAGGCTGGGACAACCCTGATGCAATGGCCACTGTTGTTTGAAAAGACCCACTTGCCAGGAAATGGAGTACTGACAGGACCTGCACTAGAGGGGGGATTCCTGTGGGATGGCGGATAGCTGACATCAGGTCTGGCTCCAACTGGGCACACAGTTCCTGGATTGTGGCACGATCAAGTCTGTAAGTGATAATGATGTGTCTGTCTTCCATTGTCGACAGGTCCACCAGCGATCTGTACACCGGAGGATGCCGCCATCTCCTCACCTGCCCCAGCGGACGTGCCCTGTGGACAAGAACAGCAAGCACAGAGTCAGTCAACACTGAGGTATTAAAAAAAAATATTTATTGCACACATTTGTCATCCGCAATGTGCCTATCACTGTGTGTATGCAAGGCCTAGATAGGTGTGACGCATTTAAAATTAATGCCATGTGGCCCCCTGAAATGGCGGCTGCCTGACTTGTAATGTGGGACAAGGGGATATGAGGTAACTGCGCTGGCGTTGTACACCGTAGAGGTAGGCGGTCGAACTCCGTGCCGCAATCCTGCTTTGGTTAACATGGGACCCTATGGGTCCCAGGAGTCAATGACGATTTACACCGGCGGCGATGGTATGCACCGCCACGGACGTGACCGCCATTTTCTGTCTGTTCACTCACTTGATACCTGACCTTAGACAGGAGAGGACCTACACTGCAAGTGCTGCTGTGACCTCAGTCTGGAAGCGACGATGGCTCATGTGTCTGGGGAAAGGGTTCCCCTGCCTTCACTTCGGAGGAGTTGGAGAAGTTAGTGGATGGGGTCCTCCCCCAGTACACGCTACTCTACGGTCCTCCAGACAAACAGGTGAGTACACTGTGAGCATGCTGTATGGGCGCAATACCTGTTTGGAGTGGTGTGGATGGAAGATACAGGGGGGGGGGACTGAGGCCTGCATGAGCGGACGGTGAGTGTATGTGCTTCAGGGCAAGGGTGGGAACGTGGGTCAATGACTGTGACGGTCCGGACGGTTAAAGATGATCCTTTTCCCCTGTACAATTCCTCTAGGTCAGCACCCACCAGAAGAAGGATATTTGGCGTGCCATCGCCAAGAACGTCCGGACCCTGGGGTTCCACCAAAGACAGAGCACCCACTGCCGGAAAAGATGGGAGGACATTCGCCGGTGGAGCAAGAAGACGGCGGAGGCCCAGCTGGGGATAGCCTCTCAACGTGGGAGGGGTGCCATTCGCACCATGACCCGTCTGATGTTCCGGATCCTGGCGGTGACGTATCCAGAGTTGGATGGGCGCTTGAGGGCATCACAGCAGCCACAAGAGGGTGAGTACAGTCACATCCATCTGACTCTGTGCGCATTACGAGGTGTCTGGGTGGGGGAGGTGGGCTGTGGGTTTCCCTAGACCAGGGCGAACTTTGTAGGCAAGGTCCCTTCGTGAGACAGGCTATGTGGCATCCCAACCGCACCAGTGGTAAGAGCCAACTACACCTGTGACTTCCATGTGTGCAGCAATCGGGCATAGGGCTTGTACCCCATGTCCCCGGGATTAATTAGGGAACTCTAAGTGCATGGTGTAGTACAGCGGGCTGTTGTGTCTGTAGTGTCCGCCAACGGTAGCAGTATTGCATGCACTGAACATGTCTTTTTTGGTCCCTCCCCCCTTTTTGTGGTCTCCCTGTTCTTGTGTGCATTAGCATCATCAGGCAGAGGAGCAGTGCCACCGGAGCAGGAGGGAGCTGCATCGCACATGGCCCTGGAGGGCGAGACAACGGAGTCTGAAGCCACCAGTGGGATGGAGGGCGAGGGGAGCTCCAAGGCGGGGACAGGAGGTGACATCAGCAACTCCTCCTCTGATTGGAGCTTCCTTGCGATGGCGGGCCCCTCTGTCCCCCGCATCAACAGGTACAGCCGGCACCCCCCCTACAAGCACCTCCCTCCCAGCAGCCCCTCAGCGTGTGTCCCGTGGCCGCTCACCCAGGAGGGTGGGCATCTCCTTCGCCCCAGGCGCCTCAGGCCCTGCCCCAGTCAGCCCTGCTGCCCTCAGTGCAGAGGCTATTGACCTCCTGAGATCCCTCACTGTTGGGCAGTCTACCATTGTGAATGCCATCCAGGGTGTTGAGAGGCATTTGCAACAAACAAATGCATACCTGGAGGGCATTCATTCTGGCCAGGCAGCCCAACAGAGAGCAGTTCAGGCTCTGGCCTCAGCATTGATGGCAGCCATTATCCCTGTGTCCAGCCTCCCCCTCCAGCTCCCTCCACCCAGACCCAATCCCCTGTACCTCAGCCTATCCCAAGCACACCATCAGACCAGCATGCACACACCTCAACACACAAGGGTGGCTCTGGCAAACATAAGCACCACACATCCCACAGGCACTCGCACAAACATCATACCCATGCACACATACCAGCATCCACTGTCTCCACTGTGTCCCCCTCCTCCACGTCTCCCACCTCCCTTCCTGTCTTGTCTCCACTCACACCTGCATGCACGACATCTTCAGCCACTACCTCCATCACCATCACGCCCATCACCACACACCGCTCACGTGCACTCACCACCCCCACTACCATTCACACATCCCCAGTGTCCTCTCCGTGTATCTGTGAGCCCTCCTCCCAAAGTACAGAAACGCAGCCACACACCCACCCAACAGCCATCCACCTCACAACACCCTCCAGCCCATGCACCTTCACCCAAAGTCAGCAAACGTACACCTCCTACATCCACTACCTCAACCTCCACTCCCAAACCCCCTCCATCTCCATCCCAGTGTGTCTAAAAAGCTTTTCCCATCCAATGTTGACCTCTTCCCTACACCTTCTCCCCCCCGTCCGTCCCCTAGGACCCGTCTTTCCAGGTCCCAACCCAGCACCTCAGCCACCACATCACCGGGCACAGTGGTGACAGCAATTGCGGGCTTTTGGAGTGCGCCAAGCAACAGGGCTGCCAGTGTTCCACGGAGCAAAGGCAAGGACATTCCGCCACCTCCAAAAGTCAAAAGGTTGCCCACATCCCAGAGGGAGAAGGCGAAAACATCTGCCACTAAGGGCTCAGGCAAAACAAAAGTGGATAGTGGCAAGACAGCTGCGCCACCATCCAAGGGGGGGAAGGGCCAGAAGATCAAGGGCAGGTCCACGTCGACGCCAACCTGCACGGCGGACAAGACCGCCACCAGCACTGCCACCTGCACCGCCACACGCACCGCCACTAGCACCGCAGTCACTGAGCCCGCCACCAGCACCGCAGTCACGGAGCCCACCACCAGCACCGCAGTCACTGAGTCTGAGCCCGCCGCCAGCACCGATTCCACAGAGGCCGCCGCCAGCACCGATGCCACAGAGGCCGCCGCCAGCACCGATGCCACAGAGGCCACCGCCTGCACCGATGCCACAGAGGCCGCCGCCAGCACCGATGCCACAGAGTCCGCTGCTACTGACACCGCTGCCAGCACCGATGCCACTGAGGCAGCCGCAAGCACCGCCAGCGGCCGCGCAACACCCTGAGCCAGTGGCACCACCGCAGGCATGGATGCCATCCCCATTGGTCAGTCGTCTGAGGCTGGTGGTCAGTTCCAGGAGCCTGGGAAGCTTGCATGTTGCACCACCGTCAGTGGAGTGTCACATCCACTACCTCAGTCCGTGGCAGGATGAAGCACTCTGGGCACAAAGCCCCCTCCAGAACCAGTGGAGAAAGACATCCACTCCCGCAGTCCTTGGCAGGATGAAGCACTCTGGGCACATAGCCCCCTCCAGAACCAGTGGAGAAAGACATCCACTACCTCAGTCCTTGGCAGGATGAAGCACTCTGGGCACAAAGCCCCCTCCAGAACCAGTGGAGTATCACATCCACTACCTCAGTCCTTGGCAGGATGAAGCACTCTGGACACAAAGCCCCCTTCAGAACCAGTGGAGACTGTTATCCACTTGAGAGACTGTGGCTTTGCACTCCCCTGGATAAAGCAGTGGGCAAACTACCCACTGGAGCGACTTGAGAGACTGTGGCTTTGCACTCACCAGGATACATCAATGGTCATGGAGCCCCATCGTGGAGCTGGCGTTGTGCACTCATCCGGCTGAGGTGCCCCCCTTACCCTTCCCCCAGAGGTGCCTGTTTCATTTCGATCTGATACCCCAGCAGTGTTCTCTCCGTTTGGAGTCTGGTATCGAGTGTGGGCCTCGCCCATGCATTTTGGGCCCAGTGGTCCATGGACTATGAATGGTGCACTATCCGGACTTGTATAGTTGGTGTACATAATTGTTTATACTGTATTTAAAGTTTTGACTAATGGATTTTTATTGATTACAATCGTTCAACTCATTTCCTTTTGTCCTTGCGTTCTTCCAGTGGGGGTGGGGGGAGTGTTAATGTAATGTTGCAGCATGTATTTGTGTGTATGTTGTGGGTGAGGGTGGGGGTTTTGTGTGTTGCGTGTGTGTGTCACTCTCTTTTCCCTCCCCCTTCCGCTGTTTTGTAGGTGCAGTACTCACCGTGGTCATCGCCGCCGTCATTCGTGCTCCTTGTAGAGGTGCAGGAATACTATTGCAGGGAGTATTTGGAGTTCTGGCTTCATGGCGTCCTGGTTCCTCCTGGAATGTGTAGAGGTGAGTGTTTTCCCTTCCGTGTCCTGTTTCCGCTGTGTTTTTGTTTGTGTTGGTTCCGCCCTGGAAAAGGTGGCGGATTGGCCTCTCATAATAGTGTGGGCGGTACATTGTCTTCCGCCTGTCTGTTGGCGGTGACCGCCATGCTGTTTGTTTGTACCGCCGTGGCGGTTGGAGTGTTAAAGTGGCTGTCTATGTTGGCGGTTTCCGCCATGGTCGTGATTCCATTTTTTTTAACCGCCGGACTGTTGGCGGTCTTACCGCCGCTTTAACGCCGACTGCCAGGGTTGTAATGAGGGTCCATATGTCCTACCTTAACCATACACTGCACCCTGCCCTTGGGGCTACCCAGGGCCTACCTTAGGGGTGTCTGACATGTAGGAAAAGGGAAGGTTTATGCCTGAGAAGTGGGTACACTTGCCAAGTCGAATTTACAGTTAAAACTGCACACACGGACACTGCAGTGGCAGGTCTGAGACATGATTACAGAGCTACTTATGTGGGTGGCACAACCAGTGCTGCAGGCCCACTAGTAGCATTTGATTTACAGGCCCTGGCACCTCTAGTGCACTCTACTAGGGACTTACTAGTAAATCAGATATACCAACCAATCAACCATACAATTTACACAGAGAGCATATGCACTTTAGCACTGGTTAGCAGTGGTAAAGTGCTCAGAGTTCAAAAGCCAACAGCAACAGGTCAGAATAAATAGGAGGCAGGAGGCAAAAGGATTGGGGATGACTGCATAAGCAAAAAAGTCCAACAATAGTTAAGCACTGATTTTACAAAACTACTTCAGACTGACTATTGTAGTTTGCAGAATCACAGCGAAACAAAGGGGAAACATCTATTTAGGAGTGTATTTATCAATGCATCTTAACAATTATTCCTTGCATACTCCTCTGTGAAGGTCTCTTGGTGAAGGTCTCTTGATGAAGGTCTGATGCCTACTTGGAAAAAGGTGTTTCTATATTTTTTTAAGTGATAACTTGAATGAGTGCCTAAGTGCTACTGGAAGAGAATTCCAGGGATCTGGCAATTTGGAGGCGAAACCTTGGCCTTCGGCTTCTGATTTTTTTGGCCAGGCCAGATATAAGTAAATTCAGATGGGCCTGTATTGCACAACAAAATGTTTAATGGTCTTAAGCATCCAGTATCTACTTTTAAAGTGAATTTTGTCCTTTACGGGAAGCCCATGGGCTGACACAACACAATCCCTTTTCCAGTTATGGAATGAGTTTCACAGCTTTATGTTGTGTTCTCTGTATTTGGTCGATGTGAGTCTCTGGGAGGTCTGCATAAAGGCATTTATAATTTCTAGCCTGACATTAACAGTTACCACTACTAGTAAGCTTTTATGTGCAGAGGAGAGTAGCATAAGAAGAGGTCTGTATTTGGTGGGTTGGTACAAAGTTGTCTCTCCCCAAACCTACTTTTCCAGTTAATCTTTTTATCAAGTTTTAGCAAAAACCTTAAAAACGTAACATGCATTTTGATTAATAGTGCAGTGGTATCTACATATTACTTTTATTTGTTTTACAATGGATGCAGTGCCCAAAACTTTGCTACCTTGAACTTTAATCCCAATCTCAGACCACACAGTTCTTCTTTGACTTCATCCAATATGCTTTTCTAACTTTCTCTGTAATTCGGTCTGGAAATATATCTTGTTTATTGTAACCTAGTGTTAGGTGTGGTGGTGCAACTTCCTCAACAGTTCCACCCATTTCACAACATTTACCACTTTTTCATCTGCCCTACTTAAAACTGGAATAGTAATAATAATGTTGACATCACCTGAAATAGGCCAGCAAGGTCTGCCCCTGCAATAAATATGCCTCTTTTAGCGGGGTATAAATTAAATGTAATTACATATTTCCATATGTGCACATATCTGTCTGTGTATAGTATTACAAATTTAACAAATAGAACATCACAAATCGAGATGGGTAGCTATGAAGCACATGTCTCTTCCTGATTGCTTTGGTAAGAGAATGATGGGAACAGTGGGGAACTGAGGTTTAAGTAGATTGTTCTGCAAGGGGCAATCTACCGCTGCTTCTCTCTGTACACCATCATGACAACATTAGGAACCTTCAAGGACCACTGTAGCTTACAATACTGAAAACAAATTGCAGCTCTTTCGAGTCTGATTCAGACGGGGTCATAACTTGTCAGAACGACAGTGAATATTCATAGAGTCATCAAAAGAGAACCATGCTTAATCAAAGTACAAGTATCGTGATGACATAAGGCATTCAGGATCTGCACATGGGCCTAGCTTAGTCAATGATTTCAGGGGATGTAAATAGCAAATTTGGCTGCAGGTGGAGGGGTGAGAAGACCAGGGTTCGCTATGGAGTGTTTGCATGGTAAACATGGTCAGTACTGATTTGTATTACGTGGGCCTCTGTTTCAAGAGGCACAGTCTGCGAAGAATGATGGGTTAGAATGCTGCCCCAAGTGATTGCCAGTGGTTAGACTATTTAAAAGCATTAATTCTGTCACCTCTTAGGTGTTTGATTGCCAGTAGTATGCCTAAAATATTGAGTCTAGTGAAGCATTCCAAGCCCACTAATGCCACTGTTTGTGACTTCCAAAAAGTAGTCAATTTGCATCCATTCATGGAGTAGTCAGATTTACTACTTTTCTGGTAAAGCGATCACTCTACAGCTATACCATCCTGATCCAAAAGAATGAACAAGTTAAAACCTCTCATTGAAATAACAATGAGAACAACTGACATAGACATAGCAGACTCAACTTAGGGACCCCAGACCAAACTACCAGACCTCTGAAGCTGTGCCCCTGCCTGTCCCACCTCGTAGCTTACCCTTGGAACCCATGAGTAAGCACACACACAACACAAGAGCCTGGAGTCCCTGCCCTGGGACCATACATTTTAAAGGTATTTTCACTGCACATACTCTTCCTTGCTCTCTGCTACAAGAAGCCTTGATGGTAGAGTTGTCAAATCGATGCATGTGGGAAGGGTTACATGTTTCTAGTCCTTGCCTTTAACAATTCATATTATCTAGTGACTGACAGTGTAATATTCAGAGTGGCAAATAGAAGCATGTGTGTAGCAAATAAAGGTGAGGCCGAGCCAGAGCCAATCCATGGGTCATACATGGCTCCAAGAGTCTATTTATGAGCCTAGCCATAAAAACGTTTGGCACGTATATCATGCAACAAACATAATGTAAATATCTCTTCAAAATGTAAACAAGTGTATTTCTTTAACATGCGGAAGCCTTTCCCTTAGTACATCGGATCATATCACTGCTTAGACAGACATTTATTAAAAGTAATTGATCAATTGAAACACTCATGTCTAGCCCCCCCAACAACAATGCCATTAGTGAACCATTAGACAAGTCAGTCATGTAAACCCAAAACGTTGCTTAGATTTTTATCATAGATGGAGCAATATTATAGTCAATTAAATCAAATATTAGAGGTGCTTGTACAGTAAACATCCTGAACTCCAGTATTTGAAAGTTCGCTGATATGTGATAATAAAGTAAGGGGAAGCTCTGAGAAACAAAATATTTGCCTAGGTATATACAATTTGCACAAGTATATTGCAGTTGTGTTAATTCCAGGTTATCTAAACTCACATTTTGAAATTCAGCCATCAGGTGAGTATTTCTGTCTCTCTAAATAATAGGTCAGTGTTTTTTACTAGATTCTTCACTTACGATGAGAAAAAGTGGCACAGAGATAAAAGACCCAAGTCAGGGCCCCCAGACCCAAATCCAAATCCAAAAATGCATTTATTTGGAAGGTGATTTGGAGGGTGACAGAGCAACCTCCCAAACGCCCCCTCACCCCAAAAGAAAAGCTGCATCCTTGGATGTGCAGTGTTAGTAAGTGGCACCAGGCTTTCATAATACTCATTCTTTTTACTTCCCACCCTATTAATTGAATTTATCAGCATGTGTGTATCTTTCCTACAGCATGCCTGCTTTTTTTGGACCTGAAATCTAAATCCTATTTTGGCTTGCAAAATCATCTCTGCCTTTTTCCTGCCAAAGTCTATACATTAAGTACCTTACGTTGTGCAGGAGAGTTGGTGCCCCGACATTGAGGGGAAGTAAGATCCCCATGCTGCTTTTCACGGATGACTCTCTTCTCCTTTCTAGGACCCCATCTGGCCTAGCAAACCTTCTACTCAAATTTGATGAGTTTTTAATCAGGGGATTTGAAATTAACATACAGAAAACATAACTAATGGCTTTTAGACCCCCATAAAAATGTTAAGAATAATTTTACCTTAGGCAACATTGACCAACAGTCAGTTAAAACTTACTACCATCTTGGGGTAAGGATCTCCTACTCTTTCTTCTGGTCCGCCCGCATTCTTAAAAGCAGTCTGATTATCCCTCACACCTCCGCCGGTATTCTAAAATGCACAGATCTTCTCAACTGCAGGGAGTTTCCCCAGCCTTGAGGGTCTACATGGCCAAAACACAGTGAGCAGTGCTCTACAGTGCAGAGAAATGAGGAATAACCAACCTTAGCCCGCTAAGCAGCTCAAGTTCATTACATCATTACTCAAACTACTAAGACTGCGCAGTCTATACCCATAATCATTGACACTGCCCATAAGGGAATTGAACATCTTGCTACCTTTAAACCGTCCCCCCACTTATATTGGGGTATGCTGTGGTCCCACTGTGAACTGGACCTGTACAAAAGGGATCTTCTAGAAGTTATGAAACTCAACAGGGATAATAAAATTAAGTGGTTTCTGCTTCTAAATGAAAGGTTTGCAAAATTAGGTCTCCGAATAATCTGTACCTGTCCTAAGAAAATCCGTTCCAATTCTAAAATACTCGTAACTAAAACCTATTGGGATTTCCTAGTCGCCCAATAGCACTACTCCACCAACCTGGGATCCTTCTCTAATCAGTGCCTGGCTCACAAACCATTTCCCGAATGTGAGCTTTTCTAGGTGAGATCTCCTCTACTCTTGCGAAAATCCTTTACATTAAATTCAGTTTTGGCATTTTATCTTTCAAAGTTTTCACCAGCAAATGGTCTTCAGGCTTTTCCGCTTCTGCTGAGTGTAATATGTGTGGGTATGGTATCAATGACATTGATCACTTTTGCCTTTTCTGTCCTTGTTATGCTGGCCCTAGACACAAATAGATTAGCCCTTTTGTCTTAATTTGGGCTTAATAGTTTTGGACTGCCCACAGGATCTTTATTTCTGTTCCTTCTAGCAGTATATTTTTCCCAATCAGCAGATACCTGTTTGATGCCTGGATCATATGTTCTAGATTCTCCCCAACCCAAATTTGTTGTACTTCATGCACTCCATTTTTGCCTACTAGGATAGTAACACTCTTTTACCTCCATGATCATGTTATCACTCAACAGAAGCCAAACATGAGTAAAGAACCTTCTTAGAGAACACTGAATTCGTTAGCAACTCCTAGTAATTGCTTACATGAAGCCTAAGGCGTATAGACCTTAACAAATCTATGATGCATCATTACTGTGCACTTGATTGCTAACTGCTGTTGTTCACCTAATATGTTTTATTTGCACCTTCTGTGTTTTTATCCCACACTATTGCACTTTGAGAATCAAGTGGACTTTTTTTATCTGTCTTAAAGACTATGGTTTATTTTTTTTAATCATGTACCTTTATGGCATTTTGGCCAAAATAAAGTTCATAACTACTATTACTTTACATTGGGTAATAGTAAAGTCTTTGACTAATAACACTTAGAACAGCAGAAGTGCAGCATAAATGGATATTTAAGTTAATAATATAATTAATATTCAAATCATTTTGCACAGAAAACCACTAGAAACTTAATTGATGTGCATAAAAAGGTATAAAACTAGATCTGTTGAAAAAACCTAACTGTGTAAAATGTTTTTGGAATTTTACTATAGGGTCTTGGGAAGACTTTGCAGACTATTGCTTTGCTTGGGTATCTAAAACATTACAGAAATCTTCCAGGACCACACATGGTTTTAGTTCCAAAGTCGACATTACACAACTGGATGAATGAGTTTAAACGTTGGGTTCCCACTCTTCATGCTGTTTGTCTTATCGGTGACAAAGATGCCAGGGTAAGTGCACTCATATTGTCATTAAAATTTTGTTTAGAAAATATGTTTATTCACAGTACATTTGTGGTAAAAAATTAATTATTGGAATTTTGTAGCAAATGTAGGTACAATTTATTTGCAGAACCGTAAATTGCCCAGACTCCTCTTTGACAGGAAAAAAAATTGGATCTCACAATTTATGATTTTACTAGAAAGGTAACCATTAAACAGGTGGGGAAATTGTTGAATTTCCTCAATAAAACCTCAAATTGGTATACGTTTGATTAATAAGTGATGTACAGAAATATTTGAAACTATCCAGAGGTTCACTTGATAGTTACAAGCCTGTGGAGCCTCTGATCTGTTGTATATGCAGAGTCGTATGGATTTTCTTTTTGAGCCATGAACCACCTGGAATATACAAGGTGCTGGGCATAACAAAACTATGCAGTCTAATGGAAAAAATTCCTGTTTTATTTTGGTGCAAGACAGGAAAGGCCATGGTTCCAGCTACAAGTTTGCATGGGGTCCCACATAAGCTGTGCCCAGGTTGACTGCTTCTTTTGTTTTTGGAGCAGGATTTACATTACTTTTCTGATGTAGACTTCTGCCTTTAGATCCCTCACCTCTTGCATCACCTCCATGTACCAAACTGTATCAGAAAAATGTATCTCGCTCTCCTGTGCCAATGGGTGACGCCTCTGCTCTGGCTTGGCTCCGATTCCACTTGGATATGACACTGCAAAGCCACCTAAGGCACTACACCAACATCCTTATCTTTGTTCCTATTTTATCCATACCCTTCAACACAGATACAGAGGAACATTTCCTACAATAATGGAAATCGCAACTGAAAATTTCAAGTTTTAAGCCAAGTCAATCTCGCCACAAGCAGATGTCACTCTCTGACTCGCACAACATCTATTTGTGGTTCCAGGGGCCGAAACATGTCTCCAGATTATACCAAAGTGTGGCTGTCAAGATATGGGAGAAGAAGCACTTCATGTTGTGGGCCTGTGACAAATACAGAGCCCATCTACAGTACACATCCAAGTCCCATGCCATTGCCTTTACCGGCTTTCCTTTGTGTAGCAAATCATCAACGTGGGCTGCTTCTAGGGACAAGGAAAAATCCTCCTAGATGAAACCCAAGATTCGCTAAAAGATGCACTCTGGCTTCATGACATCACTCCCTCTTGAGGGGCTAGTCTTCCAGTGGGCAGGCTTGTCCTCTGAGCCAGTTTGGTGGGCATGCATCTGGCATCTGGCTCCAAATTCAGCCCAGCAGCCCCCAACCTCCATTTAGATGCCCAGTATCGCTTTTCATGACATGAATGGCTTAGCAAGGTAGGCAATCTTTTTAGCCCTATGAGCACATATAGTGACAATTATTTAGCACTCCAGAATCCCGTGGCTTGGATACTTCTCCTGAGGTGGATCTAGAGTATCCTTGGGAGCCTCCCACAGAGGATGTTACTTCATTCATGGCTGTGCAAGACAAGGCAGTAATGGTGTTTGAATTACCTTTGCAGTTGGAGGAGAACAAAGCTAACCTTTCCACAGAATTCCTGTAGCTGTGAATCCATTGCTCCCTGTCAATCAAGCATTGATGGAACAGATTGTAGTAGCCGCGAGCAAACTAGCTTCTGCATCTGCAGTGAAACACCAAGGGGGTCATTCTGGGCCACCGACCACGGGAGCACCGCCAACAGGCTGGCGGTGCTCCCACGAGCATTCTGACCGCGGCGGTTCAGCCGCGGTCAGAAGCGGCAAGTCGGCGGGCTCCCGCCGACTTACCGCTGCTCGGGGGAATCCTTCATGGCGGCGGAGCGCGCTCCGCCGCCATGAGGATTCTGACCCCCCCTACCGCCATCCTGTTCATGGCGGGAAAGCCGCCATGAACAGGATGGCGGTAGGGGGGGTCGCGGGGCCCCTGGGGGCCCCTGCCGTGCCCATGCCAATGGCATGGGCACGACAGGGGCCCCCGTAAGAGGGCCCCGCAAAGTATTTCAGTGTCTGCCTTGCACACATATACTTGTATGTATAGGTAGTTGAAGAGGATTGAGGTTATAGGAAAGAAGGTCTCTTTGGGGAGCCTTGCTTTTCATTCCATGAACTTGAATCATTTTCTGCTTCATTATTCCCATGCCCTTTCACAAATGGTAGAAATGGTCGTCCAACATCAGCAACTACCTTAGTGACCAGTTGCAGAGTTTGTATGTGATGGGTAAGTTGATGCCAAGCAGATCCTGTACTCCAGTCTGGGTATGGCAGATTCAGTGGCATGATTCATGGGCTCTTCTGTGGCCATCTGCTGCCATGCTTGGATGTATTCTACTGGTTCTTCAGGTGATGTCCAGGTTAATCCTATGGACATGTCTTTTAATGAAGCCCAACTCCTTGGCAAAAAGGGTGACTCATCAATGGAGTACTAAAAGCAAGGTTGGGCTACGGCTTGGCCCTTGAATCTTACTCTGCTGGACAATTTTATCAGCAGAACTGCAACTTTGAGGAGTCTTTTGCCTTTTTGGGAGGGCCAGCTGTCGTAGCCTATGCATCAGTTCAAATGAGCTCTTTCACAGCTATAGGTGGTGTGCCGGCTCTAATAGCATTTGACGGCAGCTGTAACAGTCATCTTTCTCCACCCTGACCCCTTCTTCAAAACCACTTTAATTCTCCAAAGAGGAGCATGTGCAGCCTCTGAGGGGAGTTGGTCCCTTTATTCAGCACATTGGCAGACCATCACCATGGACCATTGGGACCTCTAGATTGTTGAGCAAGGCTATGCTCTTCCATTCCAGGGCTTGCCTACTCAAAATCCCCTGTTCCCTCTGTTAACCCATATTAAGTTTCCATATTCTACAGCAGGAAGTTCTCACTCTGTTGAGCAAAGGGTGCATGGCATTAATTTCCAGAAAACAAGGTCATCCAGGGATGATACTTGGTTTGATTTCTTGCTTTGTGGTAAGGCAGTGGTTTACTTCCCAATCTAGAGCTTGTCAGTCTCAATACCTTCCTCCAGAAGGAGAAGGTTAAAGTACTTTACCTCACACAGGTCCTTTTGGCCTTGGAAGCCTGGATGGTGACCTTTGGCCTGCAAGACACTTTTAATCTACTAATCCTGTATTCGCACTGGACCTATATGCATTTTGTAGTGGGCTCCACTTAGTATCAATTCGCGGTATTTCCTTTTGGCTAACTTCAGCTTCTGAAGCTTCGCAAAGGTAGTATTAGTGTTCCCGGCAGCTCTAGGGTTCTATGTGGGACTGGCTGCTAAAGACAAGATTTCCACAGCTAGTTTCAAAGCACTTGCTGGCCACAAGGGGTTTTGGATCAACATCCCCAAGTCGTTCCACCCTTCCCAGCATATCCTCTTCATCTAGGCAGGACTGGACCATGTCTTGCTCAAACTATCCACTCCTCAGCAATTTCGGGGAGCTCTCCTTCTGACTCTTACTGTCCTCCGTCTTTCAGACATGCTTTCCATTTGTATCCTTCTAGTTCCCCATGTTTGGTGGCATACATTTGCACTCAGGTGGTATCTCGTTTTCAGTGAGCCCAGCATATTTACATAAGGTGCAGCTTTCAGATTTTCCACGAAGCGGCTTGAGACCTGTGATGGACCTCCTTGCTATCCTATTCCCTTCTGGGGATGACCTCAGTGGCTACCTTGGTTGGGGTAGTCATTTTGATGTGCTGGAGATCAGAGGCATGCGGTCTCCCATGGATCAGAAATGACATAGCACCGGTTCAAACTTTATGCAATCCTTTCAGCTTTCTAGGCTTTTCTGTCCTCCATGTGTCATTGCTCAGTTCATGTCTTTTTGTTAAAAAAAAAAAAAGAAAAAAAAATTAACAGTAGCTCAGTGTCCAGAGATTGCTATACTCTTGAGCGAATAAGTTGACGCATCTCAGAGAAAAAGCACAACATCATCACATTTGTGATCAATATCCAACTGCAATACAATATATTAACAATTCAAAACAACTGCAATCTATATCAAGCTCACCCACAGCTGTAAAGCCTTGTGACTGAGCTCAGGTCTTGACAAGCAACACAACTGTGATGCAGTAGGCTAACCAGCAGAGAGCTTGGTCTTGCACCTCCTGAGTCTGGAGGCATTGACCCTGTAGTCTTTGTCTCTGGATAAGCCTG
Source organism: Pleurodeles waltl (assembly GCF_031143425.1). Lineage (NCBI taxonomy): Eukaryota > Metazoa > Chordata > Amphibia > Caudata > Salamandridae > Pleurodeles > Pleurodeles waltl. Next base: position 134,363,912 of record NC_090438.1, read on the forward strand.
GCTGTGGAGTTGTAAATCACCTGGCAGAATCCCTCAGTTGACATTATGTTGCCACCATCATGCCTTAAGCCGGTAGTGATTCAGTCAATCTTCGACCTCTGGGGCAAGCCTCTGGAGAACACACACTCTGCATTTGTGCACCCTACAATTCCCTCTGTGGTGAGCCGTGGCAGATTCATTCCATCTGAGATGGGACTTCTGCCTCCATTATGTATTTTTTCCCATCCCTTCGATTCCTCAGGTTTTGAAGGCGCTGCATCAGGACTATGTGCAGATTATCTTAATCACACCAGACTGGCCATAGAGGGTGTGGAACTGTGATCTGCTCTATAAGTAGGGCAAACCGATTTTGGGTTGCTCGTGTACCTGTTCAGGAAGGACCTGTCTTGACAGTTTGGTCAGGAATGTTCCAATTAGAGCAGGGCCAAGACTATGATGGAGTCCAAACCGAGGTAATATGGTGTGCAAAATGATGCGCCCTAAGTGATTACCGTTGGCTGAGATTAATTCAAGCATTCCATCCATCACTTTTTTGTATACTTTATCTTTATGAGCACCTGGTACCAGCATTCTAGAGCAATTTGAGTGATGACAGGCAAATATCAAAGTACTCTATAGCTGTAGAACTGACACAAGAGGCATGGCACACCTATTGCCAGTACCCCCATACATACTGGAGAGTCTGCCTTGTCTGCATGCAGCCAGTCGCTGATTGGTAACAAGTGGGTGGCCAAGTAATCAGTCCACTGCCAGCAAGTCGCAGCCCCGTTGTATGGCGATTACATACAAGTTTGAAAGGTGATCCTTGGCTTCTTGCCTGACCAGATAAAAGTGGTTATAATAGATTGAAGCGAGATAAAAAAAAATCTCTTGGAAGAGTACAGGGATAGTGTTGAAGGGCATACAACAATTGACGCAATACTATCATTTAAAGTAAGGTATTGTGACTCATCACTGACAGCGTTAGTTTACTTCATGTCATAAAGTTGGACTTCATTTGATGTTTAAGGTGGGGAGGGGTGAAGGAGAGAGGTTTTGGCGTGTCACTTGTAGAATAGAACATCGTCAACTGTTCAAGGTAGTCTGTTTGGTCATGGTGCCCCTGTAGTCCACTCACCTTCCTGTCCAATCCCATCCATTCGGCTAATGTTTCCATAATCAGGACAAAGAGGGTAGGCCTGCCTTGTGCCATGCTGTATTGGGAAAGGGGCAGACGAATCCCCATTAACTCCATGCCCCCCCTTGGTTATACATCAGTTGAACGTAGGACATAAATAAGAGACCAACATTCATCCTTTCTAAGACTTTGTGTCCACTGAAACAAACTCCTTCTTAAAGCCAATTGAGACAAGTGTCTGTAGAACAGTGGATGATATTCAGCGCCACCTGTATCCATCATGGACAGTGTCTGTTCCCCTACCAGCCATGAGGCATTTTGATCCCAGTGTTCCAGGAATCGCATAACCCCCACCAGTCGATTGGCTAGCCCTTTGATCAGAATTCGTCTCTGTTTTGATTAACACGAAAGGCCTGTATTAGGCACTCTCCAACAGGACCTTTTCACACACTGCTTTCGGTTAGGAGGCTTGTCTGGAGGCATAGGCCCTCATTATGACTTGGCGGGCGGCAACAGCCGCCCGCCAAGATCTGACTGCCAGGCGGCCGCCAATGCAGCCGCACCCCCGCCACAGTCATTATGAGATCCCCGCTGGTTTCCGCCCGCCGGGGATCTCGGCTGCAACATAGGAGCTGTCTCCAAATGGAGCCGGCGGTGTTGCGACCGAGCGACGGGTGCAGTTGCACCTGTCGTGCTTTTCACTGTCTGCTGTGCAGACAGTGAAAAGCTGCATGGGACCCTGTCAGGGGTTCAAACCGCCAGGAAAAGGCTGGCAGTAGGGGGACTCGTAATCCCCTGGGCAGCGCTGCTAGCAGCGCTACCCTGGCGGATTACTACCGCCGGTGCGACCGCGGCGCTTCCGCCGCGTTCATAATGACCAAGGAAGCACCGCCAGCCTGTTGGCGGTGCTTCCGTCATTTCAGCCCTGGCGGTCTTGTACCGCCAGGGTTGTAATGACCCCCATAGTGTTTAAAGAATTCCATTGGTAATCCTTTGGGACCAGAAGCTCTTTCCCCTAGCATATATCTAAAGGCTCCCATGATTTCCTCCGCAGAGATAGAAAGATCTAGAGTTGCATCGTCTTCTGGTGACAATTTGAGGAGGGGAGGCCATCAAGTATAGGCCTTTCATGTGTGCCATCAGCTGTTCAGGATTGGCATATAGCTGTGTATGGTATTTGGCAAAGATGGAGGCTATGACCTGAGACCTGGAGACCACTCTCCTCTCAGAATCCTGGATGCAGGGCATGACTTGAGTTTCAGCGTCCCTGTTTGCAAGCAAGTGTATATGTGTCAGCCTTGTCCAGAGCCTCATAGGTCTTATATTTAGAGACCAGTTATGCCATCTTGGCCTGCTACCAGAGCTGTGTTTTCAGGGCCTCTCTGGCCAGCTCCAGACGTCTTGTGACCCAGGCATACATGAAAGCTGCCTCTTCTAAATCTGTGCTTTTGTGCTCTAGTGCAAAACATTCCTGCATCAACTCCTGGTTGTGGTTTGTGATGTAGGAAATAAATCCCCAGCGTATTACTGCTGGAACTTTGACATCCACTGGTGACATCCGAGGAGACTGATCCCTTGTTGTTTTCTAGTAATTGATCACTCTTTACTTGGAGCCACTCCACAAAGCCCTCATCTGAGAGAAGCCATGCACTTAGAGATCATTTAGACCAGCCACCTCCCCTCGTAAGACTAAGTACTAATTCAGTGGGAAAGTGGCCAGAAAGACACAGAGATAGATTACTTCAGTCTGCTATTTGTGAGAGCAGGCGTTAAATCACTAGCTGTACAGTTTTTTGGAACATTCTTAATGCTTCTTAACAATCTCACTTACCCATATACCCACTCACACATCAATACAACCACTTACACTCACTGGATGATGTCATCAGTGATGTCATTAGTGATATCACTGACCATGTCATAAGAGACGTAATACGTGAGGTCATGATCAGTGCATTACGGGGGCACAAGTTATAGTAAGCTGAGGTAACTATAACTTCTGAATTTCAATGGTTTTGTACGAGTGAAATGTAAGCCTAACTATAACGTCTTTGTGACCTTTAGTTTTTCAGTGAATTTCTAAGGTTTTTTAAATTGTATTTCCTAACTATAACGTCCCTGTAACCTTTGTTTTTTTCAGTGAATAGTTATGGTTTTTTAAATTCTATTCCCTAACTGTAACGTCCCTGTATCCTTTGTTTTTTTCAGTGAATTTCTAAGGTTTGTTTAAGTTTATTTTGTAAATATAACTCGTCTGTAAGCTTTGAGTTTTTTAGTTAATTAAAATATTTTTCTTGTACTTAAGATAGTAACCACATATGGCTGAGGGAAAAAGTATTGGGGATCCTTTTGTTAAGCTGTCTTCCATAATGAAAGACAGCAACATTTTGCATTGTTGTAAGTAAAATGGAACAGGCCCGTTCCTTTTTTAAATGGTGGTGGTGATAATGTTTTTTATAGTTTATCCAGCATTTAAATACTTGTCAAGTGGTAGTGTAAAATTATTATTTTTTGTAATTATTTTTTTAGATCCGCTGTGCCATCCGCGTGTCCGCCAAACGTAGAAAGGCAAAGCTCTATGGTTTCTGTTCCAATCATCGCAATTTAAAAAAAAATGTTTTAGAGATATAGGACCTATTCTTTCCCATGTACATATAAGGCTGCACATACTCGCAAGTTGCAAACATGTTTTGTATATTTAGAATACAATATAAAAGTTGTTTTACGATTTTTGTGGACCCGCAAATCTGTGGATTTCTTTGGTTACTTTTCAACCACACCTAATTTTGGGTAGGGCCACTCTCTAAAACAGTTACTATTCTTCTACCTGTTGTGGGAAAAGCATCTTACCTAAGATCCTCCTGTGATAGAACTTTACAGTATGGCTAAATTGAGTGCTCCACCACCATCTGCTCAATCCCAATTTATTGCTGAACAAGATGAAAATTAACAGGTGTCTTCTTCATACCAAATGGAGAAAAAAAGTCATAGGAAGATTTGTCAAATGCAACCTCTGTGGAAAAGAGTTACCCGTGGTACATCTAAAAAATACAGTCATGGGACATCAAGTATGCAGAACCATGTGCGCACAATCCATGAACGCGCATATCGTTGTGTGATGAGAGAAGAAGGAGGAAACAGATTTGGATGCTGAAGCTGGGACATCATCATCTGCTCATGCCACTACACAAAACATCACTATGCCAGCCTCATTCACCGAATTAGGTTGAATGGTTACATCCTGCGCCATCTGACATAATCTTGTGGCTGCGAAAGTTAAAGATGTCAGTGATTTTTTTTGCAGGTGAAGTGCACATTTGCTAATTTTATTTTCAGAATTGTATTGTTTGACAAAACTGTTATTGAGCACTTTTGTGCTTTGAGAATGCCAAACTTTTGCATTTCAGTTTCTCCCAGGTTTCCAATATGTTTTTGAAAAAAAATTAAAAAGTCGTTGCAAAGAAAAAAAAAAAAATGGTTCTTCTTAGAACTTCCGTTGAATCAAACAAAGAGCTGTGTTTGAGTCTTTATTATGCATCAGTACCTGCATGCCTGTGTGGGTGTATGTATGAGTTGGCACTTGGGTGTTTAAGTATATTCACCAGTCTGTGCCTGGCTGTCTCATTGCATGGATAAGTGTCTGCCTGGGTGTGTCAGTGTATGCTTGAACGTGAGCCTGGGTGTGGTAGTGTACATAACAGTGTGTACGTGGGCGTGTCACAGTGTGCATCAGTATCTTCATGACTGTGTTAGTGTTTCCATGAGTTTGTACTTGTGTGTGTCAGTGTATGGATCAGTCTGTGCCTGGATGCCTCAGTGTATGTGTCAGTGTGTGCTTGTCTGTGTCAGTGTATATATTAGTTTATGTCTGGATTTATCATTCTATACATTAGTGTGTATGTCGGTGTGTCAATGTATGCAATAGTGTGGGCCTGGGTGTTTCAGTGTATGCATGAATGTCTCAGTCTATCCATGAGTGTCAGCCTGGGTGTGCCAGTCAACATATCAGTGTGTGCCGGGGTGTGTCAGTGTATGCACACGTGTGTGTCTGGTTATGTCAGTGTATGCAATGGTGTGGGCCTCGGTCTGTCACTGTATGCATGAGTTTGCATTTGGCTGTGTTAGTGTATGCATCAGTATATGTATGGCTGTATCAGTGTATGCATAGGTTTTTGCCTCAGTGTGTCAGTATAAGCATCAGTTTGTGCCTGGGTGTGTCAGTGTATGCATCAGTGTGTGCGTGGGTGTGTCAGTGTATACATTAGTGTGTGTCTGGATGTATCCATATATACATCAGTGTGCATCTGGGTGTGACAGTGTATGCAGTAGTGTGGGCCTGGGTGCGTTAGTGTATGCATGAGTGTGTGCCTGGGTATGTCTGTGTATGCGTGACAGTGAGCATGGGTGTGTTAGTGTATGCAATAGTGTGAATCTGGGTGTGTTAGTGTATGCATGAGTGTCTGCCTTGGTATATCAGTGTATGCATGAGTGTGACTATGAGTGTGTTAGCGAATATATCAGTGTGTGTCTGGGTATGTCAGAGTATGCATCAGTATCGTCATGGCTGTGTTAGTGTATGCGTGAGTTTGTACGTGTGTGTGCAAGTGTATGCATCAGTCTGTGCTTGGGTGTGTCAGTGTATGCATCAGTCTGTGCTTGGGTGTGTCAGTGTATGCATCAGTGTGTGGTTCGGTGTGTTGGTGTATGCATTACTGTGTGTCTAGATGTATCAATGCACACATCAGTAAGCATCTGGGTGTGTCAGTGTAAGGAAATGCCTCCTTGGCATGGTTACCCCTTTAACGCGGAAAGAGACAAGTTTTAACTAGCCTCCTAAAGGCCAGAAAGTTTTGTTCCTCCCTAATAAACAGGGGGAGTGAATTCCAGCATTTGGCCCCAGCCACCGTAAATGCTTTATCACTCCATTTAGCTTTATAGGTGCGGGGGACCTGAATACGGAATGCTCCCATCGAACAAAGTTGCTGATTATGTCTGTACCAGCAAAACCGAGAAGACAAATACTTCGAACCACTTCCATATACTGCTTTATAGGTCAAGCATAAGGTCTTAAAGGTAATAAGTTTAGCCACTGGTAGCCAATGCAGTTGTCTTAAACTACTACTGGCAGAGGCTGAAAGAGGAAGATTTAATATAGCCCGGGCAGCAGTGTTCTGAATCAGCTGAAGGTTCTTCAGTGATGTCTTATCCAGATTAAGCATCAAAGCATTGCAATAATCCAATTTAGAAATTACCAGTGCTAATGTCACTATAACTACATTCCCTTTGTAAAAGAGGGAAAATCTTTTTCAGAATTTTCAGTGTCCAAAAGCTGGTTTTAACAACATAATTAACATGCGACTTAAAGGAGAGACAGTTGTCAAAAATAACACCTACATTTTTTGTGGCAGTAATAGGAGCCGGGAGAGTTCCACAATGTATCGCCCACCAGCGAGAGTTCCACAATTCCTTTCCAGATCCAGAGCATAAAATTTCAGTTTTGTCACCATTTAATTTAAGCCAATTTAGACTCATCCATCTGTTGACTTCTCGCATTCATTCATTAAAGCGGCCTGCCACTTCCTCCCAATTCTTATAGACTGGGATGATCAGTTGGGTATCATCAGCATAGGAAGTTAACATAAAGCCAAAAGTGCGAATCAGTCTGGCTAAAGGAGCAACGTACAAATTGAACAGGGTGGGGGCTAAGTGATGATCCTTGAGGGACACCATAAGGTAAGTGGTATGCAGGGGACTTAAAGTCACCACAACTCACTGTAATCAATCTGTCTTTCAAGAAGGATTCCAAAGTCTTCAAAGCAACATCTCTAATCCCCACTTGATATTAGTGGGATATCATAATCTGAGGAAAGATAGTATTGAATGCTGCAGATAGGTCCAATAGGACTAATATAGCCCCTTGTCCTTCATCCACCATTCTGCGAATTCTATCAGATGTGGTAATAAGCGCTGATTTCGTGCTGTGAGCCTTCTTAAAGCCATGTTGAGAGGCGTCTAATCCTCCTGAAGCAGTTAAAAAGTTGACTAATTCCTTGTTAATATGTTTCTCAAAAATCTTGGCCTGGATAGGGAGTAGGGAGATAGGTCGTACATTATTCAAATCTTGTCCAATTCCATCTGGTTTATTTTTCAGATGAATCACTGTAGCATCCTTCCATGATGGGGGATAGACTCCAGAGGCAAGAACCTCACAAAAAATCGGGGCTAGGGCTATCGAAACAGGATCCAGGACCAGTTGTAAGATAAAAGGGGGACAAGGATCAGAGGGAGAGCATGATTTGATTTATAGCATTATGTTTTTTTATTCTTTTAGGGGATAGTGATTGAAAATTAGTTAATGGAGGGTGGTCAATATCCAAATCAGTGTTAACTGCATCAGAGCAACCACCCCTCTCATCAGAATGAATAAAGCTAACATAAATTTGTAGAATTTTATTTTCAAAGTGAGTATACACCTTATTACAAAATTCTTGTAAATTGAGTGGTCAAAGTGCTAATGACCTTAAAAAGTTCTCTGGGGGCATTAGAGGCCTCTTTAATTTTTTGGGTATAATACTCAGATTTAGCTTTAGTGCTCGCCTCTTTTTAAGAGCGGCTCTTAATTTGTCTTTCTCAATTAAATTAGAATTCAGTTTCCATCGCCGCTCTTGTTGGCAATATTTTCTTTGGAGCATCTTAAGATCCTTAGTGAACCAGTGATGGTTAAGTTTTTTCGTTTTCCTTGATCAAAAGCCTTAAGAGGGGCCAGTTGATTAATGGCAATGGAGATTCCCTGATAAAAACTATCTGCCGAAGACAGGGACAGATTTTTAGCCACTTCCCAACCTGCCTCCAACGCAGGTACTAGATGTTCCTTCTTGATACGATTCCAGTGTCTAATCCATTTTCCTTTACAGCTGGTTTGCTGAGATGGGTGAACCAACATAAACCAGTCAGGACAGCCCCTAAGGTGTCCTGAGCTGAGGTGACCCTTGCCTTTAGAAATCCTCCATCTTGAGATTGGAGGATTCCCCCAATAGGATTAGGGCTGTGCCCCCTCCATCAGGGAGGAGGCACAAAGAGGGTGTAGCCACCCTCCAGCACAGTAGCCATTGGCTACTGCCCTCCTGACCTAGACACACCCCTAAATTTAGTATTTAGGGGCACCCAAGAACCCAGGGAATCAGATTCCTGCAACCTACAACAACAAGAAGGACTGCTGAGCTGAAAGCCCTGCAGAGACGATGGAGACGACAGCTGGCTTTGCCCCAGCCCTACTGGCCTGTCTCCAGACTCAAAGAACCTGCACGTCGACGCATCCGACAGGGACCAGCGACCTCTGAAGCTTCAGATGACTGCCTTGAACCCAAAGGACCAAGAAACTCCTTAGAACAGCAGCACTGTTCACAAACAGAAACATCTTTGCAACTTTTAAAGAACTCACTCTTCCCACCGGAAGTGTGAGACTTCACCTTCTGCACCCGACACCCCTGGCTCGAGCTCCAGAGAACCAATACTACAGGGAGGACTCCCAGGCGACTGCGACCTCATGAGTAACCAAAGACGACCCCCCTGGAGCCCCACAGCGACGTATGCAGAGAGAATCCAGAGGCTCCCCCTGACTGCCTGGAACAAGGAACTCGACGCCTGGACCAAGCACTGCACCCGCAGCCCCCAGGACCAGAAGGAACCGAACTCCAGTGCAGGAGTGACCCTCAGGTGACCATCTGTCTAGCCCAGTCGGTGGCTGGCCCGAGAAGCCCCCCTGTGCCCTGCCTGCACCGCTAGAGTGACCCCGGGTCCCTCCATTGATCCCTATTCAAAACCCGACGCCCGCTTTGCACACTGCACCCGGCCGCCTCTGTGCCGCTGAGGGTGTGTTTTGTGTGCCTACTTGTGTCCCCCCCAGTGCGCTACAAAACCCCCCTCGTCTGCCCACTGAAGACGCAGGTACTTACCTGTTGGCAGACTGGAACCGGAGCACCCCTGTTCTCCATTGGCGCCTATGTGTTTTGAGCCCTCCTTTGACCTCTGCACCTGACCGGCCCTGTGTTGCTGGTGCGGTGACTTTGGGGTTGCCTTGAAACCCCAACGGTGGGCTGCCTATGCCCAGGAAGTAGAACTTGTAAGTGCCTTACTTACCTGAAAAACTAACCAATACTTACCTCCCCCAAGAACTGTTGATTTTTGCACTGTGTCCACTTTTAAGATAGCTTATTGCCATTTTAACTAAAACTGTGTACGTTACTGCTCTAATCCAAAGTTCCTCACTTACCTGTGTGGAGTACCTTGCATTTTATGTATTTACTTCAAATCTTGAAACTTGTAGTTCTAAAATAAATTAAGAAAATATATTTTTTTATATAGAAACGTTTGGCCTGGAGTTAAGTCTTTGAGTGTGTGTTCATTTATTGCCTGTGTGTGTACAACAAATGCTTAACACTACCCTCTGGGAAGCCTACTGCTCGACCACACTACCACAAAATAGAGCATTAGAATTATCTAATTTTGCCACTATCTTACCTCTAAGGGGAACCCTTGGACTCTGTGCACACTATCTCTTACTTTGAGATAGTATATACAGAGCCAACTTCCTATAGTCAGTGTATGGAATAGTGTGTGTCTGGGTGTGTCAGTGTATCCTTAAGTGTGTGTCAGTGTGTACATGATTGTGAGCCTGGGTGTATCAGTGTACATATCAGTGTGTGCCTGGATGTATCAGTGTATGCATCAGTATCTGAATAGGTGTGTCAGTGTATGCATGAGTTTCACTTGTGTGTGTCAGTGTATGCATCACTCTGTACCTGAGAATGGCTATGCATGAATTTGCATATGTCTAGGTGTGTTAGTATATGCATCAATGTGTTTCTCCATGTGTCACTATATGTATTAGGGTGTGCCTGGGTGTGCCAGTGAATGTAAAAAAGAAAAAAAAAAGGGCCCCCTAAATAAAAAGATATTGGAGTTGGGCACGGAAAACTACAAAAGAAAAAAAGTGACAAAACCCCCCACCTCCAAGATATAGGTTCTATATAAAGAATCCACATACAAAAATACCTTTGATAACAAAAGACCTGATAAATTTTTATTAGACAACATTATTTAATTCAACAATAATCCATCAGAAGATCACAAAATATGTCTGTACAGTGTCCTGACAGATTTCAGCCACCCTCTCAATTTATTTAAAAAAACATAATTCCAACCACAACATTCACACCTCATATCACACATCAAGTCCTGTTACTAAACCATACCACATATCCATAACAAACATTCCCAGCTTTAAATAAATAATCAGCTGAACAACCTTCTGACCATCATTATACAGAGCTCTACATTGGCATCTATTGCAAAAACAATAACAATACACTCCAAATCTAATAATCATGTTGGGGCGACATATGTTATTATCATAGCTTATTTTAAGTATAATATTTTTAAACATCCAAATGTATTAACTGAAGACACGTTCACAATATCAGTGATTAGAGCCATACATAAATATTACAAAAACAACAATGAAAGACAGTCTGGGGCCTCTCAGAACATAAGGAGACATCCAAGACTGTATAAAGGCCTCAACTGAAGGAAATATGTTCTTTATAAGTCGGGTTTCCAGACAATGTTTTCCTTCTTTTGACATTATTCCGACTCTAATATCCTTCAAAATACTTCCGTATTGCTTATCAGATGCTTGCAATCAGTTCCTTGTATTGGAAATTTAACCAAATGTTTACATTTCCAATGCTTCCTAAAGAATTACGGGTTTCTTCATGTGATAGTCTTAAATATAGGTTGCCCTTTCACAGGGGTAAGTTGTAGTAAATCATCAAAAACAATTGCATGCTTTCCTACATTGCAATTTCAAATGCGCAAAGGCAAGCATTAAGTTTGAGACCCTCCTCACCTCATCAGTAATTAAAAGTTAAAATTTCTTCAAAACTCTGGAAACTTTGTAGCAAGTGTAGGAAAGTACACGCTTTCTTGGCATGGTTTCCCCCATTTCCTGCCTGATGGCAGTGCGCTTGACTGTGTCTACTGGGATCCTGCTAATCAGGATCCCAGTAGTTGAGCTCTCTCCCTTAAAATGTGGTTGTTGGTTACTGTTAACGCAGTATTTCACCCAAAGTTGGCATACTGGTGCCCCCTTATATGTCCCTAGTATATGGTACCTAGGTACCCAGGGCATTGGGGTTCCAGGTGATCCCTATGGGCTGCAGCATATATTTTGCCACCCATTGGGAGCCCATGCAAGGCTTCTGCAGGACTGCCATTGCAGCCTTCGTGAAAATATGCAAACACCCTTTCACTCCTATTTATACTGTACCAGGTCACTTATAAGTCACCCCTATACATGGCCCTTCAGCCCTGAGGGCAGGGTGCAAAGTATCTGTGTGTGAGGGCACCCCCGCACTAGCAGAGGTGCCCCCACGAACTCCAGGACCATTTTCCAGACTTCATGAGTGTAGGGGCGCCATTTTAAGCGTGAACTGGACATAGGGCACTACCTATGTCCAGCTAGATAATGGTAACTCTGAACATAGGCATGTTTGGTATCCAACATGTTGGAATCATACCCCAAGGCTTTTGCAAGCATTGGTTGTATGATTCCATGCACTCTGGGGGCTCCTTAGAGAACCTCCAGGATTGCTTTTCCAGCATTCTGAGGTTTTCCTGGCAGCCCCAGCTGCTGCCACCTCACAGACCTCCTGTTGCTTGAAAAGCTCGCACACAGGGAGGCAGAACAAAGTATTTCCTTTGGGAGAGGGGTGTTGTTCCCTCTCCCTTTGGGAATAGGTGTTACAGGCTTGGGAGGGGTAGCCTCCCCGGGTCCCTGGAAATGCTTTGAAGGGCACATTTGGTGCCCTCCTCTCATAAACCAGACTACACCGGTTCAGGGACCCCCAGTCCCTGCTATGGCACGAAACTGGACAAAGGACAGGGGAGTAACCTCTCCGCTGTCCATCACCACCCCAGGGGTGGTGCTCAGAGCTCCTCCAGAGGGTCCCTGGGTTTTGCCATCTTGGATTTAAGGTCCGCAGGAAACTCTGGGAGCATCTGAGTGGCCAGTGCCAGCAGGTGACGTCACTGTCCTCCCCTGATAGGTGCTTACCTGGTTAGGTGACCAATCCCCCTTTCAGAGTTATTTAGGGTCTTTCTTTTGGGTGGTTCCTCAGAATCGGATTGCAAGACTCCAGCAGGAGTCCTCTGCATCCTCCACTTCGACGTCTCTCTGAAGAAACTGCACCTGGACCCTCCAGGAACTCTACAAGCTGCAACAAAGAAGCAAGACGCCTTCTGCAACATTGTATCTCTGGCACCTGCCAGCAACTGCAACTGTTTCCTGGTCATGCATCCTCTGAGGACAGCCCATCTTCACCTGCACCAGAAGAGCAAAGGAATCTCCCTTGGGGTGAAGGAGTCACTCCTCTGCTTCTGCAAGCTCCAACTGCAATGAAGACCGGCTGTGTGGATCCCCTCTCCTGCTAAGCTGTGTGGTTCCTGCCTCACGGGCGGTGGACTGTAGTGGTCCCGACGGTCCTCTCTTTCAACTGTCTAACTTTGGCAGAGGTAAGAGCTTGCCTCCCCACGCAAGACAGTACCCCTGCATGTCTTGCAGCTTCCAATGCTTGTTGGCATCCTTCCTCCAAGTCCTTTGTGCATCTTGTAGCTCTGGTCCCTCTGCAATCTGTCCTGCAACCCGAAGCTTCCTGAGTGGTTCTCCAGCAGCGTGGGCCTCTTTTGCAAATTACTTGTCCCTGTGCTGTGGGACTCCTGTGTGAGCTGCCTTGTCTTCTGTGGGCTGTCTGAGTTGCTGAGGGTCCCCTCTGAATCCCCCTCCTGAGTGGATCTGGTCCCGGGCAGCGCCATTTTCTGCTAACCGCAAGCTTCGCGTGTGCCAGGGCTTGTTGGCGGACTCCGACGCAAACCCAATTGCAATCCTTCATTTGGCGTGGGACATCACTTGCACCCTCCAGGAACCCGACTGCGTCTTCTTGGGTGCAGTGCTGGCTTTTTTTCTTTACTTGTGGTTCTCCTTTTGCACCTTCATCCGAGTTAGCAGAGGCTCTTGTTCTTCCTGGACTCTTCTGTGCTTCTTGGACTTGGTCACCTTCTTCCACAGGTCTTCGTGTCCAGGAATCCATTGTTTTTGTCTTTCAGTCTCTTCTGGGTTTTGCATAATTCTTCTCGTTTCTGTGTGTGTCCTAGGAAAATTACTGTGATTTACTTCTGCTTTCCTGGTCACTGGGGTGGGTTCTAGTACTTTCCTATGGGGTTTTCTAGTACTCCCAGCTCCCCTCTAAACACTACACTTGCCTAGGTGGGAGACCGACTTGCGCATTCCACTTTCTTAGAATATGGTTTGTGGTCCCCATAGGCCCATTTTTACCTATTGTGATTTTCACTAATGGCACTGTTTTCTAACTGTTTGTATGCCTATTTCAGCATACTAGTGTATATAATTTGTGTTTTACTTACCTCTTAAGGGAGTATAGTCTCTATTGTATTTGTGGCATTCATGTCACCAAAATAAAGTACCTTTATTTTTGTAACACTGAGTATTTTCTTTCATGTGTGTGAGTACTGTGTGACTACAGTGGTATTGCATGAGCTTTGCATGTCTCCTAGAAAAGCCTTGGCTGCTCATCCACAACTACCTCTAGAGAGCCGGACTTCTAGAAACTGCCTACATTTCACTAATAAGGGATAACTGGACCTGGTACAAGGTTTAAGTACCATAGGTAGCCACTATATACCAGGCCAGCCTCCTAGATTGGTGGTGCAGTGGTGGGATAAGTACTTGGACTTGCCTTATCACTCTGTCACCTGTGCTTTCCACAAGAAAGACTTCTCTATTACATAGAGACAATACATAGCACCTAGTATAGAAATCTAGTCCCTAAACCTCTTTCTGTGAGACTAGAGTTTAGGGAGGTTTGATACACCGTACACCACCCTAACAAACACACTCCATGTCTTCAGCTGGACCTAGCTCTGAGGTCATGGACTTTCCTTATGAGGGCATGACCTTCAAGGAATTGAAGGGACTATGTTCAGAGAGGAAGGTAGACATGAGGAAGAATCCTAATAAGAGTTTACTTCTGAGCCTCCTTCTTCAGGATGACCTAGAACAGGAGGAGGAGTGAGACTCTAACCCCCTTGAGTTAGAGGATAATCTTTCAGGTTCAGGAGAGGGTTCTTTAAAAGATCTTGTACCTAGCAGACCAACTAGTGCAGCTGGTAGTGGGAGGGGAAGTCACTCAGGTAGGTCTCCCTTTACACCCCAGAGGACAAGTAGCTAGGCTCACCAAGACTAGGGAAATATCCACTTCTGCCCACTCTCATGTTACTTCAGTGTCTGAGGGGTCACACTGCACAGCTCCAGGGGATGACCCTATAGATAGAGAGCTCAGAAAGCTGAGACTGGAGGAGGCCAGGCTGAGGCTGCAGCACCAACAGCTAGCCCTAGATAGGGAGGCCTTGGTAGTGGAGAGGGAGAGCCAAGGGGTTGGGGTTAGCACCCCATGGTGGCAGCAACAGCAGTTTCAGGGATTATAGAGTCAGGGAGGAATCCATGGAGTCCAGAAACCTGCACAAAAGTGTTCCCTCATTCAAGGTGGGGGATGATATATACAAGTGGTTGGTGCACTTGAGAGGGCCTGTAAAGTTCATAGGGTCCCTCAAAGGCAGTGGGCTGCTATTCTCTGGCTGCCCTTCTCTGAGAAGGGGAGGGATAGACTTCACACTGTCAGAGAGGAGGATGCAGACAATTACAATGTTTAAAAAACAGCACTCTTACAAGGTTTTGGTCTCACCACTGAACAATATAGGATCAAGTTCAGGGAAGCCAGAAAAGAGGCCTCACAGGATTGGGTATATCTTTGCTTTAACCAGGGCCCACACCAAGAGGAAAAGAGAACAGGGAATCTTGGATCCTAAAACTATAGACCAAGAGCTTCCCAAAAGCATCACTAGGAATGGTAAGACATTATCCCCTATCCCTCCCTCCACTGATGATTCCCCCTTTGAGTAGGAGGAGTCAACTCCTTGGACATAACCTACACCTGAAGAGCTTCAAGCTGACACAGCTGACCTCTTAGGTGCAGGGGGACTTGCCAGGGAGGAGTTCCGTGCGGTACAGTAGACTTGCCCCATACTTGAGGGTTTGAGATGGCAAGCTGTCAAAGAAGAAGCAGGGGATGTCAGCGGCACCCACAGGTTGTACTGGGAAAACAATCTCTTGTATTCAGAAGTAAGGGAACCCAAACCTGGTGCCACCAGGATGTTGGTCATCCCTCTGCAATACAGAAAATCTTTGTTGACCCTGGCACATGACATTCCTCTTGCTGGACATCTTGGTCAAAGTAAGCCATGGGACAGATGGGTCCCTCACTTTCACTGGCCTCACATTTCTGAAGTTACCAAGGAGTTTTGTTGCTCCTGTGTCACTTGTCAAGCCAGTGGCAAGACAGGTGGCACTCCAAAGTCCCCCTTAATTCCACTGCCAGTAGTTGGGGTACCTTTTGAAAGGGTAGGGGTTGATATTGTTGCCCCCCTTGACCTCCCACAGCTTCTGGAAACAGATTTATTCTGGTGTTGGTGGACGATGCCATGAGGTATCCGGAAGCCAGGCCTCTTAGGACCACTACAGTTCCTGCAGTGGCCAAAGCCCTACTGGGAATCTTTTCCATGGTGGGTTTCCCAAACGAGGTTGTATCAGACAGGGGTAGCAACTTCATGACTGCCTACTTGAAAGCAATGTGGAAAGAGTGTGATGTAACATATAAATTCACTGCATCTTACCATCCCTAGACAAATGAGTTGGTTGAACGTTTAATAAAACACTTAAAGGCATTATAGTGGGCCTCTCTGAAAAACTCAGGAGGAGATGAGATGTCCTGTTACCATGCCTCCTCTTTGCCTACAGGGAGGTACCCCAAAAACGAGCGGGCTACAGCCCCTTTGAACTCCTCTTTGGTCACCCTGTTAGGGGTCCATTAGCTCTTGTGAAGGGGGGTTGGGAGCAACCCCTGAAGCCCCCTAAATAAGATATAGTGGACTATCAACTTGGCCTCTGATCCAGAATGGCTAAGCACTTGAAGAAGGCCACTAAAACCTTCAGGCAAGCCAAGAATTTCAAAAACAATGGCATGACCAGAAGGCTGCCCTGACAGTGTACCAACCTGGGCGGAAAGCTTGGGTCCTAGAGCCTGTGGCACCAAGAACACTCCAAGACAAATGGAGTGGACCACACATCATAGTGGAAAAAAGGGTGAGGTCACTTTGGCACTCCAAGAAGTCCTCTCAGAGTACTTCAAGTGAACTGCTTTAATCCCTACTACGACAGGGCTGACTTGACCTTGCTCATGGCCTCTAATGAGGGACAGGAAGATGAGTGACTCCCTCCCCGACCTCTTTTCGAATTCTGCAGCTGATGGTTCAGTTGAGGGAGTAGTCTTAGATTGCCTTACTCAATCTCAAAAAGAAGACTGCAGGAATCTCCTAGGGCAGTTCTCAGAACTGTTTTCCCGTACACCTGGGCAAACCACAATGGTGTGAACACACCACTGATACAAGAGACAGCCTGCCTGTCAAGAGTAAAATCTACAGCCAACCTGGTCATGTAAGGGATTGCATCAAAGCAGAAATGCAGAAGATGCTTGACCTAGGAGTGACTGAGCACTCTGACAACCCCTGGGCTAGCCCAGTGGTGCTGTTACCAAAACCTCACTCCCAAAATGGCAAAAAGGAGATGAGGTTCTGTGTAGATTATAGAGGGCTCAATACAGTCACTAAGACTGATGCACTCCCTACACCCAGGGCAGATGAGCTAATAGATACACTGGTATCTGCCAAGAATCTAAGCACCTTTGACTTGACTGCAGGGTATTGGCAGATCAATTTGTCACAGGATGCAAAATTAAAAATTGCATTCTCAGCCATTGGAGAGCATTATCAATTTACTGTTACGCTTTTTGGTTTGAAAAATGCACCTGACACTTTCCAGACGTGGGTGAATACAGTTCTCCAAGGTGTGAAAGCCTTCATATCACAAAATATCTAGATGATATAGCTCTCTTTAGCTCCACCTGGGATTACCACCTGGTCCACCTATGGAAAGTCTTTGGAAGCTGTGCAAAAAGCAGGCCTTACTATCAAGGTTTCAAAGTGCCAGAAATGGTGCAGGTGAAAGTGGTTTATCTGGGACACCTAGTAGCTGGGGAATAGATTCAACCACTACAGGGGAAGATCCAAACTATTTTAGATTGGACTCTCCCTACCACACAAACCTAGGTCAGAGCCTTTCTATGTCTCACTGGGTATTACAGGAGGTTCATTAAGACAAATGGGTCCATTCTACTCCATTTTTGCCCCTCTTAATGACCTCACCTCAAAGAAAATGCCTAAGAAGATATTTTGGGCAGCCAGCTGTCAAAAAGCTTTTGAGGAACTTAAACAGGCCATGTGCTTTGCACCTGTTCTAAAAAGCCCGAACTACTATAAAACGTTTATAGTTCAGACTGATGCTTCAGAGATAGGGGTGGGGGCACTTCTTTCATAGCTTTATACAGAGGGTCAGTATCAACCAGTAGCTTTTGTCAGCAGAACGTTGTCCCCCAGAGAAAAGCGTTGGTCACCCATAGAGAGGGAGGCCTTTGCTGTGGTCTGGGCCTTGAAGAAGTTGAGACCATACCTCTTTTGTATTCACTTCATTGTTCAGACGGACCACAGACCTCTGTTATGGCTTATGCAGATGAAAGGAGAAAACCCAACATTTTTGAGGTGGTCCATTTCCCTACAGTGTATGGACTTTACAGTGGAACATAAACCTGGGAGTAACCACTCCAGTGCAGATGGACTGTCCAGATATTTCCACTTAGACAAGGAGGACTCATATGGGCAAGGTTGGCCCTCTTGTCGCTTGTTTGGGGGAGGGGGGTGTAGGAAAGTACCCTCTTTCTTGGCATGGTTACCCCATTTTCTGCCTGATGTCCGTGTGGTTGACTGTGTCTACTGGGATCCTGCCAATCAGGACCTCAGTAGTTATGCTCTCTCCCTTAAAATTTGGTTGTTGGTTACTCTTAACACAGTATTTCACCCACAATTGGCATACTGGTCCCCCCCTTATAAGTCCCTAGTATATTGTACCTAGGTGCCCAGGGCTTTGGGGCTCCAGGGGATCTCTATGGGGTGCAGCATATATTTTAACACTGATAGGGAGCTCATGCAAAGGCTTCTGCAGGACTGCCATTGCACCCTGCTTGAAAAGGTGCAAGCACCATTTCACTGCTATTTACACTGTACCAGGTCACTTATAAGTTAACCCTATAGCGGGCCCTTCAGCTGAGAGGGCAGGATACAAAGTATCTGTGTGAGGGCATCCCTGTACTAGCAGAGGTGACCCCACAACCTCCAGGACCATTTTTCCGGACTTTGTGAGTGCAGGGATGCCTTTGTACGCGTGTTCTGGACATCAGTCACTACCTATGTCCAGCTACATAATGGTAACTCCGAACATAGGCATGTTTGGTATCAAACATGTGGGAATCATACCCCAAGGTTTTTACAAGCATTGGTTGTATGATTCCATGCACTCTGGGGGCTCCTTAGAGGACCTCCAGTATTGCTATTCCAGCATTCTGAGGTTTTCCTGGCAGCCCCGCTGCTGCCACCTCACAGACAGGTTTTTGCCCTCCTGTTGCTTGAAAAGGATGAGCACAGGAAGGCAGAACAAAGTATTTCCTTTGGGAGAGGGATGTTACACCCTCTCCCTTTGGAAATAGGTGTTACGGTCTTGGGAGGGGTAGCCTCCCCAGGCCACTGGAAATGCTATGAAGGGCACATTTGGTGTCCTCCTTGCATAAACCAGTCTACACTGGGTCTGGCATAAAACTGGACAAAGGAAAGGGGAATGACTACTCCCCTGAACATCACCACCCCAGGGTTGGTGCTCGGAGCTCCTCCAGAGAGTCCCTTGGTTTTGCCATCTTGGATTCAAGGTTGACAGGAAGCTCTGGGAGCCTCTGAGTGGCCAGTGCCAGCAGGTGGCATCACAGCCCTCCCCTGATAGGTGCTTACCTGGTTAGGTGACCAATCCCCTTTCAGGGCTATCTAGGGTCTCTCCTTTGGGTGGTTCCTCAGATCGGGATTGCAAGACTCCAGCAGGAATCCTCTGCTTCCTCCACTTTGACTTCTCACTGAAGAAACTGCACCTGGACCCTCCAGGAACTCTACAAGCAGCAACAAAGAAGCAAGACGCCTTCTGCCACATTGTATCTCGGGCTCCAGCCAGCAACTGCAACTGGTTCCCGGTTGTGCGTCTTCTGAGGACAGCCTGTCTTCAGCCTGCACCAGAAGAGCGAAGGAATCTTCCTTGGGGTGAAGGAGTCAATCCCCTGCTTTTGCAGGCACTAACTGCAACGACGACTGGCTGCTTGGATCCTCTCTCCTACTGAGCTGTGTGGATCCTGTATCACGGGTGGTGGACTGAAGTGGTCCAGAAGGTCCTCTCTTTCAGCTGTCCAACTTTGGTGGAGGTAAGAGCTTGCCTCTACACCCAAGACAGTTTCCCCTTGCACCATGTGTTTTGCAGCTGCCAAGGCTTGTTGGCAACCTTCCTCCAACTCCTTCGTGCAACTTGTAGCTCCGGCCCCCCTGCACTCTATCCTGAGACTCACAGCTTCCTGAGTGGTTCTCCAGCCTCGTGGGAGCCTTTGTCATAGTGCTGCGTGGGCCTCATTTGCAACTTTTGTGTCCCCGTGCTGTGGGACTCCTGTGTGCGCTGCCTGGTCTTTTCTGGGCTCTTTGAGTTTCTGAGAGCCCCCTATGGCTCTCCCTCCTGGGTAGAGTCCACCTGGTCCTTCCTGGTCCCAGGCAGCACCATTTTCCACTAAAATGAGCTTTGCGTGTGCCAAGGCTTGTTGGCGGACTCGGACGATGCAAACCTAACTGCAATCCTCCATCCGGCGTAGGACATCACTTGCACCCTCCAGGAACCAGACTTCGTCTTCTTGGGTGCAGTGTTGACTTTTCTTCTTCACCAGTGGTTCTCCTTTTGCACCATCATCCGGGTTAGGAGGGGCTCCTGTTCTTCCTGGACTCTTCTGTGCTTCTTGGACTTGGTCCCCTTCTTCCACAGGTCTTCTTGTCCAGGAATCCACTGTTGGTGTCTTGCAGTCTCATCTGGGGTTTGCATAGTTCTCCTTCTCGTTCCTGTGTGTGTCCTAGGAAACTTATTGTGATTTACCCCTGCTTTCCTGGTCACTGGGGTGGGTTCTAGTACTCAGCTTTCGGGTTTTCTAGTACTCCCAGCTCCTCTCTACACACTACACTTGCCTAGGTGGGAGACCGACTTTTGCATACCACTTTCTTAGCATATGGTTTGTGGCCCCCCCAGGCCCATTTCTAACTATTGTGATGTACACTAATTGTACTGTTTTCTAACTGTTTGTATGCTTATTTCTACATACTAGTGTAAATAATTTGTGTATTACTTTCCTCCTAAGGGAGTATAGTCTCTATGGTATTTTTGGCATTTGTGTCATCAAAATAAAGTACCTTTATTTTTGTAACACTGAGTATTTTCTTTCATATGTGTGAGTACTGTCTGACGATAGTGATATTGCATGAGCTTTGCATGTCTCCTAGATAAGACTTAGCTGCTCATCCACAGCTCCCTCTAGAGAGCCTGACTTCTAGACACTGCCTATATTTCACTAATAAGGGATAACTGGACATGGTATCAGGCGTAAGTACCATAGGTACCCACTACACAACAGGCTAGCCTCCTACAGCAAGCTTGACCAGATAACTTTTGGTATTCCAGTTTATTGTGTTCAACAGGGAGCATTAGTAGACAATGCAAAGTAATTCCTTTGATATTCTATGCAGCTAATCCAGAAGGAGCTGTTACTACACACACAACAAAATGGAATCTGTAGTCTTTTGTAGCTATGTAGTTAGAACTTGTTTTAGAAAGCTTTTTCTAGTAGCAGCTTGTCCACTGACATACAAAAGTATCGGCTTAAAACTGGAACAGTTACATTGATTGTTTTTATGCAGGAATCGGTGGTCTATTTTTCCATCACCTTCCATGTGTATTTCTTTCTGTTCATTATTAAGTCACTCTACTAACTCCTCCAAGGTAATATTTTCTTTTTTTACTTGTTGCATTGTTCTCTCCTCTTAATTCATTGCTTTTGCCATTTTCTATTACTGGGTATCCAAGAGGATCTTGACTGAGTGGTGCAGAACTCTGGCTGCTTTGTGAACTTTCCTTTGAAGTCTCAGTAGCAGTTGTTTTTTCGTGTTAATTTTCTTCATTTAACATTTTCATACAACTTTGAAATATTAGACATTGAATAGTGTCTTTCATAGCATTTGTAAGAGTCTTCATAGGAATCAAACTGTCCCAGTAACTCTGTTTTTACTTGCCAAGGTTTGAATAGCTGGAGAAGTGCCAAGTAGAAAATTCTAGCTGAAACTGTATAATTTCTATGATAGAGATTTTCCTGCAGAAATCTTCTCCCATGTTTCCTTCAACTCTGTTTTCTCTGTCTTTGTGATGTATGAAGTGATATAGTGAGCAACGAAAATGGAATTGTCACCAGTAAACTGTATGTTCATATTTGAGTTCCATAATTTCAGCATGACAGGATTATAATTGTTAATGTATTTGGAATCCTCTGCTTTTTTCAGATTATATGTGTTTTTTGGTGATTTTCTTGTCAGTGTGTGCCTTACTGCTGATAATAAGTTGTCACTCTTACTCCAGTATTGGAACTTCTATAGATTCACATGTTTGAATCATTCCCCATCGTCGAGATGGGAGTTCCCTGTGCAATACAAAAAAGCATGCTTAGTTGCATATAAAGCTCTAAAAGCACTAGGCCTCTAACTTAGAAACATATCACAGTTGTTTTGTAAAAAAGGACCAAACTTAAGACAACCAATCAGCTCACACCAACCTCTAGAACCCTCCTGTGAGGAGCTGACTTCCCTCAGATTTTCCACCGCATCTCGTGTTAAGGAGTCTCCCTTGAGCTCTGCTCAGTTTTTCTCTCAGAAATCGTTTCTGAGGAGATTTGGATTCTTTTTCTCTTCAGGAGTTATTCAAGGTGGGTCAACCTGACTACCATGACAGAGACACATAAGAAAGGGCTTCGTAGAGCCTGTGCTACCTGCATGAAGAAAATACTGCATGTGGATGACCAGCTTAAGGACTGCATATATTGTCTCTACCCTAGCCATAAACCTAGAGACTGCAAGGTATATAGGACCTTTTCTACTAAAACACTAAAGGACAGAGAAGTTTGCATTCTACTTTGGGTACAAAAACTGAAATCCAGGGACAATCCAGTTTCTGATGAGGATAGTGCCTCTTCCTCTGAGTCTGTGGTAAAAACACCTGTGAAAAGACAAGCTGAAGTTTCTTCAGAAGAACCACTCAGAAAAGCTTTAAAAAAATATGTTGAAGTGTCCTCAAAAATGTATAATCCTTCAAAGAGGATGAAATCTAAAGCTTCAGATTTAAAATAAAAAAAGACGCCTGTCTCTGAGACATCAACTCCACCAGTCAAAGTGAAACATACCTTCAGGAAGCCAAATCTGATGGGATCATCATCAGCAGTAGCACCACTGATGGCTTATGCCTTAATGACAACATCCATCGTTGTTACATTGTCTATGTCAGTGGCACCAGCTGGCTCTTCGTCGACAGTCAGCTCATCCTCGTTGACCGCCACCCTATCTCTTCACCGTTGCAGCAATCTTCTTCAGTGAGACCTACCTCGTCGGCGCTGATACCGTCGACGCTTCCATCAAACGGAACACTCCAACCGTCGACGGCCGATCTGTCGATGGTCATTTTGTCGACACCACCGTTGGCAGCATCTCATCTCTCGTGGACAATGAAGGTTATAGCAAAAGTGCAGAGACTATGGGCCAGATATAGCAAGCAGTTTGGCCCATTCTGTGTCTATGAGAAAATGTGTTCGTACATATGGCCCTATGTTCCTTGCCTCTGTTCTTGTCGACGGACCAAGCTGCACAAAGAAGGCTAAAGGAGAACCATTTGATGCCTTCACTAACATCTCCTGGCAAGGTTTCCAGCCTTTTACCTTCACACCTGTTAGAGGAGGATGACTCGGAGGAAGATGGCATTTTTGGAGTCGCCAGTAACCCTTCCCAGTTATGGGTTAAATGCCAGGAATATTCAGATGACGATGGTTCATACTATGACCAAAGTTAGTATGAGCAGCAACAGCCTGGTCTGCTAGGTCTTCCCCCCAGATTGGTTTCAGACTTGCAAGCAATGTTGGCAGACTATAAAGAACGTTTTCCGTCAAAGCCTTTATCTGTGCAAGAACCAATACTTCCGGCTATGCCACCAACTCCCCAGTTTCAACAACCACATCATACACCTCCTCCAAGGCCACAACATTGTACACTTTCTACACCAATGCAGAAAGTTTCTTCTGACAGAGATGCGGAGGAAGGAGAAATACAGACTGGGAATGATGAGTGGGACTATTATATCATACCAGCGCCTGCATCTCTTACGACACCTGTTGTGGAGTCTCCACCTGGAGACATCGGTGGCTTTCATAATCTAATTGAGTGAGCAGCCACACGGTTTGATCTTCCGATGCCTGCAACTCAGCCGGATTGCTTCCTCTATGATTTTAAAGAGCCCCACAGAAAAACGGTCAGGGCTATACCAATAATAGATCATGTTTGGAGCCAGAGCTTGAAGATCATGCAGAATCCTGCAACGGTCCCTGCAGTGCTGCTGAGGCTGGACAAAAAATATAAGCCCAATGATGATGCTCTTGCTTGCCTCTCAGGCCACCCGAAACTGGACTCTGTAATTTCGCAAGCTGCCCATCGTCGCTCTAGAAACCCCTCCACACCGTTGACAACACTGACGGATAAAGAGGGGAGATGCTTAGATAATATCGGCAAGCGTTTTTCTTCAATATCTGCTATTGTAGTAAGGGCGGCCAGTTCCCTTGCTCTACTTGGTAGATACGATTGGCAGCTCTGGTCAGACATGTCCCAATCCTTAGAAGAGCTTTCGGAGAGTGCCAAATCAGAAGCAAAAAAGATGCTCATGGAAGGCCAACGATCTTCAGCAGAGATCATTGATTGTGCGCTTGATATTGCAGCCATGGGCTTTAGACTATTCGCTGGGTCAGCTGTCTTGAGGTGTCAAGGTTGGCTCAAAGCCAGTAACTTTCGCCCGAGGTGCAGACAGAGATTTTGTATCTTCCCTATGACGGGGAGGCCCTTTTTGGGAAGCACATAGACAACGCTCTTCAGACTATAAAGTCGGATACAGAGATGGCAAGATCATTGGGCACTCTACAGTACAGAAAAGTGCCCTTTCAAGGAGCCAGAGGCAGAGGTCAGCCTTCCTTTCGTGGAGGATACCAGCACTATAAGTATCCATCCTACTCCTCCACATTCCAACCTTCTAGGCCACAATATCCACTGAGGCAACTGCCTCCCGCTGCTTACACCAGGCCCTACCACAAGACCGTCAGGGTGAAAATCTAAAGAGTCTGCACATAGACAATGACTGCCTACACCAGTTCCTCCTCACTCCTCTCCTACAATTTTCCATGGTATCTTAAAAAACCATGTCCAACGCTGGACGCAAATAACGAAGGACAAGTGGGTGCTGGATGTTATTCGATTTGGGCACTTGTTGGAATTCATTCAGATTACTCCATCCCAGTCCCGACAAAAACATCTTTGTCTGCTCCGCTTAGAGGTAGCTGCCATGCTAAAGAAAGGGGCCATAGAGGCCATTCCATATTCCCAGAGAGGGAAGGGTTTCTACTCCTGTTTCTTTCTCATTCTGAAGAAATCTCCCTTATGGAGGCCAGTCCTGGACTTGCAGGAGCTGAACAAGTACCTCAAGAAACAAACATTTCGGATGGTCACCAGCTTCTAAACAGAGAAGACTTTATGGCGTCTATAGACCTTCAAGACGCGTACTTCCATATTTCCATTCATCCACTGCACAGGAAGTACCTGAGATTTGTGGTCAGCGGCAAACAAATGCAGTTCAAGGTCCTCCCTTTCGGGCTGTGTTCAGCACTACAAATCCTCACCAAATGTTTGGCCCCAGTTGCACCCTACCTAAGAAGAAAGAAGCACCACGTTTTTCCTTATCTAGGCGACTGGCTAGTGAAAGCTCCAGATGTCCAGTCAGCACGAAAGTCCATCAGGGCGACTCTGCGCCTTTTCAAAGACTTAGGCCTTACTCTAAACAAGGAAAAATCCTCCCTTCGACTCGGTTAGCCTTCCTAAGGGCTATATTAGACATGTAACAGGCCAAAGCCTATCTAACGCTGGACAGACAAGCCAAGGTAATCTCCCTAGTGAAGCGATTTGAAAGAAAAATGTGTCTTTCAGTTTGTCAGTACAACTCCTTACTGGGCATGATATCGTCATTCATAAGCCTCATTCCCTACTGTCGGCTGCACATGCGTCTCATTCAAGAGGAGCTGGACAAACAATGGACGCAGGAGCAAGGATCCTTCAAGGACACGGTCCTCATAACACCGCACATGGTCCACTCTCGCGATTGGTGGACAATTCCCCAAAATATATCAAAAGGTCTCACGTTCTTCCGAAAGATTCCTCCCAAGATCGTGATGACGGACGCATCACTCACCAGATGGGGTGCATGCCTGCAAGACCTTCGGGTCAGCGGCAAATGGCCCCGTCTCACCATCTTTTTCACATAAACCTCCTAGAGCTGAAAGTGGTCTATTATGCCTTGCAAGATTTCCTTCAGAGGATTCGAGGGTCAACAGTGCTTGTCAGAACATACAATACCACCACAATGCACTACCTCAACAAGCAAGGAGGAACGCATTCCCAACTGCTCCTTCGAGAGGCGCAGACCATCTGGAAATGATGCATTCACCACTCAGTCCACATAACAGCAGAACAGGTCCCAGGCATACAGAATACCATTGCGGATTTGTTGAGCACGATGGCAACACGAGTGGGAATTAGATCAGCAGACGTTAGATGGAATATTCGACCAGTGGGGAAAACCGAATCTGTATTGATTCGCATCAAGAATGCCACATGCCAACATTACGCAAGTTGGCATCACCAACAGGGATCATGGGGGATGCATTTTCGATCGCATGGTCAGGAATCTATGCATACGCCTTTTCTCCAATCCCTCTCCTCACAAGGGTGATCAGGAAGATGAAGTCGGAACCCTGCCAGAGGATCCTAACTGCTCCAGCGTGGCAGCGTCAACCGTGGTACACAGAGTTAATTCTCCTGTCTGCTCGTCCACCCATCAGGATCATACCCATTCCGGAGCTGCTTACCATCAACCGGAGACAAGTAAGGCACCCGGATCCCAAATCTCGGAATCTGTGCGCTTAATTCAACGAATTCGGCCATTTAGACCTACCAGCTGAGTGCAGGGAAGTGCTAGCTCAAGCACAGGCGGCTAGCACCATTAAGTTATACCGGTTAAAGTGGAACCGGTTTTGTTTGTGGTGTGAAACCCATAATGTGCACCCTCTCTCCTCCGCTACAGAGGGAGTGTTGCCGTACTTCTTGCAGCTGGCACAGTCTGGTCTTGACAGTTCGTCAATTAGAGTTCATTTGGCAGCTATTTCCCGATACACAAGGATTGCAGGTAAACCGTCCTTATGTTCTCCCAGATTAAGCAAGCAATTCTTCAAGGGTCTCTTCAGATCCTTTCCTCCAGTACAACTTCCACCTCCAGCATAGCATCTTAACATCGTCCTTGGCCAGCTCACGAAGGAGCCCCTTGAGCCTGTCCACAGGGCAGACATCAAGTACCTCACTTGGAAGGTGGCTCTCCTTCTCGCCCTTACTTCGGCATGAAGAGTTAGTGAAATTCAAGCTTTCACTATACAAGAACCTTTTTTGCAATTTAAAAAGATAGAGTGATTCTATGCACCAATCACAAATTAATTCCCAAGGTGTCTTCAGAATTCCATATCAATGAACCAGGGGTGTTAAAATAATTTTTCCCGAACCCTCAGGCGAATGCAGAGAGGACCCTGCATTCACTCGATCTTAAGAGTTGCATAAAATTCTATCTGGACAGAACAAAGTAATTCCGAAAGTCCAATCAGTTATGTATAGCTTTCAGTGCCGCTAGGGGAAGGACACTCTGTGACGAAACAGACTATCTCCCGATGGATTAAGGACTCAATCATCTTCTGCCATCAAAAGGCAGGTAGACCACTGCAAACAAAGGTGAGAGTGCATTCTACCAAAGCTATATCTGCGTCCTTTGCGCTGTTCGCAGGTATGTTGATCCAAAACATCTGTCGTGCTGTGACATGGAGGAAAACTCACACATACACGCAGCACTACTTCTTGGACTCAGAGTCACTTTGGGATGCAGCTGTCAGGCAAGCAGTTCTTAGAAACCTGTTCTAATGAAGGTGAGCTAAATGTTTCCTTTCCCTCCACCTGTTTATTCTGTATTATCTCACATTTTCTTTAAAAGTAATTCTTTTCTACTCCTCAGGGTGTAGAGCATAAAGAAAGTTTATGTGCATATTGTCATGCCGGTTTACACTTCAGAGTGCTATGTTACTATATGCATGTCGAAAATGGGTGGTTCACTGCTTACTATTCTAATTCAAGCATGTGAATCTATGAAAGTTCCAATACTGGAGTAAAAAATAAGTTATATATCTGTACTGTAGTTCTCCAGTATTGGAAAGTTTCATAGATTCACATGCGACCCACCCACCTCCCCTGGGGAGCTCACATTCATTCCCTCAGTACTAGCTGTATTGCTGCACTTGTGCTTGGATAATCTGAGGGAAGTCAGCTCCTCACAGGAGAGTTCTAGAGGGTGGTGTGAGCTGATTGGTTGTCTTTTAAGTGTGGTCCTTTTTTACAAAACGACTGTGATATGTTTCTAAGTTAGAGGCCCAGTGCTTTTAAAGCTTTATATGCAATTGAACATGTTTTTTTGTATTGCACCGGGAACTCCCATCTCGACGACGGAGAATGATTCAAGCATGTGAATCTATGAAAGTTTCCAATACTGGAGAACTAGAGTTACAGGTAAGTAACTTAGGGCCAGATGTAGCAACAGAAAATTTTGCGAGTTGCAAATTGCGAGTCATACCTACTCGCAATTTGCAACTCTCAAAATAGTTTGCAGAAAGGTGTCTCAGACACCTTCTGCGACTCGCTATGGGGTCGCAAAGACCCACCTCATGAATATTAATGAGGTGGGTCGCAAATTGCGACCCCATAGCGAGTCCCTGCACTCACAGGGATGGTGGCCTGCTGGAGACAGCAGACCTCCATGTCTGTGACTGTTTTTTTAATAAAGTAGTTTTTTTTTATTTTTTATTGCAGCCCGTTTTCCTTAAAGGAAAACGAGTTGCAATTCAAAAAAATAATGAAACCATTTGGTTTCATTTTTTCAGAGCAGGCAGTCCATTGGACCACTGCCTGCTCTGAAAAAATATTTTCAGCGACATTCGTTTGCGAATGAGTTACCACCCACTTCAAGTGGGTGTTAACTGCGAATTGCTTTGCGACCGCTTTCGCGGTCACAAAGCAATTCTGCATCGCGGTGCGAGTCGCAAATAGGAAGGGAACACCCCTTCCTATTTGCGAGTCGGATTCACATTTTGCGAGTCGGTACGACTCGCAAAATGTGAATCAGCATAGTGATGGCCGTTTTGCATGTCTCAAACTGCGTTTTTCGCAGTTTGCGACATGCAAACCGGTTCCTACATCTGGCCCTTATTTCTTCCCTTAGAGAGGATAAGCCTTGGAAACCTGAAATGACATCTAGCATAAAACTTTCCTTTGCATTTATATCTTCTGCGGAAATACTTGCCACATCGATATGTTTGGAAACGTAGAATTTGCTGTCTTAGAGGTTTGTTGTTATTATCATCTGTGATGGTGCAGGTAACATGCTCCTTAAAAGACTGTACAGAGTCAGCAGTGTCAGTTCCAAATTTTGGGGCACACTTTAACCATAAGAGTATGAGTATATGAGGAGCACCTCTTGCTTGGTATTTTTTTCTCAAAAAATAATCTGTAACTTCTTCAAGAGGAGGATTTGTTTTGTTGCAAATGAAAGCTAGCGTTGCTTGAAACTTATGGTTGAAATATCTACATATGTTAGCAGGATCCAAAGAGAAAATTTCTCTTGCTGCCTTCAAATGGATATCCCTTGTGTTAGGGTTTGCCACTCTTAAAAATTCTAGTAAATCATCCCAAGCATACTCTGTGCAGCTAAGTGTTACAAACCAAGTAGGAGGTCCTAGATTAAGCAGCATACATTTAACTTCTCCATGACGATAGTACCAATGTTCATTAGTGCCACATTGACATGCCATCAAATTGATTAAGCTGTACTCCAGATTTTCATCCTCTCCTTGCGCTACAGGGCTCTAGCGGTGACTCGCCCAGATTCACCTGGTCAGGTCACTTGCAGGACCCCAATAGGTGCCCCGGGGGGACATCAGAGAGCAGCTCTGCCTAGAGCGAGTACTGCTTCCTGTGTTGGCCCGATGAAGAGGGCAAACAGGGACAGGAAGTGGAAGAGAAGGGGAAACTGCTGCGAGTTTGAGAGAGATGAAGGGACGCTCAGGAAAGAAGATGCAGGACCCAAGCCAGTGATGCGCATGAAAGATGACGCGGTATCCAAGCGTGAGGATCCACGAATGCGCAAGAGAAAAGACACAGGACCTGAACAAGAGGAGCCAGGGACATGCAGGAGGGAAGACGCGGGACCCGAGCCGGAGGCAGAGAAAGAGCAAAATAAGGCAGAACCTGAGGACAGAGGAGGACGGCAACTCAAAGCGGCCTGGGGAGCCAAAGGAGGATGAGTCCAGACCCGATAGCCATGCCACGCTACTGGAGGAGCGTGGCTAAACAAGGTTCGATCTTTGTGGCACAGAACCATAGCCTACACGAAAGTGTGGGAGGGCGGTGAAGGGACAGGGCTAGAGAACACAACCTAATGTTAACATTGTGCAGTTCTGGTGAAGGGCAGATATGCATGGGGTCATCACATGTGTGTGTGTCACTGAGAGTTTATGATTCCCTCCTGTCACTCACGAGCACCTTCCCGGTTTTCCCACCACATATCCCTGAGACCTAAGGCACTTTCTTGACTCTGGTTCCTTATTCTTCTCTAACTCTTCACTCGAGATGGACTGGCGGGAGTACCATGGACAGCCCGAAGACGTCCACAGCCTGAAATACAAGGAAGAAAAGACAAGAAAGAAGAAGATGTAAAAGGAAGAGAGACAATAAGTACACTTAAGTGACAGTAAAACGGGAAAAGAAAGAAAGAAACACAACCCACACTAAGACAAACCGTCTGGTTACCCATTCTTTTAGCATATAACCCACGACCCCTTGTATATGATCCAGAAAGATTTTGGAGATTAACTTCTGTTTTAAGGATATGGTTAACAGCATATGAGATTCCAGACAAGTCACTCTCAAATAACAGATGGAATATATATAAAATACATTGTCAAAACCTAGGGCCCTCTGAATATAGTCTTTTTGTCCAGCCATCAGCTGCTGGTATGTGTTCAGGTTGGTCATCATAATGGCCACCTACTTCTGTGGGAAATAGGTGTCGAAAGCAACAAGCCTCTAAACTTTTTTCCCGGTGGCTCAAAGGATCTCCTCTAGCTTGTTTCATTTGAAACAAATCAATAGCATCCCCAACAGCATCTTTGGAATGTAGTGGATGAATGCTGTAATGTTCATATATTTCTACTAACTTCTCCTTACCCACTTTTTCAATCTGTCCAGTAGATTGTAGTACTTCATCTTCAACACAGCTTACATCTCGAGTAATATCAAAATTTAAAAAAAACAGGTTATTTTCTTTCAACTAGATTATAGCTTTTTAACTTAATTGACATCTACTAATTCATCTACTAATTCTTGCCAGATATTTGATACTTTTAGTGGGATGTTTTTACTAGACTAAGCAGTGATTCATTTACATCTTTTTCAACACCCTCAGTATCAACATTTGTTTTAAATTGAGAGGTAAATACACTGCTCTTTCCTTTTAGATGTTTTTTTTAAGCTTTGTTGGTGGCAGTTTCCCTGTTTTTGGCTCCATTGGAACAATTGCTTGTAATTAATGCAAAGTTCGTATTAAAATTGATTCATACACAGTTAAATCATTAGGTTCGTGAGGCAGGGGTATCAACTGTAATTTATTATAAATTGCTCTATCTGGCATTTTATTCTCTTGTAACTTGTCATAACATTACCTACATTTTATTTGCTTTGTTGCTAGATCAAAGCGTTCTTCTACAAACAGATATGCACTACATTCCTGCCAGTTATCACTGTTGTCTTCTTCAGCTTTAAAAAATATACCTAGATTATGAGGTTGGTTTTTATAGTAAGTACAGCGACAATAAACACAAACATACTCTGGTTTCTCAGAGCACACTGAATTGAACTTATCTATTTCTTTTCTAATTTTTTCAGTACTAATTTCTGTGTCTACTTTCTCTACACTTGCAGTCAATACTTGGTCGTTCTCCCTTTTCTCTTACTCAGGGCCAAAGAAACAGAACTGAATATCTTCAGAAACTTTCTTAGCCTTTGCTACAGTACCATGTAACAAAGCTCTATTCAAATCTCCTAAACATAAAGCTGGAGTTTTCACATCATAACGTCCCCTTACCAAATTTTGCATTCTTGAATGACGAAGTGTTTCAACACACTTTCTTTGAAAAATATGTCAATGTTTGGCCTTTTAAGTTACTGTATTTTCTATTTCAGGCTTCTCCATGAAAATTCTCTTAACAAAGTTTTTAATTTGTTAATGTATTTCTGACGGACACTACAAATACTACTACGCTTCCACTTGTACACAGGAGCCTGTTTACACCTTCCTTGTACTTCTTCAGCTATCACCTATTCTACATTCCTAGCAACTATCTCCTCTTTTTCTACAGGATTACCATCTTTTACTTCATAACAACGACCAGTTGTGTCAACTGCTTGCGATAATGTATTCTTCTGGAATTAACTCTCTTCATTAAAACAATGGTTCTGTACTAGATGTGCTCACCCATTCACCTTCAAAAATGTTTGCAAAAATTACTTTTAATAACTCTCTTTCATAAAGTTATTTTCCTCATCGACATGATTGTTTTATCTACTGTCTTTATTCTATTCAGTATTAAAATAAAATGTTTCCTCTTCACAACAAATGCTTTGTCAGTTAAGTTCTCAATATGATGCTTTTGCTTTATAATAGCACTTCTCCTCTTATACTTCTTCATCTTGTTCCACAAATTTTGAAGTATTCTGTTTCGAAACATTTTTACTCTTAATTCCTTAAATTGCTGCTGTCTGAAACTCTGTGGCTTCTTATAAATTTCCTAATTCTCATAACATCCTTTTGTTACTCTTTATCACTACATTCCAAGCTTTACTTGTAATTGACGTCTTTCTCTCATTTTGCAGTTTACAGCATTTAAAAAAAGAAAAATCTTAGTACTCTTACCAGTGTCTGTTTTCTTCCTCTGGACTGGTTCCACCTTATTTTGTTTTTTTTTCTGTCAGTTTTAAGCAGGTAGTATGGTTGTTTCTGTTTTTTCCTCCTTTCTGTTTTGTTAGGCTCTGTGAATTTCCTTATTTAGGTAGAAATAGATACCTGGAAAACAAACAAAGAATACATTTACCCATACAGAAAGAAACTTAAGATGAACATTTTCTAATACAAAGTTCACATGATAGTAAATATGCAAACGTACACTACATCAGTATGTACCTGGATCTGTCATGCTGCATATGAGTGTGTGCATCCGTGTGTCAGTGTATGCATGACTTTCTCCTGGGTGTATCAGTCTATATAACACTGCATGTCTAGCTGTGTCAGAATATTTCTAAGTGTGACCTTGCACATGTCACTGTATACATCAGTGTCTTCTTGAGAGCCTTACTGTATGGATGAGTGTCCTCCCAGGTGTGTCACTGTATGCGTGTGTGTGTGCCATAGTCTCTCAATATATGCATGTTTCAGCATATTCAGGCCCGGGTGGATCAGTATGTACATCAGAATGTGCCTGGGTATGTCAATGTGTGCATGAGTGTATGCCTGGGTGGTTTCAGTGTATGCCTCAGTGTGTGACTGGCTGTGTCACTGTATGTATCAGTGTGTGCCTAGCTGTATACGTGTGTGCCTGGGTGGGTCAGTGTATATATCAGTGAATGCCTGGGTGTATCAGTGTATACATCGGTGTGTGCCTGGGTGTGGTACTGTAATCACCACTGTGCCCGTAGGTGTGTCAGTGTATGCATCCGTCTGTGCCTGGGTGTCTCAGTATATTCATTAGTGTACACCTGAATGTCTTTGTGAATGCATCAGTGCACCTGGGTGTGTTATTAGTGCATGCACCAACGTGTGCCTGGGTGTGTCAGTACATGCATGATTGTATTCCTGGGTGTGCCAGTATATGTATGAGAGTGTGTCTGGATTCATACAACAGTGTATGCCAGGGTGTGTTAGTTTATGGATGAGTGTGTCTGTGTGCATCAGTGTATGTATCATTGTGCACCTGAGTGTTTCAGTGTGTATATCATTGTGTACCTGGGTGTGTCAGTATATGAATCACTGTCACCTGTGTGTTGCAGTGTATGCATTAGTGTGCACCTGGTTGTGTCAGTGCTTGCAACAGTGTCTGCCGGGGTGTGTCACTGTATTCATTAATATGTGCCTGGGCAGGTCAGTGTATGCATCAGTGTGTGCCTAGGTGTATCAGTGTATGCATCAGTGTGTACCTAAGTGTGTCAGTGTATGCATCAGTGTGTGCTTGGTTGTGTTAGTGTATCCATCAGTGTGAGCCTTGGTGTATGGCTGGGTGTGTTAGTGCCTGCAAAGGTGAATGTATAAGTGGCTCTCTCTGTGTTTCACTAGATATGTGACTGGCTCTGTCTTTTTGTTATTAGCTGTATGAGTACCATATCATTACTAGAGTGCATATATACCTGTGCATAGAGGTCTGGAAGCTAAAATCTTAGTCAGTAAAATTCATGTTTTAGTAAGAAACCACTCCGTTCTATAGCTTACATGCTTCAATCAATCAATCAGGTGTTTTTAAGCACACTACTCACTCATAGGGTCTCAAGGCGCTCAGGGATGTGTCCTCAGAGATCAGTTGAAGAGCCAGGCCTGAGGTCCTTCCTGAACTGAGGCGGCAATGGCAACAGTCTGAGCTGAAGAGGTGGTGTCCCAACATTTTGCTGCCAGGTATGTGAAAGATCTTCCTCCAGCCGAGGACTTTTTTATGCGGGTACGTTGGTAAGTGACTGCTGGGACGGGCGGAGAGGTCTGGAAGGGGACTACCAGGTGATGCGGTAGTTCAGGTAGCTGGGTTCGCTGTCATGGAGGGCTCTGTAGGCTTGCACAAGGAGTTTGAAGTTGATCTTCCTCTCGAGGGTGAGCCAGTGGAGGTTTTTCAGGTGTCCTGTGATGTGCTCTCAATGGGGAATGTTTAGGACGACTCTGGCAGCGGCGTTTTGAATTTGTTGCAGCTTTCTCAGGTTCTTCTTGGCAGATCAGGCATGGAAGGCGTTGCAGTAGTCCAGTCTGCTTGTGATTAGTGTATGGATCTCACTTAAAGTTTGAGTTTTCTGCATACAGCTTTGTAAACACATTTTCTAATACCAAGTGTACTTAAAAATAAAACTTCGTACCTAGTGTCACGATTAGTAGCCTAACCATAGTTAAGTCACCAACTATCTAAATAAGGATCTATATTGTCAGTGTAGAAAACTACATATTACATTCACTATATTACTTCCCAGCCAGACCTCTTAATGCAAATTATATCCTTGGTGTGGCTATATGCCACTGAATATATGAGTGGTGTTGGACTATTTTGCTTATGCAGGGTCATCCCCAGTCTTTTTGCTTCCTGCCTCCTATTTTTTCTACCTGTTGCTGTTGGCTTTGGAACTCTGAGCACTTTACCACTGCTAACCAGTGCTAAAGTGCACATGCTCTCTGTGTAAATTGTATTGTTGGTTGGTTTATCCATGATTGGCATATTTGGTTTACTAGTAAGTCCCTAGTAAAGTGCACTAGAGATGCTTGGGCCTGTAAATCAAATGCTACTAGTGGGCCTGCAGCACTGGTTGTGCCACCCACACAAGTAGCTCTGTAATCATGTCTCAAACCTGCCACTGCAGTGTCTGTGTATGCAATTTTTAACTGTAAATTCGACTTGGCAAGTATACCCACTTGCCAGGCCTAACCCTTCCCTTTTCTTACATGTAAGGCACCCCTAAGGTAGGTCCTAGGTAGCCCCAAGGACAGGGTGCAGTGTATAGTTAAGGTAGGACATATAGTAATGTGTTTTATATGTCCTGATAGTGAAATATTGCTACATTTGTTTTTCACGGTTGCAAGGCCTGTCCCTCTCATAGGTTAACATGGGGGCTACCTTTAAATATGATTAAAGTGTAGATTCCCTTTGGGAGCGGATGGACATGTGGAGTTTGGGGTCTCTGAGGTCACAATTTAAAAATACATATTTTAGTAAAGTTGATCTTAAGATTGTGTGTTTGAAAATGCCACTTTTAGGAAGTGAGCATTTTCTTGCTTATACCATGACTCTGCCTGTTTGTGGATTCCCTGTCTGGGTCAGTTTGACAGTTGGGCTGCTTGCACCTCACACTAGACAGTGACCCAAAGGGAGCTGGGGTGTAGTCTGCATTTCTTGATGAGCCATCTGTACTAGGAGGGTAGGGAGGAGTGGTCACTTACACTTGAAAGGGCTGTGCCTGTCCTCACACAATGCAGTCTCTGACCCCCTGGTGAGTGTCTGGGGCCTGGCCTGGGCAAGGCAGGATTTCACATTCAAAAGAGACTTTTCTTTGAAGTAGGCTTAATTCAAAGGAGACATTGGGTATAAGAAGGGCACCCAATACCACAGACTTTAGAAACCCTTCTGGAAACAAGAGGAATCTCTGCCTGGAGAAGAGCTGAGGAGCTGAGGAAGAAGAGCTGCCCTGCCTGTGACCGTGCTTTGTGGGGCTATCCTGCAGTTGCTGCTTCTGCCAGAGTAAGAGGGCGAAGACTGGATTTTGTGTGCCTTCCATCTTGAGAAAAACTCTCCAAGGGCTTGATTTAGAGCTTGCCTTCTGTTGTTTGGGACAGCAAAGACTTCTTTCTGCCAGCACCTGGAGTCTCTGGAGAGATTCCTATTCTGCCCTGTGGTGCCCATCCAGTTCCTGGGACCCTGAAAGGAGAAGCTGGCAGCCTAAGAGGAAGTAATCCACGCACAGAATGGGGTGCGGGAAAAGATCGACGCAACTCCAATTTGCGGTTGAAGAAACGATGTGCCGCCGGCTCCGCAGCTGAGAAACGACGCTCGCAGGAAAAGCGACTGAAGAATCGATGCACGGAGCAGGAGAAACAACACGCAGCATCAGTGACGGAGGCTGGGAGATTACAACCCGTGCTGCGGGGTTTTCAGATCATTGTGCGGCCGGATTTCCGACTCAAGTACTGAAGAACATTGCAAGGCCTGCCCGGACCCTAGAGTGCTGACCGGGTCGACGCACCGTTCTCCTGCAGAGAGGAGAAACGATGCGCCCGACCCGGTGAAAGGAGAAACGACTCACGGTCCCGCTCATGAGTGGAATCAACGCATTGCAAGCCCTTTTTGACGCGCACTAGCCCGTGCGGGGTTATTTTTGACGTGCCTAAGGTACTTTTACACGCTGACAGCGTTAGTGTGTGTTTAAAACTATTTAAAGACTCTTGGCATTTTTATTGATAACTTGACTTGTGTATTGTAGATTTTTGTCGTTTTGGTCTTGTTTTGTTTAGAGAAATATTTCCTATTTTTCTTAACTGGTGTTGTGTCATTTTGTAGTGTTTTCCTTAAGTTACTGTGTGTGTTGGTACAAATACTTTACACCTAGCACTATGAAGTTAAGCCTACTGCTCTGCCAAGCTACCAAGAGGGTAAGCAGGGGTTAGCTGATGGTGATTCTCTTTTACCCTGACTAGAGTGAAGGTCCTTGCTGGAACATGGTGTAACCTGACTGTCAACCAAAGACCCCATTTCTAACAAGTGGTTGTTAATGTGTCTAACTGACTATGCATCTCCCTTTATATTTTTATTATTTCATAAATGGTTTACAGTATGGATTATAGACTTCTTATATACCTCAATATAACAAGTGTAGTTTTAAGATAGCAACGCTTTTTATATTTTATGGACACAGCAAGCGCCTCTGCAACCTGCATACACTATATCTGACTCCTTCACTTTCTACAGGAAATAAACAGTTTAGGTTTTCTCAAAAGGTTTTAATACTAAATGAAACTAATAGTAAATCTATACCCGTAGCCTTTCAAGCAGTATGCTTCAGTCATATCCGTGTCTAAGTGGTAGTGAAATAATCTCTATCGTCTCTCAATACGTGTGACTCTGCATTAGTTCAACATTGCTTTTTTAGATACCAATTTCAGGATAGACATAAACATTTAAGTGTTTAAAACTCAACAGAACATTTTAAATCATTTAATTACTAATCAGTGCATTCTGTATACTAGCTTCAACATAGTTCAGGAATCAGTTTCCTATACTGAAAGAAAATAGAAACATCCATCAAACACCTTATCCAATTTTATCTAAATCCTTTAGTTATTTATTGAATGGCATGTATAATTTGTTTAAATGAATCACAAACCTAGAATTTATATTTTGTATAGTTTTTTGTCAACAAACTGCTCAGTTTTTTTCACCTAATATTCATTTATTTATAGTTTGCAAAATAAAGTACATTTCACTACACATACCTGATAAGTGGTGTTGTACTGTATTTTTCTCTTAATAGTATTAGTTAGAATTTCTTCTCACTGGAAAATGTTCAAAAAACCAACCACAAGAATGGAAGTCCACTCTCACAGCAGGCAACCAGTAATCCGGACCTTTTCAACTTTGGTTTGAAGGTTACTCATTCAGGAAACGAGTCAGAATCTCACTTTCATATTAAACTTATGTTCTACAACTTATGACTGGATTCTGTAGTTAACCCTTTCCAACACTCCATAAAAGATAGCTCAATACAATTGGACTTTATGCCAATCTGTGGATTGGATCTGCAGTGCTTAGTGCAGACCCCCGTGTAAATTTGCGGATGGGTCAGAAATCCACAGTGAAGTTTGAAAATTATTTTTTCAACATATTAACAAACATCCATTTGAACGCCTTTTCATGACACAAAAACAAATTGTAACAGCAAATAATCATTTTCAATCATTATTGGCTCTATATTTGCTAAAACCAAATCACATTGTAGACTTTTTTGTAAATCCTCCCCCCTCATGCTTCAACATTCTGCTGCAGCAGGTCACAAGTTCATAACAGTTTCTGAGTGGAGCATGCTTACTTTTAAACCATGTTTAGCAGGTGTGGCTGAAGCTTTCACAATAAACATATCACAGATACAAATACTGTTTTCCATGTTTTGTACAGCCAATCCAACATTTACTTACAGTTCACATAACCTCACTACCTACTTTCAATAAAAAGCATATCTACAACAGCCAGTAAAAACTGTTCCTCCATACTGTACTTACTACTCTCCATTTGAACTGAATTTCATTTAAACCATCCTCATACATTTGCAGCCTTCTCCAGGGATTTACTCCAGATTACCTCTGAGATGTTCAGAGTGTGGATTGTGGGACACCGCTTTGTTTTTTGGACTAGATAGAGTTACAAAAAGTGGTATTGACAGGGACCTAGGTTTATCTAATGTGGATATTACTTAGATTGGTCAGAGAGGGTTAAAGTGGCATCATTTACGTCCTTTGATTGAAACCATTAAAGATTGCCAACATCTAGGCCTTATGATTGTGCACTGTGGTGGCAATGACCTGCCATACTCACAAGGGTTGATTTGGAAATCAAAATAAAGGATAACTTTGGAAAATTAATGACACTGTTCCCGGATATTGCCTTGGTTTTTTCAAACGGCAGAAGTGGAACTGGTCAACTCAGTTCTCCTCACAAATAGACAATTCCAGGAAACATGTTATTAAAACTGTTTCTGCAGTCCTCAGGAACCATAACATGGGTCTTTTCAAAGGCAACCCATTACCCAATTACATATATATATATATATATATATATATATATATATATATATATATATATATATATATATATATGTATGTTCGGTGGCATGTATAGCTGCAGATACACATGCTGTGTATTATCCTGCCATCTAGTGTTGGGCTTGGAGTTATACAAGTTGTTTTTCTTCGAAGAAGTTTTTTCGAGTCACAAGACCGAGGGACTCCTCTAATCCGGCTCCATTGCGCATGGGCATCGACTCCATCTTACACTGTTTTCTTTCCACCATCGGGTTTGGATGTGTTCCTCTTCGCTCCGTATTTCGAATCGGGAAAGTTAGCTAAATATCGAAAATTTGACGGTATTGTTCTCGCTCGGTACCGGTTTAGTGTTATCGTATCAGCACCGATCGCAGAAGCGCTCCGGCAGCCCTTCGGGGCTTCCCTTCTTCAGCGGGGCCTGGTCGGCCCGACCGCATCCATCGTCGAAGACTAATGGACCGGACCCCCTTCCGCTTCTGTCCGAAGTGCCACTCGAAGTATCCTTATACAGACCAACACCTAGTCTGTAATCTGTGTTTATCACCATAACACAGGGAGGCTACTTGTGAGGCCTGTTGAGCGTTTCGATAAAAAAAGACCCTACGTGATCGACGAGCGAGAAGACTGCAAATGGCGTCGACACCGAGAAAACAACTCGACGCCGAGGAGGAGGAAACAATTTCCATCCGGGGGGACGGATTCTGACGATTCCGAAAGTGATCGACGACCCACGACGATGCAGAAAACAGTGAGTAAAACTGCCCCGTCCAAAACTCGCACAAAGATCGTTAAGGCCAAGGGGACGCCACCGCCAGCAGGCCACGGCTCAACCCATCGAAAAGAAGGTGACCAAACATCGGCACCGAAAAAGGCCAAAGATTTGCCGAAGACTTCCGACTCCGGTCGAGATTCCGGCACTGAACGATCTCGACACCCAGAGTTCGACTCACCCAAGGTGAGAAATATAACGTCTGAACCGAAAAAACCTTTATCGGAAACATCGGTACCGAAAAAAGCGGCTTCGGAGCTGAAAAGAAGCTCTTACACAGAAGAGCAAGGACTTTCCAGCCAAATGCATGAAAAACACAGATTTGAGCAGGAAATAAGTATGGTTGAACCAAACCATACGCAAAGGAGGTTGCATATCCAGAAAGAGACTGGAAAAATACAAACTCTCCCTCCAATTAAAACAAAAAGAAAACTGGCATTTCAAGAGTCAGAAATGCAGCCGAAGGCGAAGGTGGCCAGAGAAAAAACCCCACCACCAAGGTTTTCTCTACAACCTTCCCCACTACATTCACCACAGCTGTCTCCGGTGGGAACACCTCCAATGCAGTCACCTACGCATACAGGGATGACACAGGATGATCCTGATGCATGGGACTTGTATGATGCACCGGTATCAGATAACCGTCCTGATTGTTACCCAACAAAGCCGTCACCTCCAGAGGACAGTACTGCATATACGCAGGTACTATCAAGGGCAGCTACGTTCCACAATGTAGCAATGCACTCTGAGCCAATAGAGGATGATTTCCTGTTCAACACTTTGGCATGCACCCACACTTCCTACCAGAGTCTGCCAGTGCTCCCGGGCATGCTCAATCATGCAAAACAGGTATTCCAGGAGCCAGTTAAAGGAAGGGCTATCATACCTAGGGTGGAGAAGAAGTACAAGCCTCCCCCAACGGATCCTGTGCTTATAACACAGCAACTTACACCAGACTCGGTGGTTGTAGGAGCAGCAAGAAAGAGGGCAAAGTCTCAATCGTCAGGAGACGCTCCACCACCTGACAAAGAGAGTAGGAAGTTTGACGCAGCAGGCAAACGAGTGGCAGCACAGGCAGCCAACCAATGGCGGAGCGCAAACTCACAAGCCCTACTTGCTTGCTACGACAGGGCACACTGGGACGAGATGCAACACATTATACAACACTTGCCCAAAGAACACCAGAAACGTGCCCAGCAGGTTGTGGAAGAAGGACAAGCAATATCCAACAACCAAATAAGGTCCGCATTAGACTCGGCAGACACAGCAGCACGAACGGTCAACACTGCGGTAACCATTCGCAGGCATTCATGGTTAAGAAGCTCAGGATTCAAGCCAGAAATCCAACAAGCAGTGTTGAACATGCCTTTTAACCAAGAACAATTGTTTGGGCCGGAAGTGGACACAGCAATTGAAAAATTAAAGAAGGACACGGGCACGGCCAAAGCCATGGGCGCGCTCTACTCCCCACAGGACAGAGGCACATTTAGAAAGCCACAATTTAGAGGGGGGTTTCGAATGCAAACACCAGAGCCTTCCACCTCGCAAACCAGACCCACCTATCAGGCACAATACCAGAGGGGAGGGTTTCGTGGCTCATATAGAGGTGGACAATTCCCAAGAGGAAGGGGAAAGTTCCAGACACCTAAAAAAAGCCAAACCACAAACCAAACAGTGACTCCAATGTCACAAAACCCCAACACTTAACACTAGTGGGGGGGAGACTTACTGCATACTATCAGAACTGGACACACATTACCACGGACACATGGGTCCTAGCCATTATCCAACATGGTTATTACATAGAATTCACAAATTTCCCGCTAGATGTGCCCCCAAGGGCACACAATATGTCCAAACAACACGTAGACCTATTACAAATAGAGGTCCAAGCACTATTACAAAAACAAGCAATAGAGTTAGTACCCAACCATCAGAAAGGTACAGGCGTCTACTCACTATATTTCCTAATTCCAAAGAAGGACAAAACGTTGAGACCTATCTTAGACCTCAGAACACTGAATCTCTTCATCAAGTCAGACCACTTCCACATGGTAACACTTCAAAACGTGGTTCCCTTACTAAAAAAGGAGGACTACATGTCAACATTAGAGCTCAAGGATGCGTACTTTCACATACCCATCCATCCTTCTCACAGAAAATACTTAAGGTTTGTGATACACGGCGTACACTATCAATTCAAAGTGTTACCGTTCGGGATAACAACAGCCCCAAGGGTATTCACAAAATGCCTTGCAGTAGTAGCCGCACACATAAGGAGACAGAACATGCACATATTCCCATACTTAGACGACTGGCTAATAAAAACCAACACTCAACAACAGTGTCTTCTTCACACGCAATACGTTATAGAAACTCTACACAACCTAGGGTTCTCTATAAATTACCAGAAATCACATCTGCAGCCATCCCAAATAAAACAATACTTAGGAGCAACACTCAACACACAAAAAGCGATTGCCACTCCAAGTCCACAAAGGGTCCAAGCGTTCCAAAATATAACATCAAGCATACAGTCAAACCAACACTACCCAGTAAGGTTTGTAATGAAACTTCTAGGCATGATGTCTTCATGCATAGCCATTGTCCCATTGCAAGATTACACATGCGGCCCTTACAACAGTGCCTAGCAAAACAATGGACACAAGCACAGGGTCAACTTAAAGATCTAGGGCCTGATTACCACTTTGGAGGAGGTGTTAATCCGTCCCAAATGTGACGGATATACCATCAGCCGTATTACGAGTTCCATAGGATATAATGGACTCGTAATACGGCTGGTTGTAAATCCGTCACTTTACGGTCACTTTTGGGACGGATTAACACCTCCTCCAAAGTTGTAATCAAGCCCCTAGTGTTGATAGACCGCCAGACACACTTCTCGCTTCAGTGGTGGAACCCTATAAATTTAAACCAAGGGCGGCCAATCCAGGACCCAGTGCCTCAAGATGTGATCACAACAGATGCTTCCATGATAGGGTGGGGAACACACCTCAACAAGCACAGCATACAGGGTCAATGGGACAATCAACAAAAACAACTTCACATAAATCATTTGGAACTGTTTGCAGCGTTTCTAGCATTAAAAGCATTTCAACCACTAATAGCCCACAAACACATTCTTGTCAAAACCGACAACATGACAACAATGTATTATCTCAACAAACAAGGAGGGACACACTTGTCACAACTGTGTCTCTTAGCAAAATAAATTTGCCATTGGGCAAGTCACAATCACATTCGCCTAATAGCACAATACATCCCAGGCATTCAGAACCAGTAAGCAGACAATCTCAGTCGAGATCACCAGCAAACACACAAATGGGAAATTCATCCCCAGATCCTACATTATCACTTCCTATGCTGGAGAACACCAAAAATAGACCTATTCGCAACGAAAGAAAACGCAAAATGCCAAAACTTCGCGTCCAGGTACCCACACCCTCAATCCAAGGGCAATGCGTTATGGATCAGTTGGTCAGGGATATTTGCTTTTCCCCCTT
The DNA here is from genome assembly GCF_031143425.1 of Pleurodeles waltl. Classification (NCBI taxonomy): domain Eukaryota; kingdom Metazoa; phylum Chordata; class Amphibia; order Caudata; family Salamandridae; genus Pleurodeles; species Pleurodeles waltl. The sequence goes on from NC_090438.1 coordinate 134,407,504, forward strand.
TCCCACTCATTCCTTATCTGGTAAACAAACTAAGTCAAAACAGACTCAAACTAATACTCATAGCACCAACATGGGCTCACCAACCTTGGTACACAACACTGCTGGACTTATCAGTAGTACCTCACATCAAATTACCAAACAGACCAGATCTGTTAACACAACACAAACAACAGATCAGACACCCGAATCCAGCATCGCTCAATCTAGCAATCTGGCTCCTGAAGTCTTAGAATTTGGACGTTTAGACCTTACACAAGAATGCATGGAGGTCATTAAACAAGCCAGAAAACCTACTACAAGACATTGTTATGCAAACAAATGGAAAAGATTTGTTTACTACTGCCACACTAATCAAATTCAACCACTACATGCTTCCACAAAGGACATTATAAGCTACTTATTACACTTACAAAAGTCTAAGCTAGCATTCTCTTCCATTAAAATACTTCTTACTGCAATATCTGCCTATCTGCAGATTACACATACAACATCGCTTTTTAGAATCCTAGTCATCAAAGCATTTATGGAGGGACCAAAAAGAATCATACCCCCAGGGACACCACCAGTACCTTCGTGGAACCTTAATATTTTATTAACACGACTCATGGGACCACCATTCGAACCCATGCACTCCTGTGAGATGCAGTACATAACTTGGAAAGTAGCCTTTCTAATAGCTATCACATCACTTAGAAGAGTAAGTGAGATACAAGCATTTACTATACAGGAACCCTTTATACAAATACATAAACATAAAGTGGTTCTCCGTACAAATCCCAAATTCCTACCAAAGGTTATATCGCCATTCCACCTAAACCAAACAGTGGAACTCCCAGTCTTCTTTCCACAACCAGACTCATTAGCCGAAAGAGCCTTACATACATTAGACATAAAGAGAGCACTAATGTATTACATTGACAGAACAAAACAATTTCGTTAAAAAAAAAACATTGTTCGTAGCCTTCCAAAAATCCTCATGCAGGTAATCCTATATCCAAACAAGGCATTGCCAGATGGATAGTTAAATGTATTCAAACTTGCTATATTAAAGCAAAAAGAGATCTACCTATTACACCAAAAGCACATTCCACTAGGAAAAAAGGCGCCACAATGGCTTTTCTGGGGAATATACCTATGACAGAAACTTGTAAGGCAGCTTCCTGGTCTACGCCTCATACATTCACTAAGCATTACTGTGTAGATGTGTTAGCAACACAACAAGCCACAGTAGGACAGGCTGTACTAAGAACATTATTTCAGACAACTTCAACTCCTACAGGCTAAGCCACCGCATTTTGGGGAGATTACTGCTTATTAGTCTATGCACAGCATGTGTATCTGCAGCTACACATGCCACCGAACGGAAAATGTCACTTACCCTGTGCACATCTGTTCATGGTATGAGACACTGCAGATTCACATGCGCCCTCCCACCTCCCCGAGAGCCTGTAGCCGTTATTAGTTGAATGAAAATTGTAAATTTGTAAATAAATATTATTTTAATACACATTATGTACATACATACCTACTCCATTGCATGGGCACATCTAGTATGTTCACAACTCCTACCTCACCCTCTGCGGGGAAAACAATCTAAGATGGAGTCAACACCCATGCGCATTGGAGCCGAAAGGGAGGAGTCCCTCGGTCTCGTGACTCGAAAAGACTTCTTCGAAGAAAAAAAACTTGTAACACTCCGAGCCCAACACTAGATGGCAGGATAATGCACAGCATGTAAATCTGCAGCGTGTCATGCCACGAACAGATGTACACTGGGTAAGTGACATTTTCCATATATATATATATATATATATATATATATATATATATTTATATACTTATTTTTTTCAAATGTCGTTCGGAATCCCAGATCCATCAGCAGATCTCGTAAAGGTTAAAAAAAAATAAAAAAATTTGACATTCTGTACACATGTTTTTCGATATGCCACGTTTATATAAACATATGTGGCCAGAGAACGCCTTCCCTAACTCCTTTATATGCATCCGTGCCACATATTAGCCACAGGACCCTTTACCACTGACTGTTTCTATGTATATGTGAATGTGTGTGAGAGTGTCTATCTGGCTGTGAGATTGTGTATGAGGGTTTGCTTTAGTGTGAAACGGTGTGTCTGAGAGTCTGCCTCAGTGTAAGAGTGGGTGTACAAGTCTGTATCTTGATGTGAGAATGGGTGGGAGTGTCTCTCTGAGTGTGAGTGAAGGTAAGAGTGTCTCTGCGTTTTGTTATCAGAGTGTACATCACAGCATCTCTCTAGCAGTGAGAGTGGGTGTGAGAGAGTCTATGTTGCTATGACAATGTGTGAGAGTGCCTCTCTGGGTCTGAGAGTGAGTGTCAGAGTTTGTCTCTGGGTGTGAGACTACATGTGAGAGCGTCTATGTTGGTGTGAGACTGAGCTTGAGAGTCTCTGGGTGTGAGACTGAGCTTTAGAGTCTCTATCTGGGTGTGAGACAGAGTGTGACAGTGTCTCCCTGGATGTAAGAGTGGGTGTGAGAGTGTCCCTCTGAGTGTGAGAGTGAGCGTGAGAGAATCTGAGTGGATGTGAGAGTGTCTGTCTTGTTATGCCAGTGTGTGTGTGTGTGTGTGAGTATGTCTCTGAGTGTGAGTGTGTCTGGGTGTGAGACTATGTGTTAGAGCATCTATGTTGTTGTGAGACTGAGCGTGAGAGTGTCTGTCTGGGTATGATAGGGAGTGTGACAGTGTCTGCCTCCTGGATGTGAGAGTTGGTGTGAGACTGTCTCTTTGAGTGTGAGTGAGCCTGGGAGTGTCTGTGTGTGTTGCTATGAGATTGGACGTCACAGCGTCTCTTTAGCTGTGAGAGTGGGTGTGATCGTGTCTACCTTTCAATGACAGTGTGTGTGAGAGTATGTTTGAGTGTGAGAGTGTCTGGGTTTGAGAGAGAGTGTGTCAGTCTCTGTCTGGGTGTGAGAGTGAGTGTGATAGTGTCTTCTTGGATGTGAGAGTGGATGTGATAGTGTCTTTGAGTATGAAAGTGAGTGTGAGAATGTCTGTGTGGGTGTGATTGTGAATGTGACACCATCTCTGTAGGTGTGAGAGTGGGTATGACAGAGTCTGCCTGGATGTGAGAGTGTCTCTATGTTTGTGACAGAGAGCGTGAGAGTGTCTCTGTTAGAGCGAAAGTGGGTGTGAGGGTGTTTCATTGGGTGTATGAATATAGACTGTTGTTTTTTTTTTTTGACGTTTAGCGTTTTACACCGAGAGGCACGCTGAGCCCCGCGGGATGATCTGCAGATCTCGGGAAATGTCAGAAATAATATTTTCGGGCATTTGAAGCCCATTATTTGTTGCATCACCACAACTATATCACCCCCAGGGGGTCAGTGAACCTGTACCCTGGCCCCATCATCCCCATTGCACCCCACATTTCAGCCCCGGGGACCGTTTACCAACAAAAGAAAGTGGCAGCTGCAACATTTCTCCCAGGTTGTGGCAGCCAATCACATTCTTTCTGTGGCACGCGGATCCACAGATCGAACTGCGATGGAGCCGCCAAAGATCCACGTCCCTAAATATCTATATTTTTTGGCCTTTAATTACTCCAAAACTATTGAACGGATTCACACCAAACCACAAAAAGTGTAATCTGAGGAACAAAACCTAGCTTTGTGCCAAATTTGGTGTAATTCCGTTCAGTTGTTCGGGCTGTAGGCGTGTCTAAAGGTCCTATTGAAAAATGAAGGGGAAAATTAATTTTGGGACCCCCCTTATTTTCATCTCCCACTTGCCGGATTACTCCTAAACTTTTCAAGACGGAAGCTGAACTGACCAAAGTATATCTTTTGAAAATTTAGTGAAGATTCATCAAGCGGCACCAAAGTTATAGGCAAAACAAAAAACGCTCTCTCTATGAAAACAAGGTCCTAACTTTACCTACCTACAGACGACTGCCATCTATATGGTAATTTCCCACTACCACAGAATCCCACAAGATCCTGCTACTTGGTGCAGCGGAAGTACTGTTGTCTCCAAAAATGCATTTTCCCATAAGATCTTTAGACACCTATAGCCCGAACTGCTGAATGGAATTATACAGAATTTGTCAGGAAGCTAGATCTTAGTACGCAGATTGTGTTTTTTTGTGTTTTGTTGTAAATCTATTCAGTAGTTTCTGAGATATCAAAGTTGAAAAAATATAAATATCTAGGGCTGAGGATTCAGATCCGAAGATCCAGAGGAAAAGCATGGCCCTGATTGGCTGGCCTGACAGAAAAGTTGCGGCTGTCATTTTGTTTGTCGCATCAGCTGGGGGTGGGAGTGGCAGGGGTAAGAGTGCAAAAACACATAAGGGGTCAGTATGGAGGGATCTTGACCCTATAGGACACATAAGAGGCGTTGTGGAAAAAACATTGCACAGCTTGGCTTTTGGTACATGCAGGAGGCATTGGCCAACCCCCGAAGCGCACGACCTAAGGCTGTATTCAGCGCTGGGTATATTTAAGTATGTCAGTGCTAAAAAAACATAGAAATTCGCTGAAAAAAACAAAGATTACAGCAACATTATGGTTGAGGTTCTGAATTTACTCGCACAAAACATTTGAAATTCAACAGTTATAGTTATTGTTAAATCAAGTAACTTTAACTTGCGTCCTAAGGTAACTATAACTCACGCCTTTGCCATGCATATCTAATTACTCCACATATTACATCATTGATGACACCTTCTATGGCATCTTGATATTATCACTGCAATAATTGCAATAACAGTATTGATGAGAAAACTGTGTATGGTGAGGGCACAAATTATAGTTACCTTAGGGTGCAAGTTATAGTTACTTGAGTTAACCATAATTATAACTGTTGAATTTCAGTGGTTTTGTGCGAGTAAATTCAGAACCTAACTATAAGGTTTCAGTGAATATATATATATATATATATATATATATATGTATATATATATAATATGTATTACATTTTTAACAGTGGGGGACCTTTGGTTCCCTTCACTTTGGCCTGAGGATAAGATGTGCTCACCTTTCCCCAAATGTGCCCTTTCTTGTCTTTTTTCAGGATCCGGGTAATGAGTCCATAATTCCTTGAGTGTTTTAATGGCAGCCGCAGCATTTTCACTTTGTTATAACCAGCAATCAGATCATTCCAGTCCACATGTCCTTTGCCAGATCTACTGAACCTAAAAGGCCGCTGTGTAAAGAAAAAGCTACTGCAGCCAATCAGAATTGAATATTTTTGTAATTTTGGATTCATAGCTGAAACGCAGTACTGGTATTAATGTCTCTAACCTTTTCTTAGAGTTACCCTTCATGCCTAACCAGAGCCCCTCTTTAAATGCTAATTTCTCACAAACATCTGAACGAATTGACACCAAACCACAAAAAGCATGCTTTCTGAGTAAAATTTTAACTTTGTGCCAAATTAGGTGCAGTTCCATCCAGTGTTTTTTCTTTGTCGGAGAGGAAACTTTCCTATTGAGAAATGGGAAATTACACTTTTGGTACCCTCACTTATTCTTTCTTGGCCCCTTGATGAATCTCTGCAAAACATTCCAGGTGGATGCACCTTTTTTTTTTTTTATAGAAAGTTTTCTGCAGATTCGTCAAACAGCATCAGTGAAAACAAAAACTGCCTTTCCTATTGAAAGTTTGGCCCATAGAGACTCCACCTCATGGGAGGTAACACAGTACACCAGCTGGATCTGTTGCTCAAGCTTTACCTCAGTACCTTGCAAGCTTCACTGAGGAAGCTTGCATTGTGCTGCGTTACCATGGGGTGGAAGCTTGTTTGACGGGTACCCTGAAAAAAAATTGAATTGTAATGTAAAAGAATTTGTAGAGTGCATACGAATCACCCATGGCGGTCTCTTGGCTCTGAGTAGGTCAGTTTCTTATGGAATGTTGTGAGTGTTAGGTCTGTTTTGATGTCCTGGGGGAGGGTGTTCCAGGTCTTTTCTGCTAGATGGTTGATTGGGCAGCCTCCTGTTCTGCTTCTGCAAGGGTGGTGGATGTGTGCAGATGACAGTGAGGCAGATTAGAGGTTGTGAGTTGGCTGGTGGAAGTGCAGGTGACGGTTGACTTAGTCGGTCCATTTCTGATGCAGCACTTTGTACGCGAGAGTGAGTAACTTAAAGTGGCAACATTTCGGGACGTGCAGCCAGTGGTGTTCCCGGAGGTGAAGCATGATGTGGGTGCAGTGGGGTAGGTTAAGAACCAGTCTTGCAGCGGAGTTTTGCATTTTTTGGAGCTTGTGTGTGAGGTGGGACGGGTAGTCCGTAGTAGAGGGAGTTGCCATAGTCTAACATATTAGCCACAGGACCCTTTACCACTGACTGTTTCTATGTATATGTGAATGTGTGTGAGAGTGTCTATCTGGCTGTGAGATTGTGTATGAGGGTTTGCTTTAGTGTGAAACGGTGTGTCTGAGAGTCTGCCTCAGTGTAAGAGTGGGTGTACAAGTCTGTATCTTGATGTGAGAATGGGTGGGAGTGTCTCTCTGAGTGTGAGTGAAGGTAAGAGTGTCTCTGCGTTTTGTTATCAGAGTGTACATCACAGCATCTCTCTAGCCGTGAGAGTGGGTGTGAGAGAGTCTATGTTGCTATGACAATGTGTGAGAGTGCCTCTCTGGGTCTGAGAGTGAGTGTCAGAGTGTGTCTCTGGGTGTGAGACTACATGTGAGAGCGTCTATGTTGGTGTGAGACTGAGCTTGAGAGTCTCTGGGTGTGAGACTGAGCTTTAGAGTCTCTATCTGGGTGTGAGACAGAGTGTGACAGTGTCTCCCTGGATGTAAGAGTGGGTGTGAGAGTGTCCCTCTGAGTGTGAGAGTGAGCGTGAGTGAATCTGAGTGGATGTGAGAGTGTCTGTCTTGTTATGCCAGTGTGTGTGTGTGTGAGTATGTCTCTGAGTGTGAGTGTGTCTGGGTGTGAGACTATGTGTTAGAGCATCTATGTTGGTGTGAGACTGAGCGTGAGAGTGTCTGTCTGGGTATGATAGGGAGTGTGACAGTGTCTGCCTCCTGGATGTGAGAGTTGGTGTGAGACTGTCTCTTTGAGTGTGAGAATGAGCCTGGGAGTGTCTGTGTGTGTTGCTATGACATTGGACATCACAGCGTCTCTTTAGCTGTGAGAGTGGGTGTGATCGTGTCTACCTTTCAATGACAGTGTGTGTGAGAGTATGTTTGAGTGTGAGAGTGTCTGGGTTTGAGAGAGAGTGTGTCAGTCTCTGTCTGGGTGTGAGAGTGAGTGTGATAGTGTCTTCTTGGATGTGAGAGTGGATGTGATAGTGTCTTTGAGTATGAAAGTGAGTGTGAGAATGTCTGTGTGGGTGTGACTGTGAATGTGACACCATCTCTGTAGGTGTGAGAGTGGGTATGACAGAGTCTGCCTGGATGTGAGAGTGTCTCTATGTTCGTGACAGAAAGCGTGAGAGTGTCTCTGTTAGAGCGAAAGTGGGTGTGAGGGTGTTTCATTGGGTGTATGAATATAGACTGTTGTTTTTTTTTTTTTGACGTTTAGCGTTTTACACCGAGAGGCACGCTGAGCCCCGCGGGATGATCTGCAGATCTCGGGAAATGTCAGAAATAATATTTTCGGGCATTTGAAGCCCATTATTTGTTGCATCACCACAACTATATCACCCCCAGGGGGTCAGTGAACCTGTACCCTGGCCCCATCATCCCCATTGCACCCCACATTTCAGCCCCGGGGACCGTTTACCGACAAAAGAAAGTGGCAGCTGCAACATTTCTCCCAGGTTGTGGCAGCCAATCACATTCTTTCTGTGGCACGCGGATCCACAGATCGAACTGCGGTGGAGCCGCCGAAGATCCACGTCCCTAAGTATCTATATTTTTTGGCCTTTAATTACTCCAAAACTATTGAACGGATTCACACCAAACCACAAAAAGTGTAATCTGAGGAACAAAACCTAGCTTTGTGCCAAATTTGGTGTAATTCCGTTCAGTTGTTCGGGCTGTAGGCGTGTCTAAAGGTCCTATTGAAAAATGAAGGGGAAAATTAATTTTGGGACCCCCCTTATTTTCATCTCCCACTTGCCGGATTACTCCTAAACTTTTCAAGACGGAAGCTGAACTCACCAAAGTATATCTTTTGAAAATTTAGTGAAGATTCATCAAGCGGCACCAAAGTTATAGGCAAAACAAAAAACGCTCTCTCTATAAAAACAAGGTCCTAACTTTACCTACCTACAGACGACTGCCATCTATATGGTAATTTCCCACTACCACAGAATCCCACAAGATCCTGCTACTTGGTGCAGCGGAAGTATTGTTGTCTCCAAAAATGCATTTTCCCATAAGATCTTTAGACACCTATAGCCCGAACTGCTGAATGGAATTATACAGAATTTGTCAGGAAGCTAGATCTTATTACGCAGATTGTGTTTTTTTGTGTTTTGTTGTAAATCTGTTCAGTAGTTTCTGAGATATCAAAGTTGAAAAAATATAAATATCTAGGGCTGAGGATTCAGATCCGAAGATCCAGAGGAAAAGCATGGCCCTGATTGGCTGGCCTGACAGAAAAGTTGCGGCTGTCATTTTGTTTGTCGCATCAGCTGGGGGTGGGAGTGGCAGGGGTAAGAGTGCAAAAACACATAAGGGGTCAGTATGGAGGGATCTTGACCCTATAGGACACATAAGAGACGTTGTGGAAAAAACATTGCACAGCTTGGCTTTTGGTACATGCAGGAGGCATTGGCCAACCCCCGAAGCGCACGACCTAAGGCTGTATTCAGCGCTGGGTATGTTTAAGTATGTCAGTGCTAAAAAAACATAGAAATTCGCTGAAAAAAACAAAGATTACAGCAACATTATGGTTGAGGTTCTGAATTTACTCGCACAAAACATTTGAAATTCAACAGTTATAGTTATTGTTAAATCAAGTAACTTTAACTTGCGTCCTAAGGTAACTATAACTCACGCCTTTGCCATGCATATCTAATTACTCCACATATTACATCATTGATGACACCTTCTATGGCATCTTGATATTATCACTGCAATAATTGCAATAACAGTATTGATGAGAAAACTGTGTATGGTGGGGGCACAAATTATAGTTACCTTAGGGTGCAAGTATAGGTACTTGAGTTAACCATAATTATAACTGTTGAATTTCAGTGGTTTTGTGCGAGTAAATTCAGAACCTAACTATAAGGTTTCAGTGAATATATATATATATATATAATATGTATTACATTTTTAACAGTGGGGGACCTTTGGTTCCCTTCACTTTGGCCTGAGGATAAGATGTGCTCACCTTTCCCCAAATGTGCCCTTTCTTGTCTTTTTTCAGGATCCGGGTAATGAGTCCATAATTCCTTGAGTGTTTTAATGGCAGCCGCAGCATTTTCACTTTGTTATAACCAGCAATCAGATCATTCCAGTCCACATGTCCTTTGCCAGATCTACTGAACTTAAAAGGCCGCTGTGTAAAGAAAAAGCTACTGCAGCCAATCAGAATTGAATATTTTTGTAATTTTGGATTCATAGCTGAAACGCAGTACTGGTATTAATGTCTCTAACCTTTTCTTAGAGTTACCCTTCATGCCTAACCAGAGCCCCTCTTTAAATGCTAATTTCTCACAAACATCTGAACGAATTGACACCAAACCACAAAAAGCATGCTTTCTCAGTAAAGTTTTAACTTTGTGCCAAATTAGGTGCAGTTCCATCCAGTGTTTTTTCTTTGTCGGAGAGGAAACTTTCCTATTGAGAAATGGGAAATTACACTTTTGGTACCCTCACTTATTCTTTCTTGGCCCCTTGATGAATCTCTGCAAAACATTCCAGGTGGATGCACCTTTTTTTTTTTTTTATAGAAAGTTTTCTGCAGATTCGTCAAACAGCATCAGTGAAAACAAAAACTGCCTTTCCTATTGAAAGTTTGGCCCATAGAGACTCCACCTCATGGGAGGTAACACAGTACACCAGCTGGATCTGTTGCTCAAGCTTTACCTCAGTACCTTGCAAGCTTCACTGAGGAAGCTTGCATTGTGCTGCGTTACCATGGGGTGGAAGCTTGTTTGACGGGTACCCTGAAAAAAAATTGAATTGTAATGTAAAAGAATTTGTAGAGTGCATACGAATCACCCATGGCGGTCTCTTGGCTCTGAGTAGGTCAGTTTCTTATGGAATGTTGTGAGTGTTAGGTCTGTTTTGATGTCCTGGGGGAGGGTGTTCCAGGTCTTTTCTGCTAGATGGTTGATTGGGCAGCCTCCTGTTCTGCTTCTGCAAGGGTGGTGGATGTGTGCAGATGACAGTGAGGCAGATTAGAGGTTGTGAGTTGGCTGGTGGAAGTGCAGGTGACGGTTGACTTAGTCGGGTCCATTTCTGATGCAGCACTTTGTACGCGAGAGTGAGTAACTTAAAGTGGCAACATTTCGGGACGTGCAGCCAGTGGTGTTCCCGGAGGTGAAGCATGATGTGGGTGCAGTGGGGTAGGTTAAGAACCAGTCTTGCAGCGGAGTTTTGCATTTTTTGGAGCTTGTGTGTGAGGTGGGACGGGTAGTCCGTAGTAGAGGGAGTTGCCATAGTCTAACATATTAGCCACAGGACCCTTTACCACTGACTGTTTCTATGTATATGTGAATGTGTGTGAGAGTGTCTATCTGGCTGTGAGATTGTGTATGAGGGTTTGCTTTAGTGTGAAACGGTGTGTCTGAGAGTCTGCCTCAGTGTAAGAGTGGGTGTACAAGTCTGTATCTTGATGTGAGAATGGGTGGGAGTGTCTCTCTGAGTGTGAGTGAAGGTAAGAGTGTCTCTGCGTTTTGTTATCAGAGTGTACATCACAGCATCTCTCTAGCCGTGAGAGTGGGTGTGAGAGAGTCTATGTTGCTATGACAATGTGTGAGAGTGCCTCTCTGGGTCTGAGAGTGAGTGTCAGAGTGTGTCTCTGGGTGTGAGACTACATGTGAGAGCGTCTATGTTGGTGTGAGACTGAGCTTGAGAGTCTCTGGGTGTGAGACTGAGCTTTAGAGTCTCTATCTGGGTGTGAGACAGAGTGTGACAGTGTCTCCCTGGATGTAAGAGTGGGTGTGAGAGTGTCCCTCTGAGTGTGAGAGTGAGCGTGAGTGAATCTGAGTGGATGTGAGAGTGTCTGTCTTGTTATGCCAGTGTGTGTGTGTGTGAGTATGTCTCTGAGTGTGAGTGTGTCTGGGTGTGAGACTATGTGTTAGAGCATCTATGTTGGTGTGAGACTGAGCGTGAGAGTGTCTGTCTGGGTATGATAGGGAGTGTGACAGTGTCTGCCTCCTGGATGTGAGAGTTGGTATGAGACTGTCTCTTTGAGTGTGAGAATGAGCCTGGGAGTGTCTGTGTGTGTTGCTATGAGATTGGACATCACAGCGTCTCTTTAGCTGTGAGAGTGGGTGTGATCGTGTCTACCTTTCAATGACAGTGTGTGTGAGAGTATGTTTGAGTGTGAGAGTGTCTGGGTTTGAGAGAGAGTGTGTCAGTCTCTGTCTGGGTGTGAGAGTGAGTGTGATAGTGTCTTCTTGGATGTGAGAGTGGATGTGATAGTGTCTTTGAGTATGAAAGTGAGTGTGAGAATGTCTGTGTGGGTGTGACTGTGAATGTGACACCATCTCTGTAGGTGTGAGAGTGGGTATGACAGAGTCTGCCTGGATGTGAGAGTGTCTCTATGTTTGTGACAGAGAGCGTGAGAGTGTCTCTGTTAGAGCGAAAGTGGGTGTGAGGGTGTTTCATTGGGTGTATGAATATAGACTGTTGTTTTTTTTTTTTGACGTTTAGCGTTTTACACCGAGAGGCACGCTGAGCCCCGCGGGATGATCTGCAGATCTCGGGAAATGTCAGAAATAATATTTTCGGGCATTTGAAGCCCATTATTTGTTGCATCACCACAACTATATCACCCCCAGGGGGTCAGTGAACCTGTACCCTGGCCCCATCATCCCCATTGCACCCCACATTTCAGCCCCGGGGACCGTTTACCGACAAAAGAAAGTGGCAGCTGCAACATTTCTCCCAGGTTGTGGCAGCCAATCACATTCTTTCTGTGGCACGCGGATCCACAGATCGAACTGCGGTGGAGCCGCCGAAGATCCACGTCCCTAAGTATCTATATTTTTTGGCCTTTAATTACTCCAAAACTATTGAACGGATTCACACCAAACCACAAAAAGTGTAATCTGAGGAACAAAACCTAGCTTTGTGCCAAATTTGGTGTAATTCCGTTCAGTTGTTCGGGCTGTAGGCGTGTCTAAAGGTCCTATTGAAAAATGAAGGGGAAAATTAATTTTGGGACCCCCCTTATTTTCATCTCCCACTTGCCGGATTACTCCTAAACTTTTCAAGACGGAAGCTGAACTCACCAAAGTATATCTTTTGAAAATTTAGTGAAGATTCATCAAGCGGCACCAGAGTTATAGGCAAAACAAAAAACGCTCTCTCTATGAAAACAAGGTCCTAACTTTACCTACCTACAGACGACTGCCATCTATATGGTAATTTCCCACTACCACAGAATCCCACAAGATCCTGCTACTTGGTGCAGCGGAAGTATTGTTGTCTCCAAAAATGCATTTTCCCATAAGATCTTTAGACACCTATAGCCCGAACTGCTGAATGGAATTATACAGAATTTGTCAGGAAGCTAGATCTTATTACGCAGATTGTGTTTTTTTGTGTTTTGTTGTAAATCTGTTCAGTAGTTTCTGAGATATCAAAGTTGAAAAAATATAAATATCTAGGGCTGAGGATTCAGATCCGAAGATCCAGAGGAAAAGCATGGCCCTGATTGGCTGGCCTGACAGAAAAGTTGCGGCTGTCATTTTGTTTGTCGCATCAGCTGGGGGTGGGAGTGGCAGGGGTAAGAGTGCAAAAACACATAAGGGGTCAGTATGGAGCGATCTTGACCCTATAGGACACATAAGAGGCGTTGTGGAAAAAACATTGCACAGCTTGGCTTTTGGTACATGCAGGAGGCATTGGCCAACCCCCGAAGCGCACGACCTAAGGCTGTATTCAGCGCTGGGTATGTTTAAGTATGTCAGTGCTAAAAAAACATAGAAATTCGCTGAAAAAAACAAAGATTACAGCAACATTATGGTTGAGGTTCTGAATTTACTCGCACAAAACATTTGAAATTCAACAGTTATAGTTATTGTTAAATCAAGTAACTTTAACTTGCGTCCTAAGGTAACTATAACTCACGCCTTTGCCATGCATATCTAATTACTCCACATATTACATCATTGATGACACCTTCTATGGCATCTTGATATTATCACTGCAATAATTGCAATAACAGTATTGATGAGAAAACTGTGTATGGTGGGGGCACAAATTATAGTTACCTTAGGGTGCAAGTATAGTTACTTGAGTTAACCATAATTAGAACTGTTGAATTTCAGTGGTTTTGTGCGAGTAAATTCAGAACCTAACTATAAGGTTTCAGTGAATATATATATGTATATATATATATATATATATATATATATATATATATATATATATATATATATATATATAATATGTATTACATTTTTAACAGTGGGGGACCTTTGGTTCCCTTCACTTTGGCCTGAGGATAAGATGTGCTCACCTTTCCCCAAATGTGCCCTTTCTTGTCTTTTTTCAGGATCCAGGTAATGAGTCCATAATTCCTTGAGTGTTTTAATGGCAGCCGCAGCATTTTCACTTTGTTATAACCAGCAATCAGATCATTCCAGTCCACATGTCCTTTGCCAGATCTACTGAACTTAAAAGGCCGCTGTGTAAGGAAAAAGCTACTGCAGCCAATCAGAATTGAATATTTTTGTAATTTTGGATTCATAGCTGAAACGCAGTACTGGTATTAATGTCTCTAACCTTTTCTTAGAGTTACCCTTCATGCCTAACCAGAGCCCCTCTTTAAATGCTAATTTCTCACAAACATCTGAACGAATTGACACCAAACCACAAAAAGCATGCTTTCTGAGTAAAGTTTTAACTTTGTGCCAAATTAGGTGCAGTTCCATCCAGTGTTTTTTCTTTGTCGGAGAGGAAACTTTCCTATTGAGAAATGGGAAATTACACTTTTGGTACCCTCATTTATTCTTTCTTGGCCCCTTGATGAATCTCTGCAAAACATTCCAGGTGGATGCACCTTTTTTTTTTTTTATAGAAAGTTTTCTGCAGATTCGTCAAACAGCATCAGTGAAAACAAAAACTGCCTTTCCTATTGAAAGTTTGGCCCATAGAGACTCCACCTCATGGGAGGTAACACAGTACACCAGCTGGATCTGTTGCTCAAGCTTTACCTCAGTACCTTGCAAGCTTCACTGAGGAAGCTTGCATTGTGCTGCGTTACCATGGGGTGGAAGCTTGTTTGACGGGTACCCTGAAAAAAAATTGAATTGTAATGTAAAAGAATTTGTAGAGTGCATACGAATCACCCATGGCGGTCTCTTGGCTCTGAGTAGGTCAGTTTCTTATGGAATGATGTGAGTGTTAGGTCTGTTTTGATGTCCTGGGGGAGGGTGTTCCAGGTCTTTGCTGCTAGATGGTTGATTGGGCAGCCTCCTGTTCTGCTTCTGCAAGGGTGGTGGATGTGTGCAGATGACAGTGAGGCAGATTATAGGTTGTGAGTTGGCTGGTGGAAGTGCAGGTGACGGTTGACTTAGTCGGGTCCATTTCTGATGCAGCACTTTGTACGCGAGAGTGAGTATCTTAAAGTGGCAACATTTTGGGACGTGCAGCCAGTGGTGTTCCCGGAGGTGAAGCATGATGTGGGTGCAGTGGGGTAGGTTAAGAACCAGTCTTGCAGCGGAGTTTTGCATTTTTTGGAGCTTGTGTGTGAGGTGGGACGGGTAGTCCGTAGTAGAGGGAGTTGCCATAGTCTAACCTGCTCATGATCAAAGCCTGGGTGACGGTCTTTCTGGTGTCCAGAGGGCATATTTGAAGATCTTTCTGAGCATGCAGAGGACGTTGAAGCAGGCAGATGTGACAGCCTTGGTTTGGGGTCTCATGGAGAGTTCTGTGTCCAGGATTCGAGCCCGGACGGTGGGAGACAGGGTGGGTCCCTATTCAGTGGGCCACCAGGTGGTGTCTCAATAGGAGATGATGGGTCTGAAAATCAGGGCTTCCGTTTTCTCTGCGTTGAGCTTCAGGCAGTTGGTGCTCAACCAGGTGGCGACTTCCATCATGCAGCATTTGAAGTTGTTTTTCGTGTTGCTGGGGGCTTCTGAGAGAAACAGGATGAATTGTGTGTCATTGGCGTATGAAATGATGCAGAATCCATGGAAGCTGTGGGAGCTGATGGTCTTCGCTAGTTGCACAAGCTACATGTTGAACAGGATATGGCTGAGGGAAGGGAATCCCCAGTGGGAGTGCACAGATAACATCTTTGGGTGCGGAGGTGAAAGGCAGCAGTCTGACACATTGTGTTCTCTGGACCGGAATGAGCCTATCCATTGAAGGAGTTCCTGTGTCATGGAGTCTGGTGATGAGTGTGTGGTCGGAGACCGTGTCAAAAGCGATGGAGAAAAATAAATCAAATGTAGGTTGAGCTCTTGCAGTGTCTGTGTACAGCAGGAGGGCGTGGGTGTCTCAGTAGGGGATGTCATTTGAGATATCATCAGTGATGTCATTCCACATTCATGAGTAATAGAATATGTGAGGTCATAAACAGTGTACCATGGGCTTTTAAGTTCAGCAAACTCTAACAGATGAATTTGAGTTTTTTTGTTTTTAAATGTTACGTTTTACATTAACTCAACATCAAATACGATATGAGAAGCATGTGTTATAATTGGTGTGCACCTTTTGTATGTCTGCACCTGTGCATTGCTGGTGCTACACTAGCTCACCAGAAAAAAAGTTTGAACCAAAGCAGACTGGGTAGAGCTGAGAACAGATAATAACAGGATGTGTGTCACGATTTATCCTGGGGTGAATCATAGATGTGTTCCGTAACTACGTTTGACCTCAAGTCAGAATCAGTACACAGTCTAAATGTACTAATCGGTCATACTCCCTTGCTGGAACTGTTCTGTCACTTGATTCTGTCAGCCTCTGAACATTCACTTAGCTTTGGAACTTTATAATCTGATGAGTCTAAGAGGACCACCAAAGCTAGCGTGACCTGTGCAAGAGTCACATATCAACTTGTTTGAGTTAATATAAGAAGACCCATTTCAGATCGTTTCTTACCTTCCTGTGCATGCAGAGAAGCCTGTTAAAGATGCTAGGGCAACGCATCCTCCAATGAATTTTGACCACTCGTGCATTAGTGCTCATAAAGGCATGTGTCATTGGTACATAGTACTTTCTCTTTGTGCAAGGCCAGGTAGCTCAAGGAATGATATGTAAATGGCATTAAGTCACAATGCCCTCTAATGCCAAGAGGAACATACAGGGATTGGTGTTGTGAAACTGCATCATTCACAGGTCACCCTTATCACCACATGTCACATGTAGCCTTTCAGTGAAGGAAAGGTCTGCACTGACAGATCTCATACAAGACCATTATTTGCAGCAACATGTATGCCTTGGAAGACCTGACAACTGCCCTGCAGCTCACCCTCTGCATTCCACATTAGTACCTCAAATTCTAGTTCACATCACCAGGTTCCACCACGCCATCCCAGCCGCAGTGATGACCTCTACAAAGAGCTCACAGATCTATAGCACATAAGTTATTTATCTGCCTCATCCCTGCATAGGAAAAAATCCATCATATACCAGTTGATTGAATACATTGTCCACCATGTTCTTCCTGCCCCCGGATCAATTCAGAATGAAACACTGATACAGAGCAATTAAGTCAGTGCATGATTGATGTACAAAATACCACCTGAACATCATCCTCACAAATATTCCCAAAGTTACCTCTCATGGACCTGAGGAGGCACAAAGGAACGACTTTACGACATAGATAAGAGAAATAAATGTATCCTGCAATTGCCCAGACTGCTGATCTCCAAAGGTTTAGTATGAGTGTCATGAGGCAGTGCCCAGTGAGGGATTTCATCATTGTCTGGTGCAGCAAAGACCTTTCCACAGGTGGTATGAAAAATTATAGATCAGCAGAATTATCTCCAATATAAAAAGTTACTACTCCCTCCTTTTGTTCTCCAGCATGATAGCTTCAAATAAAAAGTAATATAGGAATTTAAGTTTGCAAGTGATAGGACTGTGAAGTAACCAGTCTCCCAAAGAACAAGAACTAGAAGTTCTGTATAGCAGCTATGTTATTTAGTTAGTTGGGACTTCAGAACTCCTAATACCTATTTCAAAAGTATAGACTGACAAGAAACTCTTATTAATTCCATTTTGTTCTCCAAAATATTTTTTGTCCCCAACCTGACTTTTCACCTTTTCCCAGGACTTCCTTGTTTTTAACCATCTTTTTAATGGCTACTGTAGGAAGTTGGCTCTGTATATACTATCTCAAAGTTAGAGATAGTGTGCACAGAGTCCAAGGGTTCCCCTTAGAGGTAAGATAGTGGCAAAATTAGATACTTCTAATGCTCTATTTTGTGGTAGTGTGGTCGAGCAGAAGGCTTATCAGAGGGTAGTGTTAAGCATTTGCTGTACACACACACAGGCAATACATGAGGAACATACACTCAAAGACTTAACTCCAAGCCAATAGTTTTTACATAGAAAAATATATTTTCTTAATTTATTTTTAGAACCACAAGTTCAAAATTTGAAGTAAATACATAAAATGCAAGGTACTCCACACAGGTAAGTTAGGAACTTTGAATTAGAACAATAACATATACAGTTTTTGTCAAAATGGCAATAAGCTATTTTAAAAGTGCAAAAATCAACTGTTCCTGGGGAGGTATGTAGTTCCTGGCAACCCCAAAGTTACCACACCAGCAGATCAGGTCTGGTCAGGTGAAGGGGTCAAAGTGGTGCCCAAAACACATAGGCGCCTATGGAGAACAGGGGTGCTCCGGTTCCAGTCTTAAGTACCCGCATCCTCAGTGGCAGACCAGGGGGGTTTTGTAGAGCACTGAGGGGGGGACACAAGTAGGCACACAAAACACACCCTTAGGGGCACAGGGGAGGCCGGGTGCAGTGAGCAAAGCAGGCATCGGATTTTGTATAGGAAACAATGGAGGGACCCGGGGGTCACTCTAGCGGTGCAGGCAGGGCACGGGGGGGCTTCTCGGGCCAGCCACCACCTGGGCTAGGCAGAGGGTCGCCTGAAGGTCACTCCTGCGCTGAAGTTCGGTCCTGGGGGCTGCGGGTGCAGTGCTTGGTCCAGGCGTTGGATCCTTATTACAGGCAGTCGCGGTCAGAGGGAGCCTCTGGATTCTCTCTGCAGGCGCCGCTGTGGGAGTCCAGGGGGGGGTCGCCTCCGGCGACTCCCGGGGTCGCAGTCGCCGGGGAGTCCTCCCTGTGGTGTTGGTTCTCTGGATCTCGAGCCGGGGGCGTCGGGTGCAGAGTGTGAAATCTCACGCTTCCGGCGGGAAGAGTGAGGTCTCTAAAGTTGTAGAAAAGTTGCAAGCTTGTTGCAGGTTGTTGAGCAGAGCCGCTACTCACGGGGGTTCCTTGGTCCTGGGATTCAGGGCAGTCCTCTGAGGCTTCAGAGGTCGCTGGCCCCTGTTGGATGCGTCACTGGTTGCAGGTTTTCGAGTTAGGAGACAGGCCGGTAGGGCTGGGGCCAAAGCAGTTGTTGTCTTCCGTCGTTTCTGCAGGCTTGTAGGTCAGCAGTCCTTCTTCTTTAGTTCAGGTTGCAGTAATCTTATTTCCTGGGTTCTTGGGTGCCCCTAAATACTAAATTTAGGGGTGTGTTTAGGTCTGGGAGGGCAGTAGCCAATGGCTACTGTCCTGGAGGGTGGCTACACCCTCTTTGTGCCTCCTCCCTGTGGGGAGGGGGGCACATCCCCAATCCTATTGGGGGAATCCTCCAAAACTAAGATGGAGGATTTCTAAAGGCAGGGGTCACCTCAGCTCAGGGCACCTTAGGGGCTGTCCTGACTGGTGGGTGACTCCTTGTTTTTCTAATTATCTCCTCCAGCCTTGCCGCCAAAAGTGGGGGCAGTGGCCGGAGGAGGGGGCATCTCCACTAGCTGGGATGCCCTGTGGTGCTGTAACAAAAGGGGTGAGCCTTTGAGGCTTACCGCCAGGTGTTACAGTTCCTGCAGGGGGAGATGTGAAGCGCCTCCACCCAGTGCAGGCTTTGTTCCTGGCCACAGAGTGACAAAGGCACTCTCCCCATGTGGCCAGCAACTCGTCTGGTTTGTGGCCGGCTGGCAGGAACTGGTCAGCCTAACATTAGTAGTCGGATTGGTATTCAGGGGTCATCTCTAAGATGCCCTCTGGGTGCATTTTACAATACATTCCACACTGGCATCAGTGTGCATTTATTGTGCTGAGAAGTTTGATACCAAACTTCCCAGTTTTCAGTGTAGCCATTATGGAACTGTGGAGTTTGTGTTCTACAAACTCACAGACCATATACTCTTATGGCTACCCTGCACTTACAATGTCTAAGGTTTTGCTTAGACACTGTAGGGGCATAGTGCTCATGCACAGATGCCCTCACCTGTGGTATAGTGCACCCTGCTTTAGCGCTGTAAGGCCTACTAGAGGGGTGACTTATCTATGCCACAGGCAGGTGAGGTTGGTATGGCACTCTGAGTGGAGTGCCATGTCGACTCAGTCTTTTTCTCCCCACCAGCACACACAAGCTGTGAGGCAGTGTGCATGTGCTGAATGAGGGGTCCCCAGGGTGGCATAAGACATGCCGCAAGCCTTAGAAACCTTCCCTGGCATCAGGGCCCTTGGTAACAGGGGTACTAGTTACAAGGGACTTATCTGAGTGCCAGGGCTGTGCCAATTGGGGAAGCAAAGGTACAGTTTAGGGAAAGAACACTGGTGCTGTGGCCTGGTTAGCAGGGTCCCAGAACACTTTCAATCAAAACTTAGCATCAGCAAAGGCAAAAAGTCAGGGGATATCCATGCCAAGGAGGCATTTCCTTACAGCTACTGATAGCATTAGGACTATTTTTAAACTGGTCAGTGGGTGTCGTTATCCCTACTTTTATGCTTCTAAATTATGTTGTAGTGCAACTAAGGCCTAAGTGGTCAAAGGGTGTTATGATTAAAATTTGGTTGGAACAGAAACTATTTTGTTAGTGGATGAATACTTCAATTAACTAACTTCATTTTACTACTAGAAATTAGATAAAAACAATATGAAACGACTGTTAACAGATCTAAATCTTTGTCTAAGAGAAAAATACGTGGATATTACTCAACATGGTACAAAAGCGGTCCACCATTTGTGTAAATATTCGGTTACCTATTAATGTGAATTTTGGTGCACCATGGATTTGGAAAGTAGTTTAGGTGCTGCTGATGGAGTAGAAATGGAGACTTGCCCTGTGTGTAATATGCTGAGTTCCTTGTCTCAGTGTTATCATCATGCGGGTCTTCCGTGTTTGAAAGCATATAAAATGAAATATTAAATTATTTTCATGACATTTCTATACCTTTTTTGTCAAAGAATTCGCAAAACTCCTTTATAAATTTTATATGCAATTGTGCACTCATTGTTTAACAACTGAAAAAGAAATACAGAAGAGACAGAACAAAGCCATTTCCTAGGGAATACTGTGGACACAATTACCAGCTCAGAACGAAGATGAAGTATAAAGATTTTTTTCTTTACTGATGAGGGGCAAAGCATGATCCTTAGAACAAGACCACCACTGAAGAGGGGGTCAGGATGAAAAATATGTATTATTAGATTATAGAGCTGAAGAAAAGGGCAGACCAATGTAGTTGCAGAGGTTGGATCACTGTCTCTGATTGCTGCCTACTCCTATACCTCAGTAAGGCCATCCATGTCTAGTTCTCTCTTTTTGAACTATTCTACCACTAAGGAGGTTCGCTTCTTAACTACTGTGCTGACCCAGAACCCCTCCTCTGCTTCAGGATGGAGCCCTTAGTTTGCTTTTTTTTCAGTAATCTCCATATCTACTGTAAAAGTACAAGTACAAGTACTAGTTCCTTGATTTAGTTCCAAGGATGACTCATATATATTAAGAACACATGTTTACTTGCTTGCTCATCACTATGGCCAGGAGGGACACCAGATTTGCTTTTAACCTGTTCTCTAAGCATGGGCCTCCTCTTTCACCTCAGGGTGGCACTATTACATCCAGTCCGTCTTAAGCCGTGGTCACAGATTCTCTAATTGAGAGTGGTGTAGATCAGTGGTTCCCAATCTGTGGTCCGGGGACCCCTGGGGGTCCGCAAAGCCTTCTCAGGGGGTCCTCGAGAGCCTAGAAAATTAAAAAATATTAACAAATATTGACAAATTAGGTCCCCAGCTTCCAGTAATGACTCTGGCAGGGGTCCCCGGATTCCCATGATGATTCAGTGGGGGTCCCTGGGTTCCAATAATGTTAAAGTGGGGGTCCACAGAAATCAAAAGGTTGGGAACCACTGGTGTAGATGAAGACGTCTGTTTCGTTTGTCAGCCTCTCCGCCCACTTTTGAGTGCTGATCTGCACTCCTTCTGTCTGGAAGGAGAAAGCAGTTTTCCAAGGTGGGATTCCCACTCAGCATATGCCTGGAGCCTTACGTTCTCAGAGAGCCCAGTCGCTGACGTTTTTCAAAGTGGCATGTGTCATTCTGTCTCTTGGCGGACCAGGGAGCGCTAACAGATCAATTATATATGTCGACATTCTACACTATGCCATCTTTGGCCCTTTTGTGTGATTAATGATGGGTATCATAGGGGGTGCAAGTTACGTTTTGTGTTGCAGATCATAACTGCACAGCTTTTGGAGGACTGGGGAAGGTTGTCAAATCTGGCAGTATTTCTGGTAGTTCACACATGTCCATTTTCAGGTCGGCTTGGGTGGTGAGTTGTGTGTATAGAAGAGAGAGCATGAGATATGTTTTGTGACTAGGCCCATAATTGCAGATTTTGCATGTTTTTATGTTTTGATGTTTAGCTATAAAGTCACTATTGCTATGTTCTTTTTTTCAGTGATTTGCTTAGCTTATTTCCAATGTTAATGTTACAGTGTCTGCACTACTGAGCATTAGCTGTTTGGCGCAGTGCCATCGCCTATGCAGGCAGCACCTTGTGTGCACAGCCTTTGGGCATGTGTGCTGGTGGTTGGATACAGTGCCTTCTTGTGGCCAGGTTATGCACCCACCCTCCTATGCATAAAACTCAGGCTGCTCACAGCTTTCTACTTTGCATAGTAGGGTGTTGAACACTGGGTCCGGTGCAGCAAGGCCCTGTACAGAGGAACGTGTGCATCCCTTTTCAGCCCCTGTAGCCAACCACAGACTTAATCCTTTTTTTAAATTTGGAAATGTCTTGAAACTCTCGATTTCAAGCTTACAGAGTTGTATTTATTTGTGAACTACTGCTGCATGTGTGTTTCTTGCTGTACACTTGATGCCTTTCTTAATTCTTCCTCACTCTTTCAGTAGTGTCTTGCACATATGCCTTTGTGAAACTCACAAATCTCCTGAAACATTCAAGCTTGGGAAAACAGCACCCGTTTCCAAATTAAAATGTGGAATCGTGTGTACCTGTATACCCCCCTGTCGCCTAGCTCTTGTAATCAGGTCTCCATTTTTCTCTGTGAATTTTATCACTGTGCAAAACTGTCAAGTTCTGGCGACTTTTCAAATTTCAAGATGGTGGACAAATAATGTGACCTTTTCATCAACCAATCACATTTCTTAAAAAAAAATCAAGAGTGATTACAGATCTTGTGAGATTAACGGCCAAGGTATGCTATAACATTATCCCTTTAAAACCTACCTGGTACCTTTTTCAAACGCTAATGTCTCAAAAACTACTGAACACCAACACATTAAGAAAGACGGCTTCCCGAGTGAATGTCTGCTTCCAATTAGTGTGTTTTTTCTACAGCATAGAGCAACATTTCCAATATGATCTAAAACTGGAAATCGTCCTTTTTAGACACACCGCCACCCCACCTCCCCTTTAACTTTGCTTCCTACGACTCTTATCCACTTTCGTTTGTTGCGTGCAAAATGTCATCAGATTTCTCAAACAACGTCAAAGTTATTGGAAGTTAATGGAAAGTATGGCGAAACCTATAACTATTTAAGCCGTAAGGATCAGTAACTATCTTTTAAAATGTCAGCCTGGGGCTCTGAGGAGATTCAACGCAACACTGTTCCCCAAAAGTGCACATTTATACAAGCTAGGAGAGGGACTGCTTGTTTGGCTCACCATAACCTGTGTGCACAATGTAAGATCGGACCCATGTTAATTAAGTTATGGCTTGTTAAGGCCTTATAATTGATTTGGGTGCCAAAAAGAAACGTTCCTTTTATTTGTTTATCGAAATGTAAAATCTATATTGTTAAAACTTTTTCCCTCATTGTGTCACTTGTGCCTAAAATATAACTTTTAATTGGCACAAGGTAGAAAATTAATTCACTTTCCTGTATATTCACAAACTCCTATCCAGAGTTACATTTACTCTAGATGAGCTAATTTATATGCTTATGAAATTGGGCCTTTTTCTCTGAGCTAACCCTAAAGAGATTCCTGCCTTTTGCTACCTTGCTGGGGGATCCCTGTCTTCTGCTACCTTGCTAGGGAAGTTAGACACATCGCAGGCCCAGCTGGCAGATCAAATCCTTCCGAGAACCATGGATGCGCCCAGGGAGAGATTATATTAGTAGCTATAAAAAACCTGCAGAATGTTCCCATGTAGAACAAAGGGAGGACAGACAGAACTATGGCTCCATTTTCTATGGGGGGCTGCATTGAAGCAGAAAACCAGACTTGAATGAGCGGAGCCTGGCTCAGAGAGGGTAACAGTCCTAGTGCTCATACAAGCAAGCATCATGGTTCTTTCCAGCATGCTGTGATGGGGGTTGGACATGCAGTGGCATGCTCCCTGGAAGTGCGAAGTATTGAAGGGGCAGTGTAGCCTGTCAACCTTTGGAAGGGTCCCAGCTTATAAAACTCTCTACCTCCATTTTTATATCCCTGCATAGGGATGAACAGTTGAGGAGCAGAACAACCATGGAAAAAGCAAGATGTACACATCTGGGGATGGGCATCTCTCTGGTGTGTGGGGGACCCACTCTGAATTGTACTTCAGAGACAATTGTATTGGACTCCAGAGCTAGAGGCACAATATCTCTGCCTCACTCTTGGTGCCAGAAGAGTCTGGACATGCTAGTGACCCTGAAGCAGGGGAGTCCTTTTGGGCTTTTATTTAATGTTCCTTCCATACCGTTGGTACCTTAGGAGTGTGAACCACGGGCGTCTTCTGGACATTCTTACATAATAAAAGTGTCTGAAAGCCTGTGGGTGATGTGCCAGTCCTGATAGAGAGAATGGTCTGTCTTGTGGGCTTTTGTGTGTTGCTGCCAGGTAAAGGGATTGCCAGGGACTGAACCAGAAGATAGACCCCGCTCTTTACATACAGCTGCTTATAAGAAAAATTGAGTAGTGGTGCCAAGAGTTGTGAAAAGAGCATCTAGAAATTAGAAATCATAATCAAAGATTAAGGGTCCAGTCACCCTCACAAAAACATTGCTGGTGACTGAGGTGCGCCACCAGGAGGAAAGAGAAGAAAGTAGTATCTGATTCTACCCAGGGAGTACTGAGATGTAGAAAGTACTTGATAACAGCAAGGAGAACAGCAGCAGTGGTGCCCTGAATATAGGTACAATGAAGGTGTAATTTGATATCACTGTCAGAGAACCTGTTTGCAGTTGGCCTTTGACGTTCAGAGGGATACGCCTTACTTGAAAATTCACCTAGAGTGTTGGCTGTACCTCTGAAATCACCCATGGTGCCATGCAGGTGGCAGCCTCCTCTTGTGTGGAAGAAACACCTTACAAATAAAAAGAAGGGCTTCCTTTCCCAAGCTTGTGCAAGGGTAAAGATCTAATTTCACAAACATGTGGGGAGATAGAGAGACACATGAGTGGAATCAACATTAACAGATCTGCCTCTTGCACATACCCAGAGTCAGACTGTGAGAAGCAGCCCCTTAACTGGCTGATGAGCGACAAAGACTAGCTAATTACAGTGTTGTGATGCACCCTACATAAACATCTTACTTGCTGATATTTTTGCGGGGTGCAGTAACTCAAGTTCCCCAAAGGCATATGCCTACAAGGTCTTACTTTGCCCCTAAAGAGACTTTGTATAAATAGTGGGTAACAATTATTACTTCATTGGTACGTGGTCTCAACTTCAAAGATTTGTTGAGGTTAAACTTTGCTGTCCTATTTTTTTTGTTGTCCCTAGTTTTGTTCTTAGTATGGGTTTAGTGGTAAGAAATGTTACACGTTGTCAGCAGATAATATTAAAGTCTGTTGATGGCCTAAAGGACAAGATAATTGGTATAGCTCATTACATTTTTAGGCTAAATTTGGGAACTGTGAAAATTCCAGCTCACTCCATATATTAAGGCAGCGAGTGATGGTGGCATTCTTCTTTTCTGATAATCCTTAAATCTTTGATAGGGAAAGCTAAGATGTAACCAGTATATTAGTTTTTACCTCAGGCCCTGAATGTTGGGTTAGCTGGGAAGAGAAGTGGCTGTTTCAATTCACCATGTTAGTACAGGCCCTCAGCCAAAGAGGGATGGATCCTTTCTAATCTACTCAGCTGACATCCACACACATGGCTACTACACAATGCACAATCTGCATTTCCCAATCAATACCCAAATAGCAGTCATAGTAAGCAGTTCTCTAATTAAATTCCCACGCAATCAGTAAAATGACATCAACAGTCTTACAATTAAGAAATAATATGCATATTAAAAACACATCTTGGTGATCAACGGGGCTGCATTTTTTGAAAATCCTTTACTTTAGAAATGTATGATAACTAAAATGTCTTCTGAGCATGTAGTGATCTCTAATGCTATAACGTTAGCTAAAAAAATGTCTTACAGAATTGCAGTGTACCACAGTAAAATATTCATTGACTCTGTTTGGTCTGCCGGTCGGGAATACTGTAGCAGTTATGGAGAATGTTTGATACCTGTCAAGGTCTCATTGTAATGCTAGAGATTATTAAGGTGCTATTGTATTTATGTATTCTTACAGTCTTGACTAAAAAGCATATTATTTTGATTTTAGGCTGCTTTTATACGTGACGTAATGATGCCTGGGGAGTGGGACGTATGTGTTACCTCATATGAAATGGTTATTAAAGAAAAATCAGTTTTCAAGAAGTTTAATTGGAGATACTTAGTCATTGATGAAGCTCACAGGATAAAAAATGAAAAATCTAAGGTAATGTGTTTAAAATCATTATTGATATATTCTCGGCAAGTGATCTGAAAAATGCATATAGTATTATACTACTGTCTTTCATTCCTGTGTTGTATATAGGTTTGTAATTTAGTCTAGTCCTAAATGGGGCAAAACTGTAAAGAACAAAAGATATTTTCTAGTTTAACATTTTACAGCATTGATGAATACCATTGTGTTTCCTGCCACTGGCCCACTTTGCTTCAGCATCCCATTAAAACGGTTTCAATTCTTCCCTTTACATCTTCCTGACCACTGTCAAGGTGAAAACTTACTGTAGTTGTTGAAATGTTTGTTTTCAGACCTACAGCCTCTGAAGAATGTCTTCTATTACACACTGACTTTTTTTGCATTTGCACTCTAACCTAAAATTATTACTGTTTATCTTAATTACCATTGTTCTGTCCTTTGTGGATTGAGAGTCCTGGTGCATTGGAAGAAGCTTCTCATATTGCCCAATACTTGCTGATTTAGACATGCTTCACTTGATAGGCATATCCAAGAAATGCTGTATAAACGTTTTCCTGAACTTCAAAGTATCTGGTAGACAAAGTATGGAAATACTGTTTCAGGAGAGTTATCCGAATTTAAGTACATGTATCCATAAAAACTCCCTTGTTTAAGACAAGTATAGAAAGGCAAAGGAAAGCTAACAGTGTTAGTGAAGCTATGAAATCTTTTCATGGGTAGGCATCTATGAGTCAGTATACATGCATGCCTATATAACCGTTAGAAAAACCTGAGTAAGATAACTGTCTCAGCACAATGATTCAAGCTCCCTTTATAAGCTAACTTGGTGAGGAGGGCCACAGCATATTTGCCCTATCATGAAGGATAAAAGACTACGTCCATAATTTTGTTATTCTGACCACAATACAGGAAAAATGTTTTATCAAAAGATTAATCAAGTGTTGTAAAACCACCAGCTCTTGTTTCCTTTTGCTGGATCTTTTTACTTTCAAAAGTTTTTATTGTTTTTGTATGCAACTGTAATGTGGGCATACCCACCTCAATAACTGAACAGTCCACCAATAGTGGAATTAATCATTCCTCTTTATCCCCCCCATCTCCCCTGACACCACTGTTTTGCTCACAAAAGATAAGTTAGTTACCAGCACCCCTAAGAGTGTCACTTGTCTTCATCACTCTGGGCTATATTGTGGGATAGCAGGCCCAATGTTTCCAGCCTCCTGGGGCAAGTGAGGCAACTATTGCCTTGGTTAAGGTATTCCAGTGAAGATATTCCAGAATTAAGTCCCACATTGTAGTGAATTTGTCTGATGTGTCCTGCAGATCGTATGCTATATTCTCACAGTCTACAAGCTGCTAACTCTTATGCTGTCACATGAAGGTGTTTGGGATAAGGTATTTCCTGAAAAGGCCCAAAATGATCTGCTTTTCTGCTAAAAGAAGGTGAGAGATCCTCTTCCGCTTAGGGGAATAAAGAAGGTGTGTATTTTTCTGAGGCAGGCCCAATAGGATCGAAGGAGGAACCTTATCCAGGGGCTTCCCCTTTAATGCCTTTTATGGTGTTTAGAACTTCCTCCCAGAACCAACTCAAACAAAGGTAGAACAACAAGGTCCCTGTCCCTCCACACCCTCTTTCCCAGCACTCCCTGTATCTGTTACTGTCCCATATATGAAGTTGTGCTGGGGTGTAGTATCATCGGTACACAATCTTGTAAAGTGTATCCCTGACCTAGGCGCAACGTTGGTTGTGTATGTGTGGATTGTGTTCCACTGTTTCAGTTAGTGAACCATCCAGGTCTACCTCCCAACTGCTCCTGTATGAAAGGAGTGCCTGGGGGATGTTAAAAAGCAGGGGTGGGGCATATCAGAGTGAAAAGTAGTGAACTGTCGTGAGGCTCTGTAGGAACTTCTTAAATTATATGAGGGATCTATAGCCGCCTTCTTTATAGGGGGATGGAAGACCCTGTGCCTGCTCTGTAAATAGTGCAACCTGTGGCACATGGTATGTCGGTTTGATAGTTTCAAAGGGCTGAATACTGCCCTTATGAAATATGTCCCAAAGCCAATAGCAGCAGTTTGTGATCCATGACTGGAAGTGGGATCTCGCCAGACCTGGGGAGATGTCTGTTCCCAGGTGTTAGAGTCAAAGGGGATGGATACATGGTGACCTCTTTATATTGAGAAAGATAGACACTGGCCTCAAGGGTAGTCCTTGTGTTTGGGCAAGTGTACCGAATGCAACATCTCTGGGACTTGGGTAGCCAGAGGACCTCCACCAGCGGTCTAGCAGTCATGTTCTAGTCTATAAAACTCCGGGGCTTATCTGTTTCCCCCTTAAACTATGTAGCTCACTTGTGCCGCTAGGTAATGGTGAATATTGGAGATTCCCAGCCGTCCATGTTTTGGGTGGCACATACTAATCAGGAATCTGAGTTTGGGTCTTCTCCATGTCCAGATAAAGTATTTCCAAGTGTCTGTTGTCAGCTGTACCAGTTTGGACTTTTGGGGATGAAGCAGGAGTGCCTGAAACGTATACAGAATCTGAGGGAGATAGAACATTTCGAAAGAGGCCATTCTTCTGATCCACAAGATAGCATGGAGACGCAAGGAGGAGGTTAGCTTTTGTGGTAGTGTGCTGAGTGTTGAAAGTTGGCCCTAGGGCAGATATAGAGGTCAGGGCCTAGGCTCACTGCCAAGTAGGGCAAGGAGTCAAGTGCCTACCAATATGTCTCAAGTTGGAGTTTCTGAAGAAGTGTCTACCCCCAGAAACCACTAATCCAACAGAGTTTCTCGGGTTAATCTTAATGTCCTCAATGCTGCATATGCCTCTAGGAGTTGCAGTGCAATAGGCTCTGCAGGAAGTACACTTGATAGATCATTGAAAGCAGAACATAGACTGCAGATGCTGAAACTTTAAATATATCCTGATGGAAAGGAGCCTTCCGAGTTCCCCCATGATCTCATATCTTCAGCAAGAGTGGTTCCAGATAAAACAAATTGCTTGAAGAGCAAGGCCACCCATGTTGAGTGCCCCTTTGGATCTACATTTCCTGCAATTTGAGCCCATCAACATTAACTTTAGCCCAGGAAAAGGCATCGAGAGTTTCAATCCACCCCTGAAAGCAGGCCCCAAAGCCCAGCCTATGCATTGTCGATTTCAGTGTGAACCAGTCAACCCCATTGAAGGCCTTCTCCGCTTTGATTGAAAATGGAAGCGTTTCTCTTTGGTGTTTCTGCACTAAGACTGACATGTATAACTCGTTTGGTGCTATCACTAGTTGATCGGGCCAAAATATATCCCTTCTAGTCCAAGTGTATTACATTTGGGAGGTAGGCCTCAATGTGAGTTGCCAGAATTGTAGCCAAATGTTGGTGTTTATATTCAAAAGTGGCATTGGGTCAGGTCTTTTACTATGAGAGAGATTGTTGCTTCCGCCATCACGGAGGTAAGCCCACAGGACTGGGACATTTTGTTATAAACCTTTGCCAGCAAAGGTGCTTTGAGATGGTTGGATTGTTTGTAAAACGCAGTCGTGAAGCAGTTAGGTCCATTGACTTTCCCCCGCTTTCGATGTTTTATAGTTGCCAAAACGTCTGTGGTATCCCTGTCCTCTTGAGAGAGTTGAGGTAGGAGGAGTGACTGTAGATAGGCACGTTGGGCCTCTACATCTTGGCTGTCAGATTTGTGAAGGGCTCTATAAAAATAGCGAAGTGCCTCAAAAGGTACTTTATTTTTATGAAAATATGCCAAAAGTATCTCAGTGAGTACCCTCAGTATGAGGATAGCAAATATACACAAGATATATGTACACAATACCAAAATATGCAGTAATAGCACTAGAAAACAGTGCAAACAATGTATAGTCACAATAGAATGCAATGGGCACACATAGGTACAGGGGCAACACAACCATATACTCTAGAAGTGGAATGCGAACCACGAATGGACCCCAAACCGATGTGACCTTGTAGAGGGTCGCTGGGACTGTAAGAAACCAGTGAGGGTTAGAAAAATAGCCCACCCCAAGACCCTGAAAAGTGGGTGCAAAGTGCACCTAAGTTCCCCAGAGAGCACAGAAGTAGTGATAGGAGAATTCTGCAAGGAAGACCAACACCAGCAATGCAACAACGATGGATTTCCTGACGAGAGTACCTGTGGAACAAGGGGACCAAGTCCAAGAGTCACGATCAAGTCGAGAGTGGGCAGATGCCCAGGAAATACCAGCTGTGGGTGCAAAGAAGCTGCCACCGGATGGTAGAAGCTGTGGATTCTGCAAGAACGACAAGGGCTAGAAACTTCCCCTTTGGAGGATGGATGTTCCACGTTGTGTAGAAGCTTGCAGAGGTGTTTCCGTGCATAAAGACCGCAAACAAGCCTTGCTAGCTGCAAGGGTCGCGGTTAGGGTTTTTGGATGCTGCTGTGGCCCAGGAGGGACCAGGATGTCGCCAATTGCGTGAGGAGACAGAGGGGGCGTCCAGCAAGACAAAGAGCCCACTCAGAAGCAAGCAGCACCCACAGAAGTGCCGGAACAGGCACTACGAAGTGGAGTGAACCGGAGCTCACCCGAAGTCACAAAGGAGGGTCCCACGATCCCGGAGGACAACTCAGGAGGTCGTGCACTGCAGGTTAGAGTGCCGGGGACCCAGGCTTGGCTGTGCACGAAGGAAATCCTGGAAGAGTGCCCAGGAGCCGGAGCAGCTGCAAATCACGCGGGACCCAGCAATGCAGTCTAGCGTGGGGAGGCAAGGACTTACCTCCACCAAACTTGGACTGAAGAGTCACTGGACTGTGGGAGTCACTTGGACAGAGTTGCTGAGTTCAAGGGACCTCGCTCGTCTTGCTGAGAGGAGACCCAGAGGACCGGTGATGCAGTTCTTTGGTGCCTGCGGTTGCAGGGGGAAGATTCCGTCGACCCACGGGAGATTTCTTCGGAGCTTCTAGTGCAGAGAGGAGGCAGACTACCCCCACAGCATGCACCACCAGGAAAACAGTAGAGAAGGCGGCCGGATCAGCGTTACAAGGTCGCAGTAGTCGTCTTTGCTACTTTGTTGCAGTTTTGCAGGCTTCCAGAGCAGTCAGACGTCGATTTCTTGGCAGAAGGTGAAGAGAGAGATGCAGAGGAACTCTGATGAGCTGTTGCATTCGTTATCTAAAGAATTCCCCAAAGCAGAGACCCTAAATAGCCAGAAAAGGAGGTTTGACTACTTAGGAGAGAGGATAGGCTAGCAACACCTGGAGGAGCCTATCAGAAGGAGTCTCTGCCGTCACCTGCTGGCACTGGCCACTCAGAGCAGTCCAGTGTGCCAGCAGCACCTCTGTTTCCAAGATGGCAGAGGTCTGGAGCACACTGGAGGAGCTCTGGGCACCTCCCAGGGGAGGTGCAGGTCAGGGGAGTGGTCACTCCCCTTTCCTTTGTCCAGTTTCGCGCCAGAGCAGGGCTGGGGATCCCTGAACCGGTGTAGTCTGGCTTATGCAGAGATGGGCACCATCTGTGCCCATCAAAGCATTTCCAGAGGCTGGGGGAGGCTACTCCTCCCTAGCCCTGACACCTTTTTCCAAATCGAGAGGGTGTAACACCCTCTCTCTGAGGAAGTCCTTTGTTCTGCCTTCCTGGGCCAAGCCTGGCTGGACCCCAGGAGGGCAGAAACCTGTCTGAGGGGTTGGCAGCAGCAGCAGCTGCAGTGAAACCCCGGGAAAGGTAGTTTGGCAGTACCCGGGTCTGTGCTAGAGACTCAGGGGATCATGGAATTGTCTCCCCAATGCCAGAATGGCATTGGGGAGACAATTCCATGATCTTAGACATGTTACATGGCCATGTTCGGAGTTACCATTGTGACGCTATACATATGTCGTGACATATGTATAGTGCACGCGTGTAATGGTGTCCCCGCACTCACAAAGTCCGGGGAATTTGCCCTGAACAATGTGGGGGCACCTTGGCTAGTGCCAGGGTGCCCACACACTAAGTAACTTAGCACCCAACCTTTACCAGGTAAAGGTTAGACATATAGGTGACTTATAAGTTACTTAAGTGCAGTGGTAAATGGCTGTGAAATAACGTGGACGTTATTTCACTCAGGCTGCAGTGGCAGGCCTGTGTAAGAATTGTCAGAGCTCCCTATGGGTGGCAAAAGAAATGCTGCAGCCCAGAGGGATCTCCTGGAACCCCAATACCTTGGGTACCTCAGTACCATATACTAGGGAATTATAAGGGTGTTCCAGTATGCCAATTTGAATTGGTGAAATTGGTCACTAGCCTGTTAGTGACAATTTGTACAGAGAGAGCATAACCACTGAGGTTCTGGTTAGCAGAGCGTCAGTGAGACAGTTAGGCATCACACAGGGAACACATACATATAGGTCACAGACTTATGAGCACTGGGGTCCTGACTAGCAGGGTCCCAGTGCCACATAACAAACATACTGAAAACATAGGGTTTTCCCTATGAGCACTGGGCCCTGGCTAGCAGGATCCCAGTGAGACAGTGAAAACACCCTGACATACACTCACAAACAGGCCAAAAGTGGGGGTAACAAGGCTAGAAAGAGGCTACTTTCTCACAAGAACCACATGATTCAGAATTCAAGTAAATACATAAATTGTAAGGTACTTGGCATAGGTAAGTATGGAACTTTGAAGTAAAACAGTAAGGTACACAGTTTTGGCAAAAATGGCAATAAGCTATTTTAAAAGTGGACATTGCAAAAATCAACAGTTTGTAGGAGAGGTAAGTAATAGTTTAGAAGGTAAGTAAAGCACTTACAAGTTCAGTCTCTGGGGCATAGGCACCTCACTGTTGGGGGTTCAAGTCAACCCCAAACACCCGGCACCAGCAACACAGGGCCGGTCAGGTGCAGAGGTCAAAGTAGGGCCCAAATAACATAGGCACCTATTGAGACTAGGAGTGCTCCGGTTCCATTCTTCTAGCAGGTAAGTACCTGTGTCCTCGGGGAGCAGACCAGGGGGGTTTGTAGAGCAGTTGGGGGGTCACAAACAGGCACACAAAATACACCCTCAGCGGCACAGGGGCGGCCGGGTGCAGTGTGCAAAGTAGGTGTCGGGTTTTGAATAGAAATCAATGGAGGGAACCGGGGGTCACTCTGGCGAATCAGGCAGGGCACAGGGGGGCTTCTCGGGCCAGCCACCGACTGGGCAAGAAGGAGGGTCGTCTGCTGGTCAATCCTGCACCGGTAGTTGGCTCCTCTCGGGCCTGGGGGCTGCGGGTGCAATGCTTTTTCCGGGCGTCGCGTTCTTTGTTACCAGGCAGTCGCTGTCAGGTAGATCCTCTGGATTTTCTCTGCAGGCGTCGCCGTGGGGGGGGGAGGAAGGTTGTCTCAGGGTGGACACATCATGGGAGTCGCCTGGGGGTCCTCGATGCAGTGTTTGGTTTCTCCGGACACGAGCCGGGGGCGTCAGGTGCAGAGTGTTGGGGACTCACGCTTCCGGTTGAGGCAGGAGTCCATTTAAAGATGGTTTCTTCTTTATAGATTAGACAGAGCCTCTGTCCACAAGAGTTTCTTGGTCCTTTGGGTTGCAGGGTAGTCCTCTAAGTCGGCAGAGGTTGCTAGTCCCCATGGATGCGTCGCTGTTGCAGGTTCTTTGAGTCTGGAGACAGGCTGGTAGGGCTGGGGCCAAGCCAGTTGTCATCTCCGTCGTCTCTGTGGGGCTTTCAGGTCAGCAGTCCTTCTTCTTTAGGTCGTCAGGAAATCTGATTTACTGGGTTCAGGGTCGCCCCTAAATACTAGATTTAGGGGGCTATTTAGGGCTGGAGGGCAGTAGCCAATGGCCACTGTCCCTGAGGGTGGCTATACCCTCTTCTTGGGGAGGGGACACATCCCTAATCATTTTGGGCTAAATCCTCCAAAGCAAGATGGAGGATTTTCTAAGGAGTGGGTCACATCAGCTCTTGTCACCTTAGGGGTGGACCTGGCTGAGGGGGTGACTCCTCCTTGTTTTCCTCATTATCTCCCCAGACTTGCTGCCAAAAGTGGGGGCTGTATCCAGGGGGGGGGGGCATCTGCACTAGCTGGAGTGCCCTGGGGCATTGTAACACGAAGCCTGAGCCGTTGAGGCTCACTGCTAGGTATTACAGTTTCAGCAGGCTTTGTTTCTGGCCTCAGAGAGCACTAAGACTCTCACCCAGGGGGTCAGAAACTCATCCCTCAGTGGCAGGCTGGCACAGACCAGTCAGTCTTGCACTGAAGGATTGGGTAAAATACAGGGGGCATCTCTAAGATGCCCTCTATGTACATTTTATAACAAATCCCACACTGGCATTAGTGTGGGTTTATTATTCTGAGAAGCTTGATACCGAACTTCCCAGTGTTTAGTTTACCCATTATGGAACTGTAGAGTTCGCTTTGACAAATTCCCACACCATATACTTAATTTGGCCACACTGTACTTACAATGTCGACTTTGCCTTCTTCTCCCCACCAACATACACAGTCTGCAATGTCAGTATGCATGTGTTAAGTGAGGGGTCCCTTAGGGTGGTACAACACATGCAGCAGGCCTTAGGGACCTTCCCTGGTCACAGGGCCCTTGGTACCACTGCTACCTTTTACAAGGGACTTATCTGTATGCCAGGGGTGGGCCAATTGTGGAAACAAGGGTACATTTCAAGTGAAAGAACTCTGGGGCTGATGCCTGGTTGGCAGGGTCCCATCACACTTCTTAGTCAAGTCAGCATCAATATCAGGCAAAAAGTGGAGGAGTAACTGCAACAAGGAGCCATTTTCCTTTACTCAGTCTTCATCTCAGCAGAGGTACACAGGACCCCTGCACTGACGTCTTGGATGTACATCTTAGTTTGTTGAGCTTGAAGCTTGTTTGTGAGCCTGCTTTGTTGCCTCTCTCGTAGATTTGGGTTCCGGAGCAGACTAATTAGCTCTGTCATACTTCAGGATTTGTATTTGACTGTGGAATGCTTTTAGACTTTCCAGAGTTTCTTGGAGGGGTGGCGGTCCTTCTCCACCCAGAGTAGATCTTCCTTAAGTTTGAGTAGTTCAATCTCTCTCATCCACTTGAGGCAGCTATCTTCTTTAATGAAGATACCTAATATAACTGCTTTCAGGGCATTCCATACCACCTCCTGTGGTTGAGTTGTAGCTATTCCCGTATAGTGGTCATTAACTCACATTGCTCTACTGGGATCCCTAAAAGGGAGTCATTCAGTCTCCAGGAACTCTGCTTACATACCAAGTTTGGGCTAGGCCAGTTGAAAGTGATCTGGACCGGGTCCCGATCCAAATTGGTGTTCAGCTCGTTGGAGATGTCCCCTACTTGAGGTGAAAAGTGTGAGTAGTCCTTCACTAATGCACTCATGGGCAGCGATACAGCCAGGTGTCTGTCAAGCCTAGGTTGTCAAGGATTGCTTTGCTTGCTGCTTGTAGGGTTGATTTACCTCTCAATATCTGTTGTGACTTCTCAAGTGGGGTATACATAACGCTGTTGGGGTCTCCTTCAATTTGGAGAGATTATCTGTGGCACTAGCAAGTTTCTGAACTATGGAGATCAAAAATGCCCCTGACCGGTGTTCAGGCAATAGATATTGCTTATTGCTATGGGCATGCCCTGCCAGTCGCTGACTACCAGTAGCCATCTGCCTTGGTCGTCAGTCAGCACCCGCTGCTTGTGAAATTTCTTGGAACCTCTGAGTTGTACTGCTACCTCTACTGGCTTGTTGGAAGTGGACGCATGACACTATAGTCTGAAGTTTCTGAAGCGGAGCCAGTGTTGGTCTCCCTTAAGTAAGTGTGTCTCCTGCAGTGGACAGATATCTGCCCCAAAATTCTTCAGTTCACCTAAGACAGTAGCCTGTTTTGCTGACTTATTGAGATCCCTGATATTATACGTTAGGAGTTGTAACGTTGTTGGGTTGTGAATGAAAGCTGGTGAAGAGGGGGTAGCTATCCTAGATCACCATCTGCGTGGGGTGAATGGATTGCTGTGTAAATCTGGTCAAGATTAGGTGGTGTCTTGTCCCCTTATAAACCACAAACAAACCTTATAACCAAAATCATCAAACATGAGAGATGAACATCCAACACAGAGAAGTAAAAGGGTCCTGTCTCTATCCGGTGCCCAA
Source organism: Pleurodeles waltl (assembly GCF_031143425.1). NCBI lineage: Eukaryota > Metazoa > Chordata > Amphibia > Caudata > Salamandridae > Pleurodeles > Pleurodeles waltl. The sequence continues at coordinate 134,443,820 of NC_090438.1, forward strand.
TAGCTCTTCACCTCTTTGAACTGTCCAATCTAAAGTTATCATTTTGAAGGTTATGGCCTGTGACCCCCCCTAGGTCTTCCACATAGAAGCAAAAGGAGAAGGTGAATCCAGCTTAATTTACCAAGTTATGAGAATCTAAAATGCCAATGTTGCTCAGTGGAATGTGTCCATTTCTCAGTCTGTGGTCTCATCTCCAGGGACTCCCAGGGCTCCACAGTCCCTCCCAGGAGGCAAGAGGGTCATGCCCAGGAGTTTTCGAGTTGCCTCAAGCAAAATAAGTGATCTGACCTTCTCCCTACCTCTGCCCAACACACACACATATATACTGGAAATGGAGCCGGGAAGGGTGCCCCACCAATATAAGATCCCTGTGGATCTGAAGAAGTCTGTGGTGGGTTTGAAGGACCTATGCTTTGCTTAATTGATAGGTTAAGAGACACAGTATTTAGTTTTTCATTTTTATCTTTTAATTGCTTCTAATTCTTCTGTGTTTAGCTGTCTCCCTAGTTATCCTGCCCACAAAAGATGACATTTAATCTTGACTTTTGGTCAAACATTAATAAGGGTAGTTATCCAAAGTCTATTGGAAATTAGACTTGTTGTTTTGCAGCTATTTCTTAAGTGCTATTAACACGCTTGTTGCTTAGTTTACAACAGAACTTTGTAATACCAAATGTCTGATTTGATACTGCTAGAAATGGGCTCTCTGTTTGGCAGCCAAGTTACACTCTTTCCATGCAGGGACCCTCACTCTAGTCAGGGTAAGGGAGATACACACCTAGGATAACCCCTCCTCACCCCCTTGCTAGCTTGGCACAAGCGGCTAGGCTTACCTCAAAGGCAAAGTGTAAAGTATTTGTAGCAACACACACAGTGAAAATACCACAAAAGTGGCATAACACTAGGTTGGACAAATAGCCAATATTTATCTAAATCAAACAAGACCAAAACAACAAAAATCCAACATTCACAAGCAAAGTTATGAATTTTTAAATTAAAAAAGTCAAATGGATGCATGTTTGCATGTTTGTTTTACACAAAGTACCTGCTTTGCGTCAAAAATAAAGCCACGCGGGTGAGCATGCATCAGAAAAGTCAGCAATGCGTTGATTCCTTACTTGCAAGTGAGGCCGTGCATCATTTCTTCTCCGATTGGGTAGGTGATGCATAGTTTTTCTCACCCACAGAGGAGCAATGCGTTAATTTCCAGACTGACAACCTTGTGTCCGCGCAGGTTCACTGTGATTTTGAGGCCCAGTGGCGATGCATGTGAAATTCCGGTGCACAGTGAAGAGCGGTACTGCGTGTGTGATGCGTCGATTTTGGTAATCGCACACGGGTTTTGCGTTGGTTTCCCAGCCGTAATGCATGTGATACATCAATTTTTCTGCCGCAAAGCAGGTGCTGTGTCAATTTTTCTCCCGCGCAGCTCCTGTGAGTAAATTTTGGTCTTGGGTCCACCAGCTTTACCTTTCAATGAACCAGGGACTGGAATGGGCAAGAGGGTCCGGGTGCTGGTAGAGGAAGTCTTTGATGGCCCTGAGAATTGAGATCAGGGGGCAAGCTCAGTCCAAGCCCTTGGCGACACTTCACAAGCAGAAACACACAGCAAAGTCCAGTCTTGTCCTCTCTCAGGCAGCAGCAGCAACTGTAGGCCAACTCATCAACGCACACTCGCAAGCAAAAGGGTAGTACTCCTCCTACAGCTCTTCTCGTTGGCAGCGGTTCCTCTTAGTTCCAGAAGTAATCTAAAAGTCTGGGGTTTTGGGTCCACTACTTATACTCCTTTCTGACTTAGAAGTAGGCAACCTTCAAAGGAGAGTCTCTACTGTTCACAAAATCCTGCCTTGCCCAGGCCTGGCCCCAGACACACACCAGGGGGTTGGAGACTGCATTGTGTGAGGACAGGCACGGCCCTTTCTGATGTAAGTGTCTGCTCCTACCTCCCCACTTTAGCCCAAGAGACTAATCAGGTTATGTAGGTAAATCAAATATGCCAATCATAGATAAACCAAGCACCAATACAACCTAGACAGAGAGCATATGCACGTCAGCACTGGCTAGCAGTGGTAAAGTGCCCAGAGTCCTAAAGTCAATAAAAACTGGTCAGGATAAATAGGAGGAAGGAGACAGAAAGTTTGGGGGTGACCCTGCTAAAAGGGTGAGGTCCAACAGGTACTGTCTGTATTGTTCAGTTTCTGGCAGGCCACACTCTGTCTTGATTTAATAAAACGTTGTAATTGACACCAATTCAAACAGAGCCCTGGATTTTGCCTAGCCGTTCACATTCAGTTTGTCAGCTTCCCTATAAACTTTATCAGTCTATATTTCATGGGTTCTGTAGCATCGCTGCTTCCATGTTTCTTTGCTCCTTCACACTGCAAAATAAATCTGTGATGCCTGGCAGTACCACACTACATCTGGGATCTTCAGACCTCCATTCCTCATGTGCCTCAGTGTCTGCTTTCAGGATATCTTTAATACTTTCCCTTCTCAAATTAATTTTGCAAAGGCCTTTTAAACCACTTAGAATACCTAGCATAAAGTAGACACAAGAGTTTTGGTAACACAGACTTTCTATTAATAGATAATCCCCACCAACAGTGGGTCATGCTATACAGGCGATCTGCCTGGGGGGGAGGGATTGTTAACACTTGCTGGGGTAGGGGGCACTGGGTTGTCTTGAAGTCGCTCTGGTAGGACCCAGGGCTACAAGTGAAGAAGAGCCATTGTTCCTGGGTCCTCGGTTAGGGGGAGGGTGCTAGGGCCTAGATAGCAGGAGAAATTGTGCTGGCTCACAGGATCTGGGTCCAGGCCCCTACACCGCTGGTCCTCACTGGCGTGTATTGGGGCCTGTTTGCTTTTTCCAGGGTGTGGGGCACGGTATGCCCTGTACGCCTGCTCACCTAACATGCTTTTGTGGTCCGTCCTGAAAGCCTTGGCTGCTGTGGCATTTGGGACTTGTCTCACCCAAACCCCCACCCCAACACACCCTCTTGCGGGCTTGTCCTCTGTTGCTGGGTAGGGGTTCTCACAGGGGGCCTTGCGCGGGTCCAGGTCAGCACCGCAGTGCTCTCCAAGCTGTGTGGCCTTCCAGAAGACAGCCATGGCCGAAGCATGGGCCTCACTGCCCAGGGTCTTGGGGTCGGGTCCCGTTGCTGGCTGCCCCTTGCCAGGCGAACCACACTCCATCCTCTGCAACGTGGCTTTGTCTGACCCCTAGCTGCTAATCAGGGTGGGTTTTGCTACCATGGTGGGCTCATGGAGCTCAGTGCGCATAGGTTGTGATGCTGCAGCTAGGCCTCAGGCCCTGCCGATCAGCAAAGGCAGGGGTCTAATGGGCCCCTGCCCAGTATCCAGTGGCAGATGCTGCTTGTGCTGCATGTAGGTCTCAATAATACTGCAAATTGGGCCCAAGAGTGCTGAGGTTGGGGAGGATGAGGACATAAACTTTCCCAAAAGAGTCTTCATTGTCTAAGTGGAAAAACCTGGAAAGTCAATCTGCATTGGCATGGGCAGACCCAGTCTGTGTTCCACTGAAAGGTCAGGAAAGCAACAGGCTGGTCAAGGCCATCATCGTTGGTTTGGGACAGGACTGCTCCTATCCCATGTTCAGAGGCATCTGTCTGCACAATCAACTTCCTAGAATAATTTGGAGCTTTGAAAACTGGTGCTGAGCACATTGCCTCCTTCAGGGTATCAAAGGCCTTTTGACAGTCAAGAGTCCAGTTTACTATTTTGGGCATTTTCTTTGAGGTGAATTCTGTGAGGAGGGTCACAATGAATCCATACCCCTTCACGAACCTCCAGTAGTAACCAGTCAAGCCGAGGAATGCCCTGACTTGAATCTGGGTTTTTGTTGCTTCCCAGTCCAGAATTGTCTGGATCCTGGGTTGTAAGAGTTGCACTTGGCCTCCACCTACAGGAGACCCAAGTATACAACTGTGCCCTGCCCTATCTGCTATTTTGATGCTTTCATAGTGAGGCCTGCAGATTGCAGAGCCTGCAAAACCGTCCCCAGGTGGATCAGGTGACAGAGTTGAGACATCTATAGTCCACACAGAACCTCACTTCTCTCTTGCCATCCTTAGCATGAGGTTTGGGGACTAAGACCACTGGGCTAGCCCAAGGACTGTCAGAGTGTTCAAAAACCCCTAATTCCGACATCTTGTGGACTTCCACTTTGATGCACTCTTTGACTTGGTCAGACTGTCTGTATATTATTGTTGTTACAGGTAAACTGTCTCCTGTGTCCACATCATGGGTACACAGGTGAGTCTGCCCAGGGGTCAAGGAGAAGAGCCCAGCAAACTGTTGCAGTACTTGCCTGCAGTCAGCTTGCTGTTGGGCAGTGAGGGTGTCTGAATAGGCAACTCCATTACCTAACCCATCTTTAGGATCATTTTAGGAGGTTAGGGAGAGGTTCACTCTCTGCTTCTTGCTCCTCATCAGTAATCATCAGCATGCTTATGTCTGCCCTGTCAGTGTAGAGCTTTAGGCGGTTCACATGGATCATCCTCTTGGGTGTCCTGTTAGTGCCCAGGTCCACCAAGTAGGTGCCCTCACTCTTTTTCTCCAGGATAGGATAAGGGCCACTCCATCTGTCCTGAAGTGCCCTGGGAACCACAGGCTCCAGAACCCATACCTTCTGCCCTGGTTTATATTCTACCAGTGCAGGCTTTTGGTCATACCATAGATTCTGGAGCTGTTGGCTGGCCTCAAGGTTTTTGGATGCCTTTTCCATGTACTCAGCCATCCTGAAGTGGAGGCCAAGCACATAGTCCACCACATCTTGTTTAGGTTCTTGGAGAGGTCTCTCCCAGACTTCTTTACAAGTGCTAGTGGTCACCTTATAGGGTCGCCAAACAGAAGTTCAAAGGGGAAAATCTTACTCCCTTATGAAGCACCTCTCTGTAAGAGAAAAGCAGGAATGGCAGAAGGACATCCCATCTCCTTTTGAGTTTTTCAGGGAGCCCCATGATCATGCCTTTCAATGTCTTGTTGAATCTTTCAGCAAGTCCATTGGTTTGTGGATGGTATGGTGTGGTGAAGTTGTAAGTCACCCCACACTGATTCCACATGTGTTTCAGGTATTCTGACATGAAGTTTGTACCTCTGTCAGAAACCACCTCCATAGGAAACCCCACTCAGGTAAAGTACCAGTCAGGGCCTCGGCTACTGCAGGAGGGGAAACGTCCTGAACAATGCGTTGTAAACAATGCAGACGTTTCCCACACAAACGTAACCACGCTTGCTGGAACAACAACTGCCTTTTTCTGTGCCGTAACTACTCTTTTGTGTAGTTTGCCACATGTGTGGCTAAAGCACAGAAAAAGGCAGAGTGGATCGGGAGAGGATGCAGTGAGGTAAGTGGGGCAGGGGTGGGGGGTAGTTCTTAGGGGTGGGGTGGATTAAGGGCTCGGGTGGGTTGGGAGGTTGTTGGGCTTTTTGTTTTTTTAGGGGTGGGGCGGGGGTTTGGGTATTACGTTTTTTAGGGCTTAGGGTGGGGGGTTCGGGCCTTTTTTTTTTTTAGGAGCAGGGGTGGGTGTTTGGTTATTTTTATTTAGGGCTTAGGGTTTGGGCAGGGTAGTTAATTTTTGAAGGGGTCGGTGAAGGTTTTAGGAAGGGCAGGAGGAGGGAGGGGAGAAGAGGAGAAAGGATCACGAGAGGACACGATGAGGTAAGTGGGGTTGGGGCAGGGGTAGTTTTTAGGGGTAAGGTGAATTTAGAGCGTAGGGTGGCGGGATCGGGGTAGTTTTATTTAAAGGGAAGGTTTTAGGGCTCAGGGCTGGTGAGGGCTGTCCGGGTAGTTTACTTGGGGGGCGAAGGTCTTAGGGCTCAGGATGGGTGAAGGGTGGGGTAGTTTACCTAGGAAGGAAGATTTTAGGGCTTAGGGCGGGTGTGGGCGGGTGGGGTAATTTAGTTATTGGTGGAGGGAGGGTCGGGATAGTTCTTTTTTTTTGGCTTAGAGTGCGTGGGGGGGGTCCGGGTAGTTTACTTAGGGCGAATGTTTTAGGGCTCAGGGCGGGCGGGGGTGCCGGGGTAGTTTACTTAGGAGGGAAGTTTTTAGGGCTCAGGGCGGGCACGTGGTGTCAGGGAAGTTTTATTTTATGGGGCAGGGGTGGGGGGCAGGGTAGGTTTTTTATTAGGGCTCAGGGTTGGTGGAAGGTCGGTGTGGTTTCGTTTCTAGGGAAGGGGGTGGGAGCTAGGATAGTATTCTTTTTTTAGGGCTCAGGGTTGGGGGGTTGGGGTAGTTTAGGTGTTGGGCTGGGGGTTATTTTGGGCCTTAGGGTGGGTGAGCTGGTTGTATGATAGAGCAACGCATGCCGTTTCCACACAAGCCTTTACTAGGCATGCTTTTACAACACAATTAATTGTAAAAGCATGTGTGGTAAAGGCATGCATGTGGTAAAGGCTTGCATGGAAACAAATCGGTCGTTGTTCCGAACGCTTTGGTAAGGCATGCGTTGTTCGTGCATGCGTGGTTCCATCATACAATCCTGCAGGAGCAGTAGAAGGGGAATTGCTTCAGAGTATCTGGTAGCATGATCCAATACTACCAGTATGTACTTGTTCCCTGAGCCTGTGGATGGATCAAGTGGACCCACAATGTCCACACCAATCCTTTCAAAGGGAACCCCACCACAGGAAGTGGAATAAGGGGGGACTGTGGGTGGCCACCTCCCTTATCACTGGCTTTGTAAGTGATTCAAGTGCTACAAAACTCCTTCACCTTCTGGGACATATTGGGTCAATAAAAGTGGTTGACAAGCCTACGCCATATTTTTGTTTGTCCCAAATGCCCATTTAGGTTGATGTCATGGGCCTAAGTTAGATTAAACTCCCTAAACTGCTGAGGCACTACCACTCTCCTGGTTGCACCACATTTGGGGTATCTGGCCTCATTGTACAGGAGTCCATCTTCCCAATAGCCCCTGTTGGAGGCACTGACATCTCAATGTTTCTGTGCATCTGCTTGCTGCCTCAGTCCTTCTGGTGTGGGACAATCCTTTTGTCCCTGGCACAGCTGGTCCATTGAGGGTCCCCCCTGGCCCCAGAGCTCTACCTGTTAAGGACCCAACTCCATGGACTCAGTTCCCTCAGGGAATAAGACAGTTTCCTGGGAAGAGTGGTCTTGCTTCCTTTGCCGTTCAGAGGCTGGCCACCAGCCCTCTTACCTTTTAACTTGGAAGGTTGGGCCATTATTCCAGGCTCCAACACTTCTTTTGCACCCCGTGCTCTGCTTTGTGCTCGTTTTCACACACACCAGTTCAGAGATTCCCAGCATGGCTGCATGGGTTTTGAGCTCTACCTCAGCCCAAGCTGAGGATTCCAGATCATTCCCTAGCAAGCATTCAACCGGGATTGCAGAAGAGATCACTACCTGTTTCAGGCCGGTAACCCCTCCCCATTCTAAAGTCACCATACCGATGGGATGGACTTTGTTCCATTGTCAGCACTGGTGACTGGATAAGTTTGTCCAGCCAAATACTGTTCTTGGGAAACCAGTGTCTCTGTCACCATGGTGACACTGGCACCTGTATCCCTCAGGGCTTCTACTTTTGTCCCATTTATTTAGAGGTGCTGTCTGTATTTTTGCATGTTAGGCAGCCAGACAGCAAGTGTGGCTACATCTACCCCACCCCAGAGACTAGAGTAGCTTCAGCGTGGACCCAGATTTGCTCTGGGCACACTGTTGATCCCACCGGGAGATTGGCTATTCCAGTGCTAACTGGAGTAGTGCTAGTGGGACTGTTCTTGGGACAGACCTTGTCTCAAGTTTGGTGTCCATGCTGTTTACGTTTGTGACACCAGGTCTTCTTGGGATCAAAGTTTTTACCCTTGTACCCACTTGTGGACTGTGAAGAGGCTCTGCGCCCACCCTCCTGTGCAGGTTTTTGGGGCCCTTGTGAAGACTCTTTGCTTTTGTTATTAGGTGTCTTACCCCCCTCCCCTTGGGGAGGCTTTGTGACCCCTTTCTTTTGGTCAACACCAGTGGAAGTCTTGGTCACCTTTGTCTTGACCCATGGTCTGCCTTTTTTCCCAATTCTTGGGGAGAAATTGGACCTAAGTCTACTAGATATTGATGCAGCTTGTCATTGAACCAGTTACTTAAAAGATGTTCTTTCATAAACAAATAATAAACCCCATCATAGTCATGCACTCCACTGCCAGTTATCCAGCCATCTGGTGTTTTCACTGAGTAGTCTACAAACTCAACCGAGGACTGGCTTGAGGTTTTGTGAATCCCCCTGAACCAAATTTTATACTCCTCAGTGAATTCAAATCAGGGTAGCCTTCACGTAGTCCTAGGATTAAGCATCTGCACCAGTGAGTGTGGGGAATCTATCCCTGCACTTACCAGTAAACAATTCCAAAATAAGAGCCCCCCAGTGAGACCTGTTTAGCTTTCTTGTTACACAAGCTCTCTCAAAATCAGTGAACCACTTGGTGATATCATCACCTTCTTCATATTTTGAGACAATCCCTTTGGAGATTTTTAGGATATCAGTATTCCTCCTCAGCTCCAACCTCTTCCCTATCTGAGGGGATGTCTTCCTCCTCAGCAGGGTGGTCCCCTGTATACTCTGCCAAGACCTCCTGGAGCTTGACCTTGGAGGGTTGGAACCTGTTCTAATCTTTTTCAGCTTGCATAGGGATCTTAACTCTCCCATCCCTAGATGGAGGTAAAGGGTGAGGTTGAGTTCCACCCCCATTTCCTCTGAGCTGCTCATTATGTTACTAAAGTTGGGGATGTCTTTTGGGAACTAAAAACTCATTCTAGTTACGAACCCCTAACCTAAAATAACATTTGAATGTAAAAGGAAATGCTAAGGAGACTTAACCAAGGCCCTAGGAGGACTTTTCAAAATTTAGAAAAAGTTGCCTAATTCAAAAATCATTCTCTGAAGGCAATTTTGGAATTTAGTCGTGTGATCAAGTATTGGTTGAGTAGTCCAGCGAATGCAAAGTCGTAGTCTCCACCGCGGATCCACCAATGTAGGAAGCTGGCTCTGTATATACTATATCAAAATGAAATATAGTGTGCACAGAGTCCAGGGTTTCCCCAGAAGCTTAACAGAGGCTGAAGTACATAATACTGATACTTTTTTTGTGGTAGTGTGGTTGAGCAGTTAGGCTTATCAGAGAGTAGTGCAAAGCATTTGTTGTACACATTCAGGCAGTAAATGAGACACACATTCAAAGACTTAACTTCAGACCTATTGTCTTTATATCGAACAATATATTTTGTTAGTTTATTTTTAGAACCACAAGATTCAGTTTGAAAATAAATACTGTTGCAGACAAGTATTAAACATAGATATCAGTGTAGAGTTGTTTCACTTTAGCAAGTTAAACGGGTTTTAAGAAAACAGAGAATATCCATTTGAAAAGTGGACAGTTAGTGCAATTATCTGAAGCAGTTCCGGGGGGAAAAAAGGAAGTACAGTTTTAGAGGTAAGTACCAGACTTATAGTTCCAGTCTCCTAGGGTTAGAATGTCCTTCGATCAGGGTACAAATGCAGCTTCGGCTCCCTGTGCTTTCCTATGAGGGGACCCTGGGGTCACTTAGATGCTGCAGGCTCGGTCCAGGGGGATGGTTCCAGAAAACCACAGGCTGGACAAGTATGAGAGCCGCCTGCTGAAGATTGCTTCACCGGAGATCAGGTTCCCCAAGGTCAGGGGGCTGCAGGTGCAGTGTACCATTTGGCCTTGGGTATCTTCGTCCTGTGCTGTTGCGCTTAGGGGTTGGGGGCCTCTGTATTCACACTGCAGGCATCGTCGTGCAGACAGGAAAGGTCAGCCCAAGGTGGGAACTAGCTCGGAATTGCCGGGGGATACTCTCTAATTGGTTAGGCCACCTGGGGACGGGCTGTAGGTGTTGGGTGCAGAGTGGTCAGGACTCGCGGATTCGGGGAGGCTCTGGAGTCCTTGGGTGTTGTTTCCTTTTGGACAGGGCTGCTGTCCACATGAGTTCTTGGTCCTCTGTGGTGAGTCAGTCCACTTGAGGCTTTTCAGAGGTCGCTAGACCTGCAGGACGCACCGCCTTTTTTTTGCAGGACTTTTGAAGCTGGAGACAGGCCAGGAGGGCTGGGGCCAAGTCAGTTTGCTTCTTCAGTCTTCCCTGCTGGAGTTTCAGCTAAGATTTCCTTCTGTCTTCTTGTCATCTTCTTGAGGTTGCCAGGAATGTGACAACTTAGGTTCAGAGGAGCCCTTAAATCCTGGATTTTGGGGCATTACAAGGGTAGGAGGGGAATGACTATTGCTACTGTCCCTGAGGGTAACTAAATCCTTCTGGTGTCCGCTCCGGGGGACACAGACCTAACCCTATTTGTCCCTGTCCTCCAAACCAAGATGGATGATTTTCCAAGGAGGGGGGTCATTTCAGCTCTGGACACCTTAGCGATGGTCCTAGCTGCAATGGTCACTCCTTCTTATTTTCTCTAACTGTCTCGCCAAACTTGCCACTAGAAGTGGGGCTTTGTCTTGGGGGTGGGTATCCCCACTACCTGAAGTGCCCTGGGGCACTGTAACAGGAGGACTGAGCCTTTGAGGCTCACCGCCAGGTGTTACAGTTCCTGCAGGGGGGCACCTCCACCCAGGACAGGCTTTGTTTCTGGCCACTGAGAGCACCAGGGCACTCATCCCATCTGGTCAGAAATGTATCTGGAAGTGGCAGGCTGGCACAGACTGGTCAGTCCTGCACTAGCAGTTTGGCCAACATACAAGGGGCATCTCTAAGATGCCCTCTGGGTGCATTTGTCAATAAATCCCACACTGGCATCAGTGTGGTTCTATTGTGCTGAGAAGGTTGATACCAAACTTCCCAGTATTCAGTATACCATTATGGTCTTGTGGAATTTGTTATGTCAGACTTCCAGACTATATACTCAATATGCCTAAACTGCACTTACAGTGTCTATGAATGGACTTAGACACTGTAAGGGCATATTGCTCATGCAGCAATGCCCTCACCTGTGGTATAGTTTATCTTGCCTTAGGGCTGTAAGACCTGCTATAAGGGTGATGTAGTTATGCCACAGGCAGTGGTTTGTGGGCATGGCAGCCTGAGAGGGGTGCCATGTCGACTTTGCCTTTTTCTCCCCACCAGCACACACAGGCTGCAAAGGCAGTGTGAATGTGCTTGGTGAGTGGTCCCCCAGGGTGGCATAATACATGTTACAGCTCTTCCCTGGCCACAGGGCCCTTGGTACCATGGGTACTTTTACAAGGGACGTAACTGTGTGCCAGGGGTGTGCCAACTGTGTAAACAAGGGTACAGATTTTGTGAAAGAACACTGGTGCTGGGGCCTGGTTAGCAGGATCCCAGCACACTCTCAAAGGTGGCATCAATATCAGGCAAACAGTGCCATGCCAACAAGGGCACTTTCCTGCAGTATCTGGCTGTCAATGGCACCTAAAGAAACAGACAATCAATTTTTTCTGTATTTATTGAGAGTGGCAGTCCTCAACCCTTGACGTTCCCTTTCTTTTTAGCCAGCTAATAGAATACTTACCCACTGACATTTTGTCTACGTTTGGACTCGATTGGATCCTCAATACGGTCTCTCAAAACCCTTGAAGATTAGGACTATCCCAATATAATTGTGTTATTGATCTTTCATAGTCAGTGCCATTGATGTACTGTGATCCCATTGAAACAGCTTCTCTGCTATGGAAATATAATTAATGCAACACAGTAAACATAGTTTCTCCACTTATAGTATTTCGTTTTTCAATTTTAGATCTTTTAGTTACTTCTTCCAATTCCTCTGAGTTTAGTTGTCTCCCTGGTTCTCCTGCCCACAAAAGATGACATTTAATCTTGACGTTTGGTCAAACATTAATCAGGGCATTATTCCAAAGTCTATTGGAAATAAGACTTATTATTTGCAGCTATTTCTCAAGTGCCATTAGTATAATTGCCCCATAGTTTACAACAAAACTTTGTAATACCAAATGTCTGATTTGATACTGTCTGTATTGTTCAGTTTCTGGCAGGTCGCACTCTGACTTGCTTTGATAAAAAGGTGTAATCAGCTCACATTTAAACAGAGCCCTGGATGTTGCCTAGCCCTTCCCATTCAACTTGTGTGGTGCCCTATAAACTTTACCAGTCTGTATTGCATGGGCTCTGTAGTACCGCTGCTTCTCTGTTTCTTTGCTCCCTCATACTACAAAATAAATCTGTGATGCCTGGTAGTACCAGACTACATCTGGGATCTTCAGATAGCCATTTGTCATGTGCTTCACTGTCTGCTTTCAGGATCTCTTTAGTGCTTTCCCTTCCCAAATGAATTTTGCAAAGGCCCATTCAACCCACTTAGAATACCTAGCATAACTTAAATAAAATAGGCACAAAGGTCTTGGTAACACCTACTTTTTAATTATGGATAATCACCACCAGTAGTTTGTATCCCATACATATAATTTATTTCGTCATCATAGAACGCAATGATGGTAGAAAATCTGAGACAACCAAATTGCCTTTTGTGGGTGCCATTTATATACCTACAAGGTAGCATTGAGTGTATGCATACGAAGAGGGTATTTCTCTGGAATCTGCCATGCCAGTTTTTCCTGCAAGTAAGATTGATAATCTTAAAGCTATTTATATTTACTTTAAATTTGGAAACCTCTCTGTATTGGTCCGACTACACTAAAAGGAAGGCAATAATTGCTGCAGAACTGTGAGTGTAACCTGCACCTGGATGATTTAAATTAATTCTTGGCAATATGGACCTTAATTATATGTACATTCTAATAGAAAAGCAACACTGATAGCTCAATGATCAGGGAGAAGAGAAGCAGGAGAGTAGGCAACCATATGTTTAGAGAAAAATGATTTTCTTTTCTTTACTTGGTAGCACATTCATTTTAATAATTGACTTAGTTATTTGTTCTCCTCAGTGCAGGGCCATCTTTAGTGATTCCTTATTTATTTAATAGCTTATCCCAATCCAGTATATTCATTTATTCTAACTGGAGGTAGAGATGTTGCTAACTGTATGATGATGTAGTCAGAAAGTGACTAAGCTGCTTAAATACGCCTAAGTTCACAAGGTATTAATTTATTGTGAACTTACTGTTCAAGCCAGCTTTCTGTTATGTATGATTTTAGTAATAGGGTACCATCATTCTTGTCTGACTAACCCCTGATTCAGAACATCTTTGAACAAATTTGCTACTCCTTTCACATTAGATGTCATGAAATTCATTATGAATTAAATTGTTAATTTACATTTGCATGGGTTATCTCCAAAAACAATCTACAGTTACACTTTGTGGCCTCTGGTGAATGTTTTTTTTTGAAAAAATTATGTCTGATCTTGGTGAAACATGTAGATATTCAGAACACAGCCTAGGTGGCACTTGTGACCCGGAGACTCAGGACGAACCGTGTGGGGGTCTTCCTCCTCCTTAAAGGAATTTCCCAAGAATCAATTACAAGAGACATGGGGCCTAATTCACTAACTGAGTTGTCATTCATAACTTTACAACTGCGAAGTCTCCACAATGGAGGCAGAATCTCCGTACTCTGGGCGGAATCTCTGTATGGTGCAGCAATTAATCATGTTAAAACAATTCTCAGGTATAAATAATCATGTGTGACTACCAATCGCAGAATTCATTATAAAGATCAACTGAGAACGGTGGGTAATGGAGGTGCACAAACTCTGATCAGAACTGTGCATTAGGAACAATCAAATTGCAGTTAAATAATGGACTACACTCACTGATAATGAAGGAGACGTGCATAAGTTCTACAATTAATCATGTTACAACAGTCCTCAGGTGTAAATAATCATGTGTGACTGCCAATCTCATAAATCATTATAACAATCATGGTGGCAGAAATGTAAGAAAATAACAGACTAAGGGCCAGATGTAGGAAGCATTTTGCATGGTGCAAACTGCGAAAATCGCAGTTTGCGCCATGGAAAATGCTCATCGCGATGCACATTCACATTTTGCGAGTCGGTACCGACTCGCAAAATGTGAATGCGACTCGCAGTTAGGAAGGGGTGTCCAATGGATCTCTGAAAAAACGAAACCAAATGGTTTCCTTATTTTTTTTATTTTTATTGCAACTCGTTTTCCAAATCCGGAGATTTTTCTTCAAGCAGTACCCATGCGCGCTGTCAGTCGACTCCGCGTCTGTTGTTGCGTCGTGGTCACCGTGATGATGTTGGTCATATATAGGCGCCACCCAACACGCTGATGTAAGTTCTTTCCTTTCCGCGTCAGCCTACGTGCAGATCTGGAGAGAGCTACCCTTAGTCATTTTTTGACTAACTTCGAACGTTTTGTTGATTTTTTTTATTTTATTTTTTTAATTCTTTTGGTGCGTCGAGGATGTCACGAAGGCCGGGTTTAAACTGTGACACCTGTCACGAATGATGTCAGTGACAGACCAGTAACTAGTTTGCATGTGGTGCCTGGAGCGTTACCATGACCCAAAGTCGTGCTCTGAGTGGCGGGCCATGAACCTGAAGGCTTTGAGGGAGCTGTTCCTGAGCTCATGGCGGCCCGGTGCTAAACTCAGGATTGCTCCCGATCTCGTTCGAGAGGAAGGTCATAAGACAGCTCACTGAGTCGCCACAGCTCGTCGTCGTCTCACTCCAACTCTGGTCACAAGAAGAAGAAGCAGAAGAAGGCCAAACGTTCTTCAACTTTGCCCGTCACTCGGCCGACGCAACGCAGGAAGAGTGTTGACGTTCTAGGCCTCCGTCCTCGGAGCCTACTTCTGGGTTGCTTCCACGCCTTCCAAAGTTCCCTGGAGCCGGCGCCACCCCTTCCCAGCTGAGAGAGTTTTACGAGGACATGCACCTCGTCTTTGGGCAGAGCCTCCCCCCTGCAGTGGCTTCTGGTCCTGTGCGATCAGAGGACGGACCCTTGGATTTCATGGCAGCAGATTCAGCTCCAGCTCATGAGCGCCCCTCCAAATCTATAATCGGATCCGTGCCAATGCTGGTCGTGCCAGCGCGACATTCCCGGCTCCGGCAAAGACGTCGATGCTACCGACATCGGTTGGGCTCACAATCAACGTCGGCCCAGTCCTTATCCCTGATGACCCAGAGCCAGAACGGTGTCACTGGATGCCGGATCCGTTTTGATGGGGTCTACTTACCCATGTTGGATCCTTACCCTTTTTACTATGTGTACCAGGAAGGATTGGAGGGGTCGCTGGACCCTCTAGAATACCAGCTATAGAATCCTGAATTGGACTAGGCACAGGTATTGGGTAAGGCTGGCAGTCTGGTTAATTCTCCAGACGCTGGCATGCTTTCTCCGCCTACCGTGGTTACGGAGGAGGGAGTGTCATATTCCATTGTGGTCATTAGGGCTGCTTAGGTCCTCGGCCTCAAGGTCCATCTGTGGCGGTCAGGACTAGCCTCCTGATTGAGGTGTTACAGCCTGGGGCTTCCACCTCGGAACCCTTCTCCCCTTTCAATGAAGACCTCACGGATGTCCTAGTTGGTACCTAGTCCAGACCCAGCACAGTGGCTCCCTTGAATAGGACTATCGCTGGCCGCCATCGGCCTGTGCCAAACAACCCTAAATTCCTGTCCCAGCACCCTATGCCTGAAAGCCTTGACATCAATGCTTCTTCCTCATCTAGTGCATTCCCATCCGCCTCTCCAAATCGGGAACCAAAAAGACGAGATCAGCTTGGGAAGATAATATTTTCTTCTACCAGATTGCCATTGCGTTCCGTGAACACTGCATGCCTCCTTGGCTGCTACACCCATTCCTACTGGGATACTGTTGCGCAGGTCCTGCCGCTGGTCCTGGAGGAAGCCTGGGCTATCATCTCCCAAACTGTTGCTGATGGGAGGGACGCGACCAAGTTCACGATACGTTGCGGGCTGGACTCAACCAACTCCCTGGGCATATCGGTTGCGTGTCAGGATACTTCAATTCGATTTCCTCAGAAGCAGAAGATAACTCCTCAGTCCCGACCCGAGCTACTCACAACGAATATTAATCCTTCGTGCTGAGTACCCCGGAGGGGGAAAGGGGAATGGGATGGTAGAGAGACTGCCACAGAGATGATGAACGCCAGTACTCAGTCTGCCTCTTCACATCTAAGATTGGATACAGCACCTGCAAGAGTCACAGTCGCAATTACTAGGGACATACAACATCAGTTTTTCACTTTCTACTCTCAACACTTAGGCGGTCATTCTGACCGTGGCGGGCGGCGGTAGCCGCCCGCATGCGGTCACCGCCATTTGGCCGCTCCGCGGTCAAAAGACCGCGGAGGCCATTCTGGCTTTCCCGCTGGGCCGGCGGGCGCCCGCCAAAGGAGCGCTCGCCGGCCCAGCGGGAAAGGCCCTGCAACATAGAAGCCAGCTCCGAATGGAGCCGGCGGTGTTGCAGGGGTTCGAATGGTGCAGTTGCACCCATCGCGATTTTCACTGTCTGCTAAGCAGACAATGAAAATCATGCTGGGGCCCTGTTAGGGGGCCCCTGCAATGCCCATGCCAGTGGCATGGGCAGTGCAGGGGCCCCCAGGGGCCCCACAACACCCGTTCCCGCCATCCTGTTCCTGGCAGTAAAAACCGCCAGAAACAGGGTGGCGGGAAGGGGGTCGGAATCTCAAGCAGCGCCGCCATGGAGATTCAGCCCAGACAGGGGAAATCCGGCAGGAAACCGCCGGATCCCCTTTTCTGACTGCGGCTTTACCGCCGCGGTCAGAATGGGCAGGGAAGCACCGCCAGCTTCCGTGACCCCCTTTATTCTCTTTAATTCTATTATTTCTTCACTCACCCTGAGTTCTCTGTAGCCTTGCTTCTCTCTATAAATGATAGCTCTTCTTAAAAAAATGCTTATTACTCATTCTGGAAGAACTTCTCAACCTTTGTTAGAGATTGGTTTTATGTTGCTATATATATATATATATATATATATGTGTGTTCAATGGCATGTGTAGCTGCAGATACACATGCTGTGCACAGTCCGCCATCTGGTGTTGGGCTCGGAGTGTTACAAGTTGTTTTTCTTCGAAGAAGTCTTTTCGAGTCACGAGACCGAGGGACTCCTCCCATTTCGACTCCATTGCGCATGGGCGTCGACTCCATCTTAGATTGTTTTTTTTCCGCCATCGGGTTCGGACGTGTTCCTTTTCGCTCCGTGTTTCGGGTCGGAAAGTTAGTTAGAATCTCGGAAAAAATCGTCGGTATTGTTTGCGTTCGGTATCGGGTTAGTTACAACAAATCGACACCAAATTTTGAAGAGCTCCGGTGGCCCTTCGGGGTTTTTTCAATCCCCCGTCGGGGCCTGGTCGGCCCGGCCACGTGCGACTTCAAGGCTGATGGAACGGACCCCATTCCGCTTCTGCCCAAAATGCCATAACAAGTATCCGTATACGGATCAGCATCTGGTCTGTAACTTGTGCTTGTCCCCCGAGCACAAGGAGGATACTTGTGAAGCCTGTCGAGCGTTTCGGTCGAGGAAGACGCTGAGAGACCGAAGAGCCAGGAGACTACAAATGGCGTCCACGCCGACAGGTCAAGAACGTTTCGAGGAGGAAGAAGAAGCTTTCTCCATCCGCGAGTCGGATTCTGAAGAACTCGACGCCGAAGAAACACACCAAACCGTGAATAAGACGTCGAAAATCAAGACTCACGAGAAGTCCACAAAAGCCCAGGGGACGCCACCGCCAACAGGCCATGGCTTAACCCGAAAACTAGGTGACCGATCCAAGCCACAGAAAAAGGGCATGCTGGTGTCGAAGTCATCCGACTCCGGTCGAGATACCGCCACACAGCAACCTCGGAGCCGAGACAGGGGCTCCGAGAAACTTCGGCACAGAGACAGCGGCACCGAAGAATTTCGGCACTGAGACACCACGCCGAAAACAAAGAAGGTTTTTTCGGAGCCTAAAAAGACTTCCGAAAAGGTTTTGGTTCCGAAACATCCAGCCTCGGAGCCGAAAACTAGTTCCTATACAGAGGAACAAGGATTAACCTCCCAATTACATAGATTTGGAGAGGAGCTTCAAGCGGTAGAGCCTGACTACACGCAAAGAAGGCTTCATATTCATGAGGACACAGGGAAGATAACCACTCTTCCCCCAATCAAAATAAAAAGGAAACTTGCCTTTCAACAAAAGGACAAGCAACCACAGGCAAAAGTGGCAAGGAAAACAACCCCGCCACCGTCTCCATCACCATCAACAACTCCACCACTGATGCACTCACCAGCTCATACTACAATGAGTCAGGATGATCCCGATGCATGGGACCTTTATGATGCTCCAGTGTCTGACAACAGCCCAGACTCCTATCCCACAAAACCGTCACCACCTGAGGACAGTACATCCTACACACAGGTGGTCGCAAGGGCAGCCGAATTTCACAACGTCACCTTACATTCTGAACCAATTGAGGATGACTTTCTGTTTAACACCCTATCCTCCACCCATAGCCAGTACCAAAGCCTTCCCATGCTCCCAGGAATGCTAAAACATTCAAAGCAAATATTTCAGGATCCAGTTAAAGGCAGAGCCATAACTCCAAGGGTGGAGAAAAAGTACAAGCCACCGCCAACAGATCCAATCTATATTACAACACAACTAACACCAGACTCAGTAGTTGTCGGGGCAGCTCGTAAGAGAGCCAACTCTCATACCTCAGGAGACGCACCACCTCCAGACAAAGAGAGCCGCAAATTTGATGCTGCGGGAAAAAGGGTTGCAGCACAAGCAGCAAATCAATGGCGTATTGCCAATTCACAAGCACTTTTGGCAAGATACGACAGAGCTCATTGGGATGAAATGCAACATTTCATCGAACACTTACCCAAGGAGTTCCAAAAAAGAGCGCAACAGGTAGTAGAAGAGGGACAAAGTATCTCAAATAATCAGATACGGTCTTCCATGGATGCAGCAGATACAGCTGCAAGGACAATAAACACTGCAATCACGATACGAAGGCACGCATGGCTGAACACTTCAGGGTTCAAGCCGGAAATCCAACAAGCTGTGCTCAATATGCCGTTTAATGAACAGCAATTGTTTGGGCCGGAGGTTGACACTGCCATTGAGAAACTCAAAAAAGACACCGATACAGCCAAAGCCATGGGCGCACTCTACTCCCCGCAGAGCAGAGGCACATTTCGGAAAACACCTTTTAGGGGAGGGTTTCGAGGACAACCCACAGAAACCACAACCTCACACACAAGGCCTACTTACCAGGGTCAATATCAGAGGGGAGGTTTTCGGGGACAATATAGAGGGGGCCAATTCCCAAGAAATCGAGGAAAATTCCAAGGCCCCAAAACTCCTCAAAATAAACAGTGACTCACAAGTCACACAACCCCATCACATAACACCTGTGGGGGGAAGACTAAGCCAATTTTACAAACTTTGGGAGGAAATAACAACAGACACCTGGGTCTTAGCAATTATCCAGCATGGTTATTGCATAGAATTTCACCAATTCCCTCCAAACGTCCCACCGAAAACACACAATATGTCAAAACAACATATAGATCTTCTAGGACTAGAAGTTCAAGCATTGCTACAAAAGGACGCAATAGAATTAGTGCCAAATCTACAAAAAAACACAGGAGTTTACTCACTGTACTTTCTAATACCTAAAAAGGACAAAACTCTGAGACCAATACTAGATCTCAGAACACTAAATACCTACATCAAATCAGACCACTTTCACATGGTCACGTTACAAGACGTAATCCCACTGCTCAAACAGCAAGATTACATGACAACATTAGACCTAAAAGATGCGTATTTCCATATACCAATACATCCTTCACACAGGAAATACCTAAGGTTCGTATTCCAAGGAATACATTACCAATTCAAAGTGTTGCCATTCGATATAACAACTGCGCCAAGAGTTTTTACAAAATGCCTGGCAGTAGTAGCTGCACATATCAGAAGGTAGCAAATACATGTGTTCCCGTACTTAGACGACTGGTTAATCAAAACCAACACGCTAAGACAATGTTCACAGCACACAAACTACGTCATACAGACCCTTCACAGGCTAGGTTTCTCGATCAACTACGCGAAGTCACACCTTTTGCCGTGTCAAACACAGCAATACTTAGGAGCGACAATCAACACAGCAAAAGGGATTGCCACTCCAAGTCCACAAAGGGTTCAAGCATTTCACAAGGTAATACAGGCCATGTATCCAACACAAAAAATACAAGTCAAAATGGTAATGAAACTCCTAGGCATGATGTCTTCATGCATAGCCATTGTCCCAAACGCAAGATTGCACATGCGGCCCTTACAACAGTGCCTAGCATCACAATGGTCACAAGCACAGGGTCAACTTCTAGATCTGGTGTTGATAGACCGCCAAACATACATCTCGCTTCTATGGTGGAACAGTACAAATTTAAACCAAGGGCGGCCTTTCCAAGACCCAGTGCCACAATACGTCATAACGACGGATGCTTCCATGACAGGGTGGGGAGCACACCTCAATCAACACAGCATCCAAGGACAATGGGACATACATCAGAGGCAGTTTCACATAAATCACTTAGAACTGTTAGCAGTATTTCTAGCGCTGAAAGCATTTCAACCCATAATAACCCAAAAATACATTCTTGTCAAAACAGACAACATGACAACAATGTATTATCTAAACAAACAAGGAGGGACACACTCGACACGGTTGTGCCTCCTAACACAAAAAATATGGCATTGGGCGATTCACAACCACATTCGCCTAATAGCACAATTTATTCCAGGGATTCAGAACCAGTTGGCAGACAATCTCTCTCGAGATCACCAACAAACCCACAAATGGGAAATTCACCCCCAAATACTAAACAATTACTTTCAAATTTGGGGAACACCTCAAATAGATCTATTTGCAACAAAAGAAAACTCAAAATGCCAAAACTTTGCATCCAGGTACCCACAAGATCAATCCCAAGGCAATGCTCTATGGATGAACTGGTCAGGGATATTTGCGTACGCTTTTCCCCCTCTCCCTCTCCTTCCATACCTAGTAAACAGGTTGAGTCAAAACAAACTCAAACTCATACTAATAGCACCAACATGGGCAAGGCAACCTTGGTACACAACACTACTAGACCTTTCAGTAGTACCTCATGTCAAACTACCCAACAGACCAGATCTGTTAACACAACACAAACAACAGATCCGACATCTAAATCTAGCATCGTTGAATCTAGCAATTTGGCTCCTGAAATCCTAGAATTCGGGCACTTAGACCTCACACAGGAATGTATGGAGGTCATAAAACAAGCTAGAAAACCTACCACTAGACACTGCTATGCAAATAAGTGGAAAAGATTTGTTTATTACTGCCATAATAATCAAATTCAACCTTTACACGCATCTGTAAAAGAAATAGTAGGATACTTACTACATTTGCAAAAATCTAACCTAGCTTTCTCTTCCATTAAAATACATCTTACGGCAATTTCTGCTTACCTACAAATTAAGCACTCAATTTCATTGTTTAGGATACCAGTCATAAAGGCGTTTATGGAAGGCCTAAAGAGAATTATACCACCAAGAACACCACCAGTTCCTTCATGGAACCTCAACATTGTCCTAACACGACTCATGGGTCCACCTTTTGAGCCCATGCACTCTTGTGAAATGCAATACTTAACGTGGAAAGTTGCATTTTTAATTGCCATCACATCTCTAAGAAGAGTGAGTGAGATTCAAGCATTTACCATTCAAGAACCATTTATTCAAATACACAAAAATAAAGTTGTCCTACGGACCAATCCTAAATTTTTACCAAAAGTAATCTCACCTTTCCACCTAAATCAAACGGTAGAATTACCAGTGTTCTTCCCACAACCAGATTCGGTAGCCGAAAGAGCACTACATACATTAGACATCAAAAGAGCACTAATGTACTACATTGACAGAACAAAACTAATTCGAAAGACAAAACAATTATTTATCGCCTTTCAAAAACCTCATACAGGAAATCCAATTTCAAAACAAGGCATTGCTAGATGGATAGTTAAGTGCATTCAAACCTGCTATCTTAAAGCTAAAAGAGAACTGCCTATTACACCAAAGGCACACTCAACCAGAAAGAAAGGTGCTACCATGGACTTTCTAGGAAATATTCCAATGAACGAAATATGTAAGGCAGCAACATGGTCTACGCCTCATACATTTACCAAGCACTACTGTGTAGATGTGCTAACTGCACAACAAGCAACAGTAGGTCAAGCTGTATTAAGAACATTATTTCAAAATACTTCAACTCCTACAGGCTGAACCACCGCTTTTGGGGAGATAACTGCTTACTAGTCTATGCACAGCATGTGTATCTGCAGCTACACATGCCATCGAACGGAAAATGTCACTTACCCAGTGACATCTGTTTGTGGCATTAGTCGCTGCAGATTCACATGCGCCCACCCGCCTCCCCGGGAGCCTGTAGCCGTTTAGAAGTAGATCTTAAACATTTGTACATTTGTAAATATATTACTTAAAACTTTATTATGTACATACGCATTCACTCCATTGCATGGGCACTATTACTAGCATACACAACTCCTACCTCACCCTCTGCGGGCAAAACAATCTAAGATGGAGTCGACGCCCATGCGCAATGGAGTCGAAATGGGAGGAGTCCCTCGGTCTCGTGACTCGAAAAGACTTCTTCGAAGAAAAACAACTTGTAACACTCCGAGCCCAACACCAGATGGCGGGATGTGCACAGCATGTGAATCTGCAGCGACTAATGCCACGAACAGATGTACACTGGGTAAGTGACATTTTCCATGTAGTTGGTGATAATGCGTTCTTCAAATCAGCTGATGTTATTTAATTTCTCCTGTCTTATTGTGACTTCTGTCAATACTTGTATTTGTAAATGCTTGTTTATTAAAGTTCGTTTCTCCTTTCTTACTTCGACATTTGTTGATAACTTGTATTTGTAAATGCTTGTTTATTACAGTTAGTTTCTCTTTTAAACTCTATTTTGGTTTATTACCATTGAATTTGTAAATGCTTATTTGTTAACAGTTCGTTTCTCCTTTAAACTTGGCCTTCGTTTATAACCTTGACATTTGTAGATACTTGGCTCTTTTAAAGTTCGTTTTTTCTTTGACTTTAATATCTTAAACAAGAGCCTTGTAAACATAAGGTTAATTCAAACATTAACTCTGTAGCCTTGCCGACTTCCACGGGAACGGTCTACTATCAAACTCTTCTAATAAACCTTGACAATATTTATCCGTTTTCTGTAATATAATCTTCAAATGTAATTTTACCTCACAGGAGTTTCTGTTCTGAAGCGCGCTCTCTCTCCACACAGCTGATTCCTGTCAGACCTCAGTTGAAGTTCAAGGCTTCCAGCTGAAGAGCTCGTAACCTAGCAACCAACCGATTGCAAGACTAGAACTGTAACTTATCTTCAGGACTCACAGCGGCCATCTTGGATCTTCTCTTCTTGATTCTTCCTTTGAAATAAGCGCAAGATTACTCTGCAAACCTTCTTCCAGTTTGGGCTTTGCTGTCTCCACTGAGGATATCTCTTTGCTTTTCTCATGCACTTCTTTGATTTGACTTGGCAAGTTTGTGTGGTCATGACAGTACTCCCCCTCAAGGAACAGTTCTCCAATTTAGGTTTGCTTGGGTAGGTTCTATGAAAGTTTCTCACTAATCTTGAAGCATGTACATACTTGTGCGGCTCCCAGGATCGTTCCTCTGGACCATAACCTTTCCAATCAATTAGATAATAAAGCTGGCCATTACGGATTTTGGAATCTAAGATTTGATTGGCCTCATACTCTTCTGCAGAGCTAATCTGGATAGGAATTGGAGGGGAGTTTTGACGTAAATTTGGAGGACTGTTCTTTAACAAGGAGACATGGAAAACAGGATGTATCTTTAGATGAGCTGGCAACTGCAATTTTACTGCCACTGGATTGGTCATCTTGTCAACTTTGAATGGGCCTATAAATCGTGGCTGAAATTTGCGATTTCCTTTGAGACGTAAATGACGAGTGGATAACCAAACTTTGTCTCCTTTCGAATAAATGGGGCTCTCTCTTCGTTTTCTATCAGCCTGAGTCTTATATGAGTCTTTTGCTTGAATGATGTTTTTTCTAGCCCTAACTAACGTGGTCTGCAAATCCCTCACCATCTCTTCTACTGCAGGCACTGAATCATCTTCTTTACCCAACATTACATTAGGATGTCTACCATGGTTCAGATAAAAGGGGGTGAACCCAGTGGTGGAATGAACAGCATTATTGTAAGCAAATTTAGCTGCCCACATCCACTCGGGCCATTCCTTCTCTTTATCGAATAAATTGAGTCTTAAATACTGTTCTAACTCTTGATTCACTCTCTCTGTTTGCCCATCGGTTTCAGGATGGTAACTGGTAGAGTAACGAGAATCAATTCCTAATCTTTTACTAAAGGCCTTCCTAAAGCGAGAAACAAATTGGGACCCCCTGTCTGAAACTAGAATTTTTGGGATACCATGGGCGCGTACTATGTGTTGTGTAAACAACTGTGCAACCTGTGGGGCTCGAGGGATTTCTTTCAAAGGAATGAAATGCGCCATTTTAGTGAAAGTGTCTACAAAAACTAGGAGAGTGTTAAAACCTTGGCTACTAGGGAGGTCCACTATAAGATCCATAGTAACAGTATGCCAGGAATGGGGTGCAGTGGGCAAAGGTCTTAACAGACCTTGTGAAGCTGTTCTATTTGATTTCCCTCTTTGACATTTGTCACAAGTTGACACATATTGTCTTATCTGAGTTTTCATTTTTGGCCACCAAAATTCTCGTTGTATTAGATTTTGAGTCTTTTGAATTCCTTTGTGTCCAGCCAATTGATCGTCATGATAAGCCTGAAGAATTTTTTCTTGCAGCTCCACAGTCGGAACATACAGTGCACCTTTAAAGTATGGCAAACCTTTTTTGATTTCTCTTCCTTGGCCTTCTTTGGACCACTTCAGCATTCCTTCGAATGTTAAGTTTTTTGAATTTCTTTGGTTACATTTTCATACAATATGGCAGATATGAACTTCTCTTGTGGAATAATCAATTCTTTTTCTGGAGGCTCTTTAACTGCACCTGTATCAATTCGAGATAGAGCATCTGCCTTCCCATTTACTTTTCCTGGTCTGAAAGTGATAACAAAATCAAAGTCTGCAAAATATAGGGACCAACGCAGTTGTCTAGCTGTTAGAGTTCGAGCTGATTTTAAAAACTGTAAATTGAGGTGGTCCGTGTAAACGGTCACTTTATGCTTAGCTCCCAAAATGTAATGCCTCCACTCACGAAAAGTTTCTTTGACTGCCAATAGCTCCTTATCTGCAATTGAATAATTTATCTCTGGTGGTGTTAATTTTCGAGAGAAATAGGCCACTGGATGTAATTGATCTGTATCTTTATGACGCTGGGAAAGGATACCTCCTATGGCAACATCTGAAGCATCTGCCTCCACATAATATGGCTCATCTGGATTGGGGTGGAGCAAGATTGGAGCTGAGACGAAGGAATTCTTCAAAAAATTAAAAGCATTTTCAGCTTCTGTTGTCCACTCAAACTTCACTCCTTTCTTCAACAATCGAGTAATGGGTGTAACTGTTTGAGAAAAATTGGGTATGAATCTTCGATAAAAATTAGCGAACCCCAAGAAACTCTGGATCTCTTTGACATTGCAAGGAGAAGGCCAATGTTGCACTGTCTTTATCTTGGCAGGATCCATACTAACACCTTCTGGTGACAAAATGAATCCTAAGAACTCAACTCGTTCCACATGAAATGCCCACTTCTCCAATTTTACATAGAGATGGTTTTCTTGCAACCTTGTGAGGATGGATCGAACATGGGAAATGTGCTCCTGTAGATTGTCGGAAAAGATTAAAATGTCATCTATATAAACCACGGCAATCCGGTCGAGGAATTCTCGTAATATATCATTAACGAAATGCTGGAAGGTAGCGGGAGCATTGCATAACCCATAAGGCATCACTTGATATTCAAATAATCCGTATCGAGTCCGAAAAGCGGTTTTCCATTCATCCCCTGAAGCCACTCGAATCAAATGATATGCTCCTCGCAGGTCCAATTTGGTGTAGATTCTAGCATTCTTTACTTGATCTAATAAAACTGACACTAAAGGCAGTGGGTATCGATTCTTGATGGTAACCTGATTGAGGGCTCGATAATCAATGCAAGTTCGAAGACTACCATCCTTCTTTGGTATGAAAAATAGTGGGGATGACACTGGAGATTCAGAAGGACGAATAAAACCATTAGCAAGATATTGATCCAAATACTCCTTTAAATGTTGATTCTCTGCTTCGGTCAATGCGTATATTCTGCTACATGGCAATATCGCACCTGGCTCCAGTTCAATTTTGCAGTCGTAGGGTCGATGTGGTGGCAATTTCTCAGCCTCCTTTTCATCAAAAACGGCGACTAAATCCTCATATTCTTTTGGGATTTCTGCTGTCTTTAGTGCACAGATCACTGAAGAGAGTGATGAGAAACAGGCTGCTTGGGACTTGGTGGACACTTCCACTCCATCATGAAAGCAATTCTCTTTGCAGTAAGAGGAATTCATCTTGATCGTTCTTTTGCTCCAATCAATTTGTGGATTATGTTCTGTAAGCCAGGGCAGACCCAAAATGAGTTGAAATTGTGGAGCATCTATCAATTTAAAGATTATCTGCTCCTGATGTCCACCAAAACCTTGCATCTGAATTGGTTCGGTCTCATGGGAAATGGGTCCTGAAGAAAGATTGGTTCCATCCACAGCTCTTACTACTTCCAAAGTAGATTTCTTGATAAATCGAATACCCATTTTACGAGCGTATTTGATATCACAGAAGTTGCCCGTAGCTCCAGAGTCTATCATAACTGAGATCCCTTGAATTTCCTTCTCAAGGGTCTTAACTGATACTGTTTGTACCAAATGTGGCGCTGCGGTTTGTAAGGTATTCGCCACTCGTTGATCTAAAGGAGTTGTCTTGGGTTCTGCTTTCATCAGGGCAACTCCCTCTACTGATGAAGCTGGCCTTTTCCCGACTGAAGAGCTTTGGGTTTCTTGGGACAGTTTTTAACAAAATGCCCAGATGCACCGCAATATAAACATAGTTGATTCACTCTTCTTTTCTCTTTTTCTTCCTTAGATAAAGGACCTCGGATGGAACCAATTTGCATTGGTTCTTCTATTGTTATCCCTTCTCCGGCTCTCGTATGATCATTTCTTACACGATCAATTCTCAGGGGAAATGGTCGATACTCTCTTCTCTTTTCTGCTCTTCGTTCAGTTAACCGGTGGTCAATCTGTAACACAAGATCAATTAACTCCGAAATTTCGGTGGGTCTATTTGGAACTTGTGCTAAGGCATCTTTCAATTCATCTCTCAGTCCACGATAAAATATGGCGGCTCTTTTTGACTCCGGCCAGGCAGTCTCTACAATGAGTTTATTGAAATGAGCCAGATAGGCTACTAGATCTTTATTACCTTGCCTGATTTCCAGTAGTTCATTGTCAGTGGCTTGAGCTGCAGTTCGCCGATCAAATATTCTTAAGAACTCTTCCTTCTGCCATTCTGCTCAGGATGAAATCTGTTTTTTCCCTAAAATTAGGGTGAAGGCACTTCAATCTGTCAGGATACTTCAATTCGATTTCCTCAGAAGCAGAAGATAACTCCTCAGTCCCGACCAGAGCTTCTCACAACGAATATTAATCCTTTGTGCTGAGTACCCCGGAGGGGGAAAGGGGAATGGGATGGTAGAGAGACTGCCACAGAGATGATGAATGCCAGTACTCAGTCTGCCTCTTCACATCTAAGATTGGATACAGCACCTGCAAGAGTCACAGTCGCAATTACTAGGGACATACAACATCAGTTTTTCACTTTCTACTCTCAACACTTAATTCTCTTTAATTCTATTATTTCTTCACTCACCCTGAGTTCTCTGTAGCCTTGCTTCTCTCTATAAATGATAGCTCTTCTTAGAAAAAAAATGCTTATTACTGATTCTGGAAGAACTTCTCAACCTTTGTTAGAGTTGGTTTTATGTTGCTATATATATATATATATATATATATATATAGTTGGTGATAATGTGTTCTTCAAATCAGCTGATGTTATTTAATTTCTCCTGTCTTATTGTGACTTCTGTCACTACTTGTATTTGTAAATGCTTGTTTATTAAAGTTCGTTTCTCCTTTCTTACTTCGACATTTGTTGATAACTTGTATTTGTAAATGCTTGTTTATTACAGTTAGTTTCTCCTTCCTTACTTCGACATCTGTCGATAACTTGTAGTTGTAAATGCTTGTTTATTTAAGTTAGTTTCTCTTTTAAATTCTATTTTGGTTTATTACCATTGAATTTGTAAATGTTTATTTGTTAACAGTTTGTTTCTCCTTTAAACTTGGCCTTCGTTTATAACCTTGACATTTGTAGATACTTGCTCTTTTAAAGTTCGTTTTTTCTTTGACTTTAATATCTTAAACAAGAACCTTGTAAACATAAGGTTAATTCAAACATTAACTCTGTAGCCTTGCCGACTTCCACAGGAACGGTCTACTATCAAACTCTTCGAATAAACCTTGACAATATTTATCCGTTTTCTGTAATATAATCTTCAAATGTAATTTTACCTCACAGGAGTTTCTGTTCTGAAGCGCGCTCTCTCTCCACACAGCTGATTCCTGTCAGACCTCAGTTGAAGTGCAAGGCTTCCAGCTGGATAGCTCGTAACCTAGCAACCAACCGATTGCAAGACTAGAACTGTAACTAACCTTCAGGACTCATAGCGGCCATCTTGGATCTTCTCTTCTTGATTCTTCCTTTGAAATAAGCGCAAGATTACTCTGCAAACCTTCTTCCAGGTTGGGTTTTGCTGTCTCCACTGAGGATATCTCTTTGCTTTTCTCATGCACTTCTTTGATTTGACTTGGCAAGTTTGTGTGATCATGACATTGCGTCAATGGTGTCCTTCCGGCATTGTGCTTGGTTG
Source organism: Pleurodeles waltl (assembly GCF_031143425.1). Classification (NCBI taxonomy): domain Eukaryota; kingdom Metazoa; phylum Chordata; class Amphibia; order Caudata; family Salamandridae; genus Pleurodeles; species Pleurodeles waltl. Next base: position 134,472,809 of record NC_090438.1, read on the forward strand.
AGGATGTCTGGCTTTTTGGGTGATGTCCAACAGTCTGTCATGGACATGCCCTTTGATGGCACCTGTCACTTCAAAGACAAAGCAGACTCAGCGCTCGAGCGTTTGAAGCTATAGCTCTGTCCCTTGGCCTCGCAGCAGCCACTCGCCTAACACTGTCCGCTTTTTTCCTTTTTCTGCTCACGAAAGGGCTCCCTCCAGCATCCTTTCCCTGCCAGCCACGCATGCTACAAAGCCACTGCATGGTTGCGGACACTGAATACCACAGGCTCGTAGGTCAGGGAGCCAGAGGTCTGCCCAGTCCACCCCCTCCCCTCCTGAAGCATCTGAACCCTTTTAGTCAGTCGCAGCATCCCAGATCAGTTGGAGGCCAGATCATCCATCACCTGCCCCACTGGGAATCCATCACGATAGACAGTTGGGTTTTGCAAACAGTCTGAAGGGGCTACTCCCTCCCCTTCAAGACTTCACCTCCACCATGCCACCATCTTTAGACTGCTTACCGGAGGATCGTTTGTCACTTCTCCACAAGGAAGTTGTGGCTCTCTTGGCCAAGGGAACCATAGAGAGGATTCCTGCACCAGAAGTAGGTTGTGTTTGTTATGTCCGCTACTTTCTGGTGCCCAAGAAGGACAAGGGCTTTTGCCTTATCCTAGACCTCTCAGTCCTCAATCTCTCCTCAGGAGGGAGAATTTAAAAAAATAGTCACCCTGACTCAGGTCCTGTCTGCCTTCGACCCTAGAGACTGGATGGTAGTGTTGGACTTGCAAGATGCCTACTTCCATATACCCGCCCTGCCTGCCCACAGATGCCACTTGCAATTTGTGGTAGGTCACGAGCACTTTCAATTTACCATGCTCCCCTTCGGCCTTCCCAGTGCTACTCGGGTGTTCACGAAAGTGGTGGTGGAGGTTGCAGCTCATCTGCGCAAGTTAGAGGTTTCAGTCTCCCTCCTACCAAGACGACTGGCTGTTGAAGACGACCATACCCCAGACTATCATCTCTCACCTTCAGACTGTGGCAAACCTTCTGCATTTGCTGGGGTTCACTATATATGTGCCAAAGTCACACCTGACTCTCTCTCAGATGCCCTCCTTCATTGGAACTGCTCTGGACACAGTGCGGTTTCAGGCTTATCTTCCCAAAAAGCGAGTCCAGGGTATTCAGGCTATGATACCAATGTTTCAGCCTCTATCCTGGATTTTGGTAAGAATGACTCTGAGGCTGCTGGACCTCATGGCCCTCTGCATCCTGCTAGTGACACATGCCAGATGACATATGTGGGCGCAGCATCAGGGGAAAATCTCTGACATGAACCAGATCTAGGGGGGGACTGTGCAAGATCTGCAGTGATTACTTTCGAATCCAGATTAGGTCAATAGCTATTCGCTCTCTCTTCTCCAACCAGAACTCACAGTAGTGACTGATGTGCCACTCCTGTGATGGAGTGGCCACATGAGAGAGGTGGAGATTAGAGGTATCTGGGATCCGGCAGAATCTGGACTCCACATCAATCTTTTGGATCTCGGAGCGATCAGGCTTGCATTGAAAGCATTCCTTCTCTCTCTCAAAAGGAAAGTGGTACAGGTGTTCATGGAAAACACCACCGCCATGTGGTACTGCAACAAGCGGGCGGAGTGGTGTTGTAGACCCTTTGTCAAGAGGCTCTGCTCCTCTGGACATTACTGGTTTATCATCTGGCGGACTCTCTGAACGCCCGAGCAGACTAACTCAGCCGTCGATGTTTAGTCGATAACGAATGGCGTTTTTATCCAGAGATGACGCAAGGTCTCTCTCAGAAGTGGGGAGAGCCTTGGTTAGATCTGTTCTCCTCCTAAGCTGTTTTGCACGTTGCAGTTTCCAAGGTGGCACTCGCTTAGTGATTTTTCATCTCGAATGAAACTCAGGACTCCTTTACGCCTTCCCACCAATACCACTTCTGCCCAGAGTTCTAAAGAAGATCAAGAGCGACCGGGCTCAAGTAATCCTTGTGGCTCCAGACTGGGCACAAAGAGTAAGGTATCCTGAGCATGGCTTCGACCAGACTGCTCCTTCGGGAGGATCTTCTGTCGCTGCAGCTGGGGACAGTTAACCACCCGAAAAGGTCCAGTCTCCTCCTTCTAGCGCCAAGATTTAGCAGCGGCAGTTGACAGCTTTCAACTTTCCATCCAAAGTCTGCAATGTTATCTTGGCAGCCAGGCGTCCCTCCACCAAAACGGTATACGCCTGTGGTTGGCACATATTTGTGGCATGGTGTACCATCAAGTCTGTTGATCCCCTTACTGCACCGCTGTCTGAGGTTCTACTGTTTGTCCCTCTCTTCCTCAGTAGGGCAATGCTTTGGGCACCCTTAAAGGCTACTTGTCTGCCATCTGAGACTTTCTCAGATTGCCAGATCAACCTTCCTTATTCAAGCCTCCCATTGTTGGGAGGTTTCTTAAGGGACTCACCCATTTGTTTCCATCTACCCCGTTCATAATGCCCCAGTGGGAAGTATCCTCTTTCTAGCATGGTTACTCCCATTTTTGGCATGTTTGTCAATATGCTTGACTGTGTCACTGGGATCCTGCTAACCAGGACCCCAGTGTAAGGAAATGCCTCCTTGGCATGGTTACCCCCTGACTTTTTGCCTTTGCTGATGCCAAGTTATGATTTGAAAGTGTGCTGAAGCCTACTAACCAGGCCCCAGCACCAGTGTTCTTTCCCTAAAACTGTACCTTTGTTTCCACAATTGGCACACCCTGGCACCCAGGTAAGTCCCTTGTAACTGGTACCAAGGGCCCTGATGCCAGGGAAGGTCTCTAAGGGCTGCAGCATGTCTTATGCCACCCTGGGGACCCCTCACTCAGCACAGACACACTGCTTGCCAGCTTGTGTGTGCTGGTGGGGAGAAAATGATTAAGTCGACATGGCACTCCCCTCAGGGTGCCATGCCAACCTCACACTGCCTATGGCATAGATAAGTCACCCCTCTAGCAGGCCTTACAGCCTAAGGCAGGGTGCACTATACCATAGGTGAGGGCATAGCTGCATGAGCACTATGCCCCTACAGTGTCTAAGCAAAACCTTAGACATTGTAAGTGCAGGGTAGCCATAAAAGTATATGGTCTGGGAGTCTGTCATAGACGAACTCCACAGCACCATAATGGCTACACTGAAAACTGGGAAGTTTGGTATTAAACTTCTCAGCACAATAAATGCACACTGATGCCAGTGTACATTCTATTGTGAAATACACCCCAGAGGGCATCCTAGAGATGCCCCCTGAAAACATACCCGACTTCCAGTGTGGGCTGACTAGTTTTACCAGCCTGCCACACACCAGACATGTTGCTGGCCACATGGGGAGGGTGCCTTTGTCACTCTGTGGCTAGTAACAAAGCCTGTACTGGGTGGAAGTGCTTCTCACTCCCCCCTGCAGGAACTGTAACACCTGGTGGTGAGCCTCAAAGGCTCACCCCCTTTGTTACAGCGCCCCAGGGCACTCCAGCTAGTGGAGATGCCCGCCACCTCCGGCCACGGCCCCACTTTTGGCGGCAAGGCCGGAGGAGATTATGAGAAAAACAAGGAGGAGTCACTGGCCAGTCAGGACAGCCCCTAAGGTGTCCTGAGCTGAGGTGACTCTGACTTTTAGAAATACTCCATCTTGGAGATGGAGGATTCCCCCAATAGGATTAGGGATGTGCCCTCCTCCCCTCAGGGAGGAGGCACAAAGAGGGTGTAGCCACACTCAGGGCTAGTAGCCATTGGCTACTAACCCCCCAGACCTAAACACACCCCTAAATTGAGTATTTAGGGGCTCCCAGAACCTAGCAAGATAGATTCCTGCAACCTCAAGACAAAGAAGGACTGCTGACCTGAAGCCCTGCAGAGAAGACGGAGACATCCTCCGGCCTGTCTCCCCACTTCAAGAAAAACTGCAACAGAGACGCGTTCCACAGGGTCCAGCGACCTCTGAAGCCTCAGAGGACTACCCTGCATCTAAAAGGACCAAGAACTCCCGAGGACAGCGGCTCTGCTCCAAAGAAGAAACATCTTTGCAACAAAGAAGCAACTTTTAAAGACAACACGTTTCCCGCCGGAAGCGTGAGACTTTGCACTCTGCACCGACCCCCCCCGGCTCGACCTGCGGAGAAACAACACTACAGGGAGGACTCCCCGGCGACTACGACCCTATGAGTAGCCAGAGTTGACCCCCCAGGGCCCCCCTAGCGACGCCTGCAGAGTGAATCCAGAGGCTCCCCCTGACCGCGACTGCCTGCTTTTAAGAACCCGACGCCTGGTAAAGACACTGCACCCGCAGCCCCCAGGACCTGAAGGATCCGACCTCCAGTGCAGAAGCGACCCCCAGGTAGCCCTCTTCCTTGCCCAGGCGGTGGCTACCCCGAGGAGCCCCCCTTGCCTGCCTGCTTCGCTTAAGAGACCCCTGAGTCTCCCATTGAACTCCATTGCAAACCTGATGCCTGTTTACACTCTGCACCCGGCTGCCTCCGTGCCGCTGAAGGTGTACTTTTTGTGCTGACTTGTGTCCCCCCGGTGCCCTACAAAACCCCCCTGGTCTGCCCTCCGAAGATGCGGGTACCTACCTGCTGGCAGACTGGAACCGGGGCGCCCCCTTCTCCATTGAAGCCTATGTGTTTTGGGCACCACTTTGACCTCTGCACCTGACCGGCCCTGAGCTGCTGGTGTGGTAACTTTGGGGTTGCCCTGATCCCCCAACAGTGGGCTACCTTGGACCCAACTTTGAACCCTGTAGGTGGTTGACTTACCTGCAAAACTAACAAACACTTACCTCCCCCAGGAACTGTTGAAAATTGCAGTGTCTAGTTTTAAAATAGCTTATTGCCATTTTTGTGAAAACTGTACATGCTATTTTGCTGATTCAAAGTTCCTAAGTTACCTAAGTGAAATACCTTTCATTTAAAGTATTACTTGTAAATCTTGAACCTGTGGTTCTTAAAATAAACTAAGAAAATATATTTTTCTATACAAAAACATATTGGCCTGGAATTAACTTTGAGTGTGTGTTCCTCATTTATTGCCTGTGTGTGTACAACAAACGCTTAACACTACCCTCTGATAAGCCTACTGCTCAACCGCACTACCACAAAATAGAGCATTAGAATTATCTCTTTTTGCCACTATCTTACCTCTAAGGGGAACCCTTGGACTCTGTGCATGCTATTTCTCACTTTGAAATAGTGCATACAGAGCCAACTTCCTACACCCAGTGGTTATGCTCTCTCCCCTTTACATTTGGTTGTTGAATACTGTTAACACAGTATTACACTCATAATTGGCATACTGGTGCCGCCTTATAAGTCCCTGGTACATGGTACCTAGGTATCCAGGGCTTTGGGGTTCCAGGGGATCCCTATGGGCTGCAGCATTACTTTTGCCACCCATAGAGAGCCCATGCAAAGGCTTCTACAGGACTGCCATTGCAGCCTGTGTGAAATGGTGCATGCACCATTTCCCAGCCATTTACTCTGCACCAGGTCACTTATAAGTCACCTATATGTCAGGCCTTCCAACCCTGAAGGCTGGGTGCAAAGTACCTGTGTGTCAGGGCACCCCTACACTAGCAGAGGTGCCCCCTCGTCGTCCAGGACCATTTTCCCAGACTTCGTGAGTGCGGGGACGCATTTTACGTGTGCACTGGACATAGGCCAATACCTGTGTCCAGCTTCACAATGGTAACTCTGAAAATGGCCATGTAATGTGTCTAACAACGTGGAATTGTACCCCAATACATATTCTATTATTGGTTTTGCAATTCCATGCACTCTGGGGGCTCCACAGTGGACCCCCAGTACTGCCATAGCGGCCTTCTGAGGTTTTCCAAGCAGCCCCAGCTGCTGACACCTCACAGACAGGTTTCTGCCCTCCTGTTGCTTGAGCAGCTCAAGCCCAGGAAGGCAGAACAAAGCATTTCTTTTGAGAGAGGGGTGTTACACCCTCTACCTTTGGAAATAGGTGTTACAGGCATGGGAGGTGTAGCCTCCCAGACCCTCTGGAAATAATTTGAAGGGCACAGATGGTGCCCTTCTTGCATAATATAGTCTACGCCAGTTCAGGGACCCCCAGTCCCTGCTCTAGCGCGAAACAGGACAGAGGAAACAGCAGTGACCACTCCCCTGTCCATCACCACCCAGGAGTGGTGCCCAGAGCTCCTCCAGAGTGTCCCTGTGTTTTGCCATCTTGGATTCCAAGGTGGTGGGGCACTCTGGAAGCTTCTGAGTGGCCAGTGCCAGCAGGCGATGTCAGAGCCCTCCCCTGATAGGTGCTTACCTGTGTAGCTGACCAATCCCCCTTTCAGGGCTATTTCGGGTCTCTTCTCTGGGTGTTTTCTCAGATTCGGATTGCAAGACTCCAGAAGGAATCCTCTGCATCCTTTACTTCAACGTCTACCGACAAAACTGCATCTGGACCCTCCAGAAACTCTACAAACTGCAACACAGAAGCAAAGACGACTTCTGCAACATTGTATCTACAGCCCCTGCCAGCAACTGCAACTGTTTCCAGGTCGTGCATCCTCTGAGGACTGCCTGTCTTCACCCTGCACCAGAAGAACAAAGGAATCTCCCTTGAAGTGAGAGTCACTTCCCTGCTTCAGCAGGCACCCCTTTGCAGTGACGACCGGTGGCGTGGGTCCCATCTCCTGACGAAGTGCATGGATCCAGCAGCACGGGTGGTGGACTGAAGTTGTCCCGACGGTCCTAAGGTCCAGCTGTCCAACTTTGGTGGAGGTAAGAGCTTGCCTCCCCACGCAATACAGTACCCCCATACACTGCGTGTTTTGCAGTTGCCAAGGCTTGTGTGCGACCTTCCACAAAGTTGTTTGTGCACAGTACAGCTCCAGCCCCCAGCACTCCTTCCTGCGACGCACAGCTTCCAGAGTGGTTCTCCGAAGGCATGGGATCCCTTTGTGTCATGATGCATTGGCCTCCATTTGCACCTTCTTTGTCCCCGCGCTGTGGGACTCCTGTGAGCGCTGCCTGGTCTTCTGAGGGCTCTCCGAGTTGCTGAGAGCCCCCTCTGTCTCCCCCTCCTGGGTAGAGGCCACCAGGTCCCGGGCAGTACCAGTTTCCACTAACCGCGAGCTTTGCGTGTGCCAAGGCTTGTTGGCAGAATCCAGCGATGCAAACCAGACTGCAGTCTTCCATCTGGCGTGGAACATCATCTGCATCAACCAGGAACCTGCATCTGCCTTCTTGGGTGCAGTACTGGCTGTTATTTTTCACCAGTGGTTCATTACTGCCCGGGCAGACAGGTCTGCAGAGACTGCTACGTTGGCCGTTTTTTTAATTATTTTTTTTAGTATGATCTTGGTTCACAGCCCACTGCAGAGGATGGTATTGCTTGGGTATCTATTCTAAGGTGTAGGTAGCTGGCTCTGTATGTACTATATCAAAATGAGATATAGGGCCAGATGTATGAAGAATTGCGTTTGCGAGTCCCTAATAGCGAATTTTAAGAAATCGCTATTTCTGGCATGCAAAATGTGATGTAACAAAATTGCAAGTCAGTAATAGCAATTTCTTAAAAATCGCTAATGCAATCTGTGATGTCCAAATACCGAATTGCAAATAAAATTGCAATTCTGCAATTGAAAATCGCAAATTGCGAAAATGCTCACCTGGCACAGCCTGATGACATCACAAGCAGGAAGTGAGTCAGCCCATGCTGTTTCCAGGTACCACACCCACTGGAGCAGTCAGACAGTCACAGACCAGCCCCAGGGAGCAAGTTTGTGAGCAAGCTAGGACCTAACACCAACATGGCCAATGCTGGTAATGGGAAGGAGAAGGGAGAGAGGAAGAGGAAGCTGAAATTCAGTGAGCCAGAATTGGAGGTGCTCACTGAGGAGGTGGTCAGGATCCATGACCGGCTCTTTGGGAAGAGCTCACTCCAGGTACCACAGAGTAAGAAGAGGAAACTTTGGGCTGACATCCAGACCAAAATCTGCGCAGTGGGGTTGCACAACGCTTGGTGGAAGAGATACGCAAGAGGTAGTACGACCTGCGTTCCCGTGCCAAGGAGTGGGTGGCCATCAGGCTAAAGGAGGCAAGGAGCACAGGAGGCAGACCATCCACCCAGACACCCTCCACCCCCATGGAAGACCTGGTGGAGTCCACACTGCTTCCAGAAGCTGTCAGTGGGGTCACTGATATTGACGCATCCGGCACACCCAGCACCAGTCAAGGTAAGTCCAATAATGATATGTAACCCCATAAGTGCATGTACAAATGCCCCTTAGGAAATATCAAGTAGTGCAAAGCATTGCGATAAATAGCCCATTACACATCGTACATGCGGCACAACAATGCCTTATGTGAGTGGTAGTCCACAACCCAGTGCTGAAAATAGCACATAGATAGCAATTGAGTATACCGAGACACAGAAGAACAAAACACACAGTTCATAGTGATACGATGTAATTGTACATTTATTACCATTGTGCCACATTTGGTGATACATACATAAATGACATGCTGCACATTGTCGTTGCAGCTAGCTCAGGCCAAGCAGAAGCAGAATGTGCCAATGTGGGGGATGCAGAAACACAGCCTCTGTCCAACTCTAACACCAGCAAGTCATTGTGTATAGCACCAGTCAGACGCAGGGCAAGGGCGTTACCTCTCCACGATTTGAATCAGGACTCCGATGACATGCCGGATGAAGGCCACACACCACCCCCAGAAGTCGGATCCACAGGAAGGCAGCAGTCCCTGCCCCAGCGTCACTCAACTCCCCGCAGGAGGCCTCACGATGCAGGCACACAGCACACAGATGGAGGTGAGGGCCCATCATTCTTTGGTGGCCTTGAAGCATCCATGCTCAAGGTGCAGCGCCTGCACTGCAAAAACATAAGGGAAATGCACAGGCAGTTGCAGGCACACAATGCCAATATGGGGGGGCTGTACAAGCAGTTGGAGTGTCTGAATGCAAACATCTGCAAACTGCATGAGGACAGCAAACAGCTGCGGATCACCCCAAGCAACTGACAAATGCCATTAAGGAACTCTGTAATGAGATCAGGCATGAGCGTATTAGCCACCGCAGATGCGAACGGCAATTAATGGGAATGTTCAATGGCTTTTGCAGATCTGTAAATTGTCTTGCTACATCAACTGCCCTGATATCACGGCGTGCTGTGGCCGCACAGGTGGAGGCAGCACATAGCAGTCAGGATGTTACCCAGGGATTGGTGCAAATAACCAATGTCCTGGATGCTATGCTGACAGCACGCAGTGCTACACCCAGCGAACTGGGAGTTGGGGATACTGAGGAGTCATCTAGCCTCAGCAGTCTTGCAGCGCCCGTGATGGTTCCTAGGCGTCGCAGTGCCAGGCACAGTACTGTCTGTGAGCCTGATACAAGAGGTGCCGGTGAGGCCACTGTGCATTCAGGTGTAATGCGTGGTCGTAAGAAGTGCATTGAGGGCTACAGGGAACTACCTTCACATGTAGCAATACAGTAAACTATGATGATAATAGTGTGACACTGTTAATGGCTCATGTCTGACTCATGTGTATTGCTTTGTCCTAGTGACACGTATGTTACCTGAAGTCAAGGTAATAAAGGTGATAACTACCGGATTACATGTCAGTGAGGTGGTGTTGTGTCATTACTTACATCTGAAATGGTTGTGCGTGATGTCAGCACGCCTTTGCCTGCCCTCTGCTGCACTGGTCCTGTCTGCTGGCTGTAGGGGTGGTATGGGGTCATCATCCTCATCTGATATTTCCACAGGTATTCCCCTGGTGGCAGCTATATTGTGCAAAATCGCACATGTGGCCACTATTTTACAGCTAGTGTCCGGGTTGTACTGTAGTACCCCTCCACTTTTGTGGATGCACCGGAAGCGACTCTTCAGCAGGCCAAAGGTGCGCTCCACCACATTGCGGGTTGCCCTGTGTGCTGAATTGTATCTCCGCTCTGCCTCTGTTGCAGGATTTAGGTAGGGTGTCATCATGTAGTTGCGCACTGCGTAGGCGCTGTCTCCTGGAAGGAACAGAGGGTATAATGAGTAGCTGTGCCATGTGACGTTACACTGCCATCAATGCAACATTGTAAAGTTGGAAGTTACCCAGTAGATATCCTTCGCCAAATTCCCCAGCTAGCAGTCTTGTGTGAATCCCGCTGGGGCAAAAGATATACGAATCATGTGTGCTCCCTGGGTACCTGGCCACGAGATCAGTTATGATGTAGGAGGCATTGCATATCAACTGTATGTTCATTGAATGTTGGTATTTACGGTTGTGGTACACATACTCTGTGGTCGATGGTGGACAGATTGCAACATGTGTCCCATCTATGGCACCTAGGACGTCGGGGAACTCTGCTATCTGGTAGAAATCTGTTTTTGTCTGCTGTATTTCCTGTGGGGTGTTGGGGAATCTGATGTACTGGTGTATCCTGCTCAACATGGCATTTAGAAATGCATTGAAAAATCTGGAGGGCACTCTGTGATACCCCTCCATTTGCTGCTATGACCCCTTGATAGCTCCCTGAGGCAAGTAGGTGCAGGGATTATAATACCTGCACATGGGTGGGTATTCTATTGGTCCTATGTGTTGTGCGCTGCAGTATGGGTTGTAGCTCAGCTATCAGGTCAAGTATCATGGCTGAGCTCAACCTGTACTTCTCAAAAATGTCCTCCTCAGTCTGGTCAAAGAGGGTAATGCGCTCTCTGAAAATGCGCTCCTGTCTCCTCCTCCCTCTCCTCAAACCTGTCAAGATCCTCATTCTCCCCGCCATGATGTAGAGTGCAGCCATTGTTGAAAAGAGGCTGAGGCATTCTGGGCCTGTTTATATAGGTAGCACCTGGTTACCACCTGGTTTCAATCCGTGGTAAATTGCATGTGCAAGAGGCCATTTTGCGAATATTCGCTGTTTGCGATTTTTTGATGCATCGCATTTGCGACATGGTTTAGCGTGTCTCAATCTGCGTATCGAAATTTGCGACACGAAATACCGATTCTGTATTTGCGAGTCGCTATTCGGGCTTGCAATTTGCGATATGCAAATAGCAATTCGGTATTTCATGTTGCGATTTGCGATATGCAGATAGAGACACGCTACACCATGTCGCTTCGCAAAAAATCACAATTTTTGCGATTCCTTGTTTTTCGCCTGCGAATGACTTTCATTCATCGCAAAACACGTTTTTGCATTCGCAAACGGCCGATTTCTACGATTCGCACCGTTTGCGAATGCAAAAACGTTTGATACATCTGGCCCATAGTGTGCACAGAATCCAGGGGTTCCCCAGAGGCTTAACAGAGGCTAAAGTAGATAATACTAATGCTCTTTTTTGTGGTAGTGTGGTCGAGCAGTTAGGCTTATCGGAGGGTAGTGCAAAGCATTTTTTGTACACACACAGACAATAGAAGAAGCACACACTCAATGACTTAACTCCAGACCAATGGTTTTTATATAGCAAAAATGTATTTTGTTAATTTATTTCTAGAACCACAAGATTAAAGCTGCAGGTAAGTACATCAATAAACATGGATTTCACATATGAATCAATATTACTTAGATTGGAATCCGTAAGTTATACAGTTTTTGAATAAATGGTAATCTGTTTTAAAAGTTGACAGTGCAATTTTCAGACAGTTCCTAGGGGAAAGAAAAGCTAGTACGTTTTTGCAGGTAAGTACAGCATTTACAGTTCCAGTCTCCGGGAGTTAGGATGTTCACTGGTTGAGGTTCAGGTTAACCCCAAACACCCACCACCAGCAACATGGGGCCAGCCGGGTGCAAAGGTCAAAGTTGAGGCAAATTTAACATGGGTTCCCATGGAGACTGGGGGCGCTCGGTTTCAGATCTGCTGGCAGGAAAGTACCCGCGTCTTCGGAGGGCAGACCTAGGGGGTTTAGAGGAGCCCCTGGGAGGCCACAGTTAAGCACAAAGCACACATCCTCAGCGACGCAGGGGCAGTGGGGTGCAGGGTGCAAACACAGTGTCGGGCTCCCAATGCTTTCCTATAAGGAGACCCCAGGGGTCACTTAGATGCTGCAGGCTGGGTCCAGCGGGTCGGTTCCGGAAAACCACAGGCTAGACAAGCAGGAGGGCCACCTGCTGAACGTTGTGGCACTGGAGGTCGGATTCCCCCAGGCTAGGGGTATCTTCATCCGGAGCTTCCGCGGTCTAGGGGGTCCTCTGGATTCACATTGTAGGCACCGTCATGGGGGGGCAGGAGAGGGGAACCCAGGGTGGGTGTAGACGGGTCTCCGTGACCGCGTCCTCTCCCTCCTTGCGCCGACACCATTCGACCGGCTCCCTCGATGCGCTTCCGCGTTCCCATAGTAACATGGGAACGCTCCCAAGCGTCACATACGACGACTTCCTGAGATGGCCGCTACAAGAGAGGAAGGACTATGCCACGGAAGAGGAGAACGCCCCGGAAGAAAAGAACACGAAGGAAGAGAGGAAGCCGCACGGAGCCCGAGACGAGAAGACGACGGTGGAGAAAGACCACAGATCCTCCCGAGGAGCAGAGGAAACCGGAGCCGATTCCAACTGCGGGAAGGAGCCGAGGACGCTAGGAGCCCACCACGACCCAGGAGGGTCGTGGCTCTCTAAGGTACGGTCCCTCCTAGCGACGAGGGAAACCAAGAGTGACACGGGCACAGGGGAAGTGAACAGGGGAGGTGGGAGAGGGGAGGTGGTACGGCACTGAACCACTGGGGAGAGAGTACTGAACTCTCTGTTTTCTTGGCACTAGAGAGAGAGAGAGAGAGAGAGAGAGAGAAAAGAGACGGACCGTAGCACCATATTCAGGACCCATCACCTGCACAGTGGGATATCCTCACCCCCCCTCTGTAAAGTCCCTCTCCACATATAACTCTAAGAAAGAAACCCCACCAGGCTACCCCAAAAGGACTCACCTTTGTTTTCTTTTTTTTTTTTTTTTCCTGTAACGCTCAGGAGGCACAACAACCAGACGACCGCCGAACCTAGAGAAGGGGGAAAAGAAAAGGAAAAGAACAAGACGATTAATAGAGACAAGACAATAAAGCCCACAGAGCTACAAAGAACATAACGGACATTGGATGCTCTCTAAAAATAGAAAAGAAATAAAAGTTTTTTTTTTGTTGTTGAAAATATACATATCAGACTCCGCCCTTTTTCCCTTTGTACCGCCGCAGCCTACCACAGTGGTGTCAGAAGTGGGATTAAGATCCCGGAGGCTACTAGGCGGTATACGACACGGGCGAAAAACCAACCCTCGAAGACATGATTAAACCGCTAGCGGAGGGCCAGCGCCACTTACAACTAGTGTGGGAGGCACATCAACGGGAGGCCAAGGAAGACAGAGAAGCCTTACAATCCGCCCTAAAAAGCCAAGCTACGATCTTGGCCAACAACCAGCTTGTACATGAGACTGCGCTGCAAAAATTAACGGACACCATAGCAGCCAGCAAAGTACACCCCAATGTCCCGAGCTCTGTCTTACAAAAATTCCAGGAAGGCGAAGACCCGGACTCCTTTTTTACGAACTTTGAACGGGTGGCCTCCTCCGCCCAGTGGCAGAAGGACCGATGGGGACAATACATCGCGCCATTACTCACCGGAATTCTGCAAATGGCCTACCAAGCTGCCAGTCCGGGCGGTACCACTCCATACAAGGACATAAAAAGGAGTATTCTGGAACGGGTTGGTCATGACATAGAATACTATCGATTGAAGTTCCGAAAAGTGAAATGGGGGCAGAATGAGGATCCTCGCACTTTCTACTTCCGGGTTAAAGACTTAGCCTTGAAATGGTTGGGGCCTATAGGGACAACCAGAGAAGATGTGATAAAAACAATTATTCTGTAACAGTATTTGGATTCCTTACCACATAGCACCAAAAATTGGATAAGACAACACCCGAAGGTAGATACAGAGCTCGCTTTAGATCTGGCCTGTGCTTACCACCGTTCTACGGATGTCAAACTTCTACAGCCCAGACAAGTCCTAAAGCCCACACCAACCCCACCAAAACCAAACCTAAGATATCCACCGGAAGAATCTGGGCCCCACAAACAGGGGGAGAGTCATCCAATGCAATTACCCCAATGTTTTAGTTGTGGAGAGTGGGGTCACATAGCAAGGGTATGTCCCAGGAAGTCAGATGGAGTCGAACCCATGGAAATCGGGGTTACCCGTCGTAGAGTATTATGTACAGGGAAGGGAAACTCGAAGTTTAAACATGTCATCAAGATAAACGGGCATCCCATCTCTGCCCTAATCGATTCGGGTTGTAGTCAGTCCGTAATTCGGAAAGATTTAGTGGACCTCACAGACCTGGCATCCAACCAATGGGTCACTATTTGTTGCATACATGGCGATAAGGAAAAATATCCCCTAGCATTGGTTAAGGTGGAATGGGGCCAATATCACGATTTCCTCCCAGTAGGGGTTATGGACCGATTGATTGATGACTGTATTATAGGGACTGACTATATCCGGTTCTATAATCTCTTAGACCAAACCCGAACCCCGAATGAAATCCCAGAGTGGTGGACAGAAGCACCGTTTTCTAATAGCTTTATTGAATGCCCTCAGAGCCGTAGACAACTCATCAGAAATGGGAAAAGACAGGGGAAAATACGATTTCAGGAGGCCAGAAAAGAGACAGGAGACAACAAGGTAGTGGCAGAGATTAGTAACGCACCGGTGACTTTCCGAACCAACCAGAGAGAAGACCCTACCCTTGCTCATGCCTGGAATACGGCCAAAACAGAAGCCACGAACGAGGTGGGTCCTTATTTTCTAATACAGAAAAATGTCTTTATAGAATAACCATGACTACCACAGGAGAGACCAAACAACAACTAGTTGTCCCTGAACCATATCGAACCCAAGTACTGTTTCTAGCTCATAATCAACCAGGAGGGGGTCACTACGGTAGAGAAAAGACAGAGGAATACCTCCTACGGAGGTTCTATTGGCCAGGAGTCTATGCCCACATTAGGAGGTATTGCTTACAATGTCCTAGGTGCCAACTTACCGAACCAGGAGTACCCAGGAAAGCACCCTTGCATCCTTTACCCATTATTGAAGTTCCGTTTAGCCGGGTGGGTATGGATTTAGTCGGCCCTTTGCTTCCCTCATTCATAGGACACACCTATATTCTGGTCATAGTAGACTACGCTACGAGATACCCCGAAGCGATTCCCTTATCCAGTATGACTACAAAAACAGTAGCCCAAGCCATGATAATGTTTTTTTCTCAGGCAGGCTTCCCACAAGAGATCCTTACTGACCAAGGCACCCCTTTCATGTCAAACCTTATGAGGCAGATATGTCGATTATTAGGGATTACTCAAATAAAGACTTCCGTATACCACCCCCAAACGGACGGTTTAGTGGAACGCTATAACCGTACCATAAAGATACTATTAAGGAAAATAGTAGACGACTCCGGAAGGGATTGGGATCAGAAGTTGCCCCTGGTTCTTTATGCCATCCGGACTCACAAACAGTCCTCTACGGGTCATAGCCCCTTTGAATTAGTCTTTGGAAGGCAACCTCGTTGTCTTCTGGACATGGCAGCAGAAACATGGGAGGAGGAAGGGGAGGAAGGAAAGCCCTCGCTCGACTATGTGCACAATTTAAAAACCCAGTTACAAAACCTATGGGAAGATGTACATAGACATCTCGAGAAAGCACAAAACAATCAAAAATCCTATTATGACAAAGGAAGTAAGTTAAGATCATTTTTCCCGAACGATCAAGTCCTCATAATGCGACCAACATCTGAGCATAAATTATTAGCCAAATGGCAGGGACCTTATAGAGTTATTAAAGCAGTCTCTCCCGTCACCTACCTCATAGAGTTAAATGCACACCCAAAAAGAACCCAAATCTACCATATAAACTTACTAAAAATATGGAAACCAGCAGAAGAGGCAGATAATCGATTAGCTAACGGATGCTTTATCTCGCCATCCAGAGAGCTAGACTTAGAACTATTTCCCCTAGAGGAACAAAACCTGGAAGGCAATCCCTGCATAAATAAGTCTCTGACGGAAACTGAGAAGGGACAACTATCCACACTCTTAAAACAACATTCGAACTTCTTTTCAGAAACACCAGGTAGAACCACCTTGATATACCACAAAATAAAAACACGCGAAGGACGGATTATCCGCCTCCGACCCTATCGTATACCCGAAGCCCGGAAACATGTTATTGAGGAAGAAATAAATAAGATGATAACCCTAGGGGTCATTGAACCCTCTGTTAGTCCTTGGAATTCCCCGGTAGTTCTCGTCCCGAAATCCGACGGGTCTATCTGGTTTTGCATCGACTTTCGCAAACTCAATGATATATCACTGTTTGATACGTATCCCATCCCTCGAGTTGATGACGTCTTAGAGAAATTAGGGAAGGCAAAATATTTGTCAACCCTTGATCTAACAAAGGGGTACCGGAAAATTCCCCTTGCTCAGGACGATAAGGACAAAACTGCATTTTCAACTCCGTCAGGCCTCTATCAGTTCAAGGTTTTACCCTTCGGTCTCCATGGAGCCCCTGCGACTTTCCAACGCTTGATGGACCGATTGCTAAAACCATTTCAAGACTTTACAGCTGCCTATTTAGATGACATTGTCATTTATAGCGACACTTGGCTTAATCACTTATTACATCTCAACAAGGTGTTTACTGCTCTGGCAGAAGCCGGGCTAACAGCCAATCCAAAAAAATGCGTGTTGGGAAATTCAGAAATATCCTATCTAGGTTATGTGATAGGCAATGGGACCCTCCAACCACAAAAAAATAAAATTGAGGCCATAATGCAAGTTAAAAAACCAAAAACCAAAAAGGACCTACGATCCTTTTTAGGGTTGGTAGGCTATTATCGTAGGTTTATACCCAGATATTCTACTATTGCTGCCCCTCTTACTGATCTGCTGGCCAAGCAACGTTCCACCACATTAGCTCCATTCTCATAGTCTCAGAATAGTAGCTTTGAGGGGTTAAAGAAATCTCTTACCACTGATCCGGTGTTAAAATGTCCTGATTTTTCTAGACCGTTCCACCTTTATACTGACGCTTCTAACATCGGTCTCGGGGACATCCTCACCCAACCCGACGAGGAGGGGCTTGACCACCCAGTTGTCTTTATAAGTTGGAAACGTCTTCCCCGTGAATGCCACTACCCCACTATTGAAAAAGAGTGTTAATAGCCATAAAATGGGCTGTAGAAAACTTGCAATACTACCTTTTGGGCAGGTCATTTATCCTGTACACTGACCATGCCCCTCTAACTTGGCTCGCCTCCCACAAGGACTCCAATTCCAGAGTTTTGCGGTGGTTCCTAGAACTGCAACCTTTTACTTTCCAGGTCCGCCACATCCCAGGTTCTCAGCAGGGCCCCGCCGATTACCTGTCTCGGTTCCCCTCCTCTTCCTCCTCGGTCCTCGAACAGTCCCGATCATGGGATGGGGAGTGTAGACGGGTCTCCGTGACCGCGTCCTCTCCCTCCTTGCGCTGACACCATTCGACCGGCTCCCTCGATGCGCTTCCGCGTTCCCATAGTAACATGGGAACGCTGCCAAGCGTCACAGACGACGACTTCCTGAGATGGCCGCTACAAGAGAGGAAGGACTACGCCACGGAAGAGGAGAACGCCCCGGAAGAAAAGAATACGAAGGAAAAGAGGAAGCCGTACGGAGCCCGAGACACGGAGACGACGGTGGAGAAAGACCACAGATCCTCCCGAGGAGCAGAGGAAACCGGAGCCGATTCCAACTGCGGGAAGGAGCCGAGGACGCTAGGAGCCCGCCACGACCCAGGAGGGTCGTGGCTCTTTAAGGTACGGTCCCTCCTAGGGACGAGGGAAACAAAGAGTGACACGGGCACAGGGGAAGGGAACAGGGGAGGTGGGAGAGGGGAGGTGGTACGGCACTGAACCACTGGGGAGAGAGTACTGAACTCTCTGTTTGCTTGGCACTAGAGAGAGAGAGAGAGAGAGAGAGAGAAAAGTGACGAACTGTAGCACCATATTCAGGACCCATCACCTGCACAGTGGGATATCCTCACCCCCCCCTCTCTGTAAAGTCCCTCCCCACATATAACTCTAAGAAAGAAACCCCACCAGGCTACCCCAAAAGGACTCACCTTCGTTTTCTTTGTTTGTTGTTTTTTTTTTTCCGGTAACGCTTGGGAGGCACAACAACCAGACGTCCGCCGAACCTAGAGAAGGGGGAAAAGAAAAGGAAAAGAACAAGACGATTAATAGAGACAAGACAATAAAGCCCACAGAGCTACAAAGAACATAACGGACATTGGATGCTCTCTAAAAATAGAAAAGAAATAAAAGTGTTTTTGTTTTTTTTGAAAATATACATATCAGACTCCGCCCTTTTTCCCTTTGTACCGCCGCAGCCTACCACAGTGGGCATTTGCAAGGAATCGGCTGGGGATCCTCTCTAGGCAGTTTTACTACCTGGACACAGGCAGTGGGCGTTGGGTGCAGAGTGGTCAGGACTCGCTGATCCAGGGAGGCTCTGGAGTCCTTTGGTGTAGTTTCTTTTTGGACAGGGCTGCTGTACACTGGAGTGATTGGTCCTTTGTAATGCAGGAAAGTCCTCTGGAGTTTGGCAGAGTTCGCTGGTCCCACAGGAAGTGACGCGTTCTTGTGCACGTTCTTTAAATCAGGAGACCGGCCAGCAGGGCTGGGGCCAAGTGAATTTGAGTCTTCCTTCTTCTCTGCTGGGGTTTCAGCTTAGCAGTCCTTCTTCTTTCTTGTCAGGTCGGCAGAAATCTTACGACTTGGGTTCAGGGGAGCCCTTAAATCCTGGATTAAGGGGCGTTACAGGGGTCAGAGGACAGAAGCCATTGGCTACTGACCCTGAGAGTGGCTACATCCTTCTTGTGTCTCCTGCCTTTGGGAGGGGGACACAAACCTAACCCTATTGGTCCCTGTCCTCCAAACCAAGATGGAGGATTCTACAGGGAGGGGGTCACCTCAGCTTTCAAACAAACAAAGGTACAGATTTTGGGAAAGAATACTAGTGCTGGGACCTGGTTAGCAGGGTCCCAGCACACTCTTAAAGTTGGCATCAATATGAGGCAAAAAGTGAGGGGTAACCATGCCAACAAGGGCACTTTCCTACACAAGGTAAGGAATCTGCAACTAGAATTCTCTATCAGATGAACAGGTTACTTACCTTCGGTAACAAATTATCTGGTAGAGACATATTCTAGTGGCAGATTCCTTACTGACTCGCCCATCCTTCCAGCACTGTGAACCGACTTCTAGGGACAGAGATTACATTTTCAGGGCCCTAGCTCTGGCACACCATTTCAGTGTTCTTCATGGCTCTGCTCTGCTGTCGTGGAAAGTCTTGAAAAGAAAATGACGTCAGCGTGCCAGGGTGGCACCTGTATACGCCCGCAACTTCATCACAGTGACCACAATGCAAACGATGGACGCAGAGTCAACCGATGCCACATGACGGCGTGCCAGGGTACTGCTCGATGAAAAATATCTGGATCCAGTCTGACGCCTGGAGGAAACTCTAAGGTAAGGAATCTACAACTAGAATATGTCTCTACCAGATAATTAGTTACTGAAGTTAAGTAGCTTGTTTATCAAAGGTGTTGAAACTGCCAGTATGCTGGCAAAACCAGCGTCGCTAACAATATTAGAGTCTGGCATCTAAGTACCTCCATCGTGACACCTGAATCATAGGTATTTTTAACAATGTTGCTATAGAACGTCTTGGCTGTGCTGGTATTGTGCTAACAGAATCCTGCCCAACCTACATACTCAGTTGACAGAAGCAATTTTAGACTTGGAAAGTCTTAGATTTTAGACTGACATAATGCTGTGCAAGTGCCACCAGACATCTAGAGTAACTGATTTGCCACCATGTATGGCACCATTAACTCAGCAACAGTCTGCTATGCAAAAGGTAGCTTTCAGTTAAAGGTAGCAAGCAATTGAAGGGGACTAAATAACTGGTTGTTATCAATGGCGCCTTACTTTCTGGGTACATTTCCACTGCTCACATTTACTGGCAGAAATTTCAGTAGCATTGATTGTAGAATTTTCCATTAGAGTGTTACTAGCAAAGTAGCTCCTTAGTCGTTGTTTGTCAGAATATCGAGGACACAAGCCTCATGAAGTTACAATATTGAGAAACAAATAACATTATGGTAAGTGCATAAAGGGAAGTATAATTTACTAATCTTGACTCCATATCTGCGTACCTTAAAATATATATTTTGTGAAGGTACTAACGCAAAGTTAAGTGTAGCAAAACTTTTAATTACCCGATTATACTTAACCTTCAAATTGTTTTGTTCGCTGATATTTCGGCTGTGATGTTTGGTCCCACAACATTTTGTAGTCCATATTCTGAAGAATGGACACAGCAGATAAAGCCACTATCTGATAGAGACTTCTAGCTGCAGCTTCCTTACCTTAGAATTCCCTGGCGTCAGCTTCGAATCCGGAATTTTTTCTGAGCAGTACCCTGCGCGTGCCGTCGGGCGGCGTCATACGGATCTGCGTGCATCGTCAGCGTCGTTGGAGCCGTCTATGACGTCACGGTTGTCTATATAGACGCCATCTCGGTACGCGTACGTCAGTTCTTTTCGTTCTGCGCCGGTTAAAGCGCAGTTCCGGAAAGAGCTACCCTTCTTCGACGGTTTGTCGAGGCTTTTTTGACTGTTTGAAGTCATGTCTTTGAGAAAGACAGGGTTCAAGCCGGTTAGTGTGTGTCATCACACCATGTCGGTGACGAACCCGCAACGTGTTTGCCTTTGGTGCCTGGAGAAGGACCACGATTCCACCTCATGCTCCGACTGTCGTGCCATAGCTCCGAAGGCCTTGAGGGAGAGATCCCTCAAGCTTCTTGCGGCCCGGCATTCATCCTCCGTCGGCGCCACTCCGCGGAGGTCACGGTACCGCAGTAGGAGGAGGTCGCGGCACCGCTCCCGGAGCCCCAAGTCCTCTTCCTCGCATTTGAGGTCATCTGAAGGTAAGAGGCACAAGAAGAAGAAGAAGTCCAAGCGGACTTCGTCTTCGCTACGCCCGTCGGCCGACGAGGCGTCTGTGGAACTTCGACGTTCCGAGCGCAGTTCTGTGGAGCCGTCGACAGGGCCGACTCTACGTCTTCCCCCCTTTCCGGGGACCGGATCGACCCCCACTCAGATAAAAGAATTTTACGAGGCCATGCGTCTCATTTTTGAGCGGGCTGCACCTGTGGAGGGGTCTTTGGGCCCCACGGGGTTAGCAGGGGCCCCTTCTGATTCGACGCCGGCGGCTATGGCCTTGGCACTGTTGGGGACCCCAGGATCCGATATCGGATCCGGACCAGCGCCGGTCTCACACAGTTGACCTCCTTCAGCCCCGATTCCGACGTTGACAATTCCGCCACCGGCACCCACCAGTGGTAGCCCCATCGTTATTCCGGATGATCCGGAGCGACGTCGTACGTCATCGACTCCAGACTTCGATGGAGCCGGTTCGGCCCAGATCATTGTCTGAGCATTATTTAGATCAGCCAGACGCAGGAGAGGAATGGGAGGGGTCTGAGGACCCTTTAGAATGTTGTTTGCAACAGGACTGGTATGAGGATCTAGGGGAGGCCAGTGGACTGGATACGTCTCCAGATACTGGTATGCTCTCTCCTCCTAATGTGGCTACGGATGAGGGTGCTTCATTTGCTATAGTGGTGCGTAGGGTAGCTGAGGTCTTGGACCTAGCTTTGCCTACGGTGCCAGTCAGGATGAATATCCTGACAGAAGTGCTTCAACCGGGGGTGACAACATCAGAGCCGATGTTTCCCTTCAATGAGGCTCTAACAGACGTCCTTCTGGGCACAGGGGTTCCTGTGAATAGGACAGTCTGCTGCCTCCATAGAACTGCTCCGAGCGACCCTACTTTCCTCACTCAACACCCCACTCCTGAGAGCTCGGTTGTCCAAGCCTCTACTTCCCGTGGTGCCTTTCCTTCCGCTCCCCCGGATAGGGAATCCAAGAGGCTGCACCAGCTTGGGAAGAAGATGTTTTCTTTCACCAGTCTGGCATTGAGGTCCGTAAACACCTCTTACCTATTGGGCTGTTATTCCCATGTTTTATGGGATACGGTGGCACAAGTGCTGCCCCAGGTCCCAGAGGGCGTACGGGACACTCTCACCCAGGCTGTCAAGGATGGGAGAGATGCAGCCAAGTTTACGATCAGATGTGGTTTGGACACGACCAACTCGCTGGGCAGAGCGATTTCCCCGTCAGTGGCCCTACGTCGCCACGCCTGGCTGCGTTCAACTGGTTTCTCAGGGGATGTCCAGTCCAGCTTGATGGACATGCCCTTTGATGGCTCTCGTCTTTTTGGCGAAAAGGCAGACTCCGCGCTTGAGAGGTTCAAGGATTCTTGAGCTACGGACAGATCCTTGGGTCTTTCAGCGCCAGCACAACAGCAGTCTGTCTTTCGTCCCTTTCGAGGCTTCGGAAGGGGCGTGGTACCACGCCAGACACAGTTTAGCCACCGTCCTCAGGCTTCACAACATCCTGGGAGAGGATGTGGTTGTGGTATCATCAGACCCAGAGGGTCTGGTCAGAGGTCGGCCACCACACAACCCCCCTCCACTGCGTCCAAGCTCTCCTAGTGTGGTTCTGCAGGATCACGTCTGTCCAGTTGGAGCTAGGATTCATTTTCATCTCCCTCACTGGCTTTCAATCACAATGGACAAGTGGGTCCTGCAGATCATACGGGAGGGCTACTCCCTTCCCTTCCAGTCTTTCCCTCCCTCTATCCCTCCGACAAAGGAATGGCTGATGGAGGACCATCTGGTTTTGCTCCGCAAGGAAGTTACGGCTCTCTTGGCCAAGGGAGCCATAGAAAGAGTCCCGATATCAGAAGTAGGCAGTGGTTGTTATTCCAGCTACTTTCTGATTCCCAAAAAGAACAAAGGCCTTTGCCCTATCTTGGATTTAAGGGATGTCAATTTCTTCCTCAAGAAGGAGAAATTCAAGATGCTCACTCTTGCTTAGGTTTTGTCTGCCCTAGACCAAGGAGACTGGATGGTAGAGTTGGATTTGCAGGATGAGTATTTCCACATTCCTATCTTGCCAGCCCATAGGCTTTACCTGCGGTTCAAGGTGGGCCACGAGTACTTTCAGTTGACCGTGCTTCCTTTCGGTCTCACCAATGCCCCTCGGGTGTTCACAAAGGTGATGGCGGTGGTGGCAGCTCATCTGTGAAAGTCAGGGATTTCAGCCTTCCCCTACCTAGATGATTGGCTGCTGAAGGCTTCTACGCCCCAGGCTCTCGTCACCCACCTCCAGACGATGGCAGACCTCCTGCATTCGCGGGGGTTCACTATAAATGTGCCAAGGTCACACCTGACTCCCTCTCACTTTTATCGGAGCTGTTCTGGACACAGTGCAGTATCGGGCTTATCCTCCCGGACAGCGGGTCCAGGATATTCAGGTTATGATACCGATGTTTCGGCCTCTATCCTGGATTTCGGTGAGACAGACTCTGAGGCTGTTGGGACTCATGGCTTCCTGCATCCTATTGGCCAAGCATGCCAGATGGTGCATGAAGGCTCTGCAGTGGGACCTGAAGTTCCAATGGGCACAGCATCAGGGGAATCTTACCGACGTGGTTCAGATCTCGGAGGGGACTGCAAAGGATCTGCAGTGGTGGTTAGTGAACTGCGATTGGGTCCAAGGCAGACTCCTCTCCCTTCCCAACCAGATCTCACAGTAGTGACAGATGTGTCACTTCTGGGATGGGACGGCCATCTGGGAGAGGTGGAGATCAGAGGTCACAGGTATACAGGTAAATGGCTTTTGTCATTTTACAGCTCGGCAAGGTTGACACTGTGTCAAACCCATGCTTAAAGACTTTGCTTTATAAATGGCAAAATACGTTGTCACTATCTAGCTCGTCGTGGATAGCACTGTGCTTATCCAATGCTTTTAAACTTTGCTAGATAAACAGACATTTGAGGTGAGCAAATCTAGAGTGTCGCTGGTGTTGCAGAGTGCTCCTTACTAGAGCTGCTCTCCACCTAAACTTGGGAACTACCCAGAGTTCTCTATTCTTTTTTGTATAATTTATGCGTCACTCTAACCCTGAAAGGGATTTGTTTTGTCATATACTGGGTGCTCCCTTGTGTCTGGACAAAGCTAAACCTCTCTGATGAGCTCTAATGAGAGCAAAACACGTGTCAGGGGTTGCTTTTACTCATTCCAGGTTGGCTTGGATGGTATTTTACCAGTCCAAAGCTGTAATACTGTGTCTGGAGTGGTAAACGGCTTTTGTCATTTTACAGCTCGGCAAGGTTGACACTGTGTTAAACCTATGCTTAAAGACTTTGCTGTATAAATGGCAAAAGACTTTGTGTAGGAAGTTGGCTCTGTATGTGCTATTTCAAAGTAAGAAATAGCATGCACAGAGTCCAAGGGTTCCCCTTAGAGGTAAGATAGTGGCAAAAAGAGATAATTCTAATGCTCTATTTAGTGGTAGTGTGGTCGAGCAGTAGGCTTATCAGAGGGTAGTGTTAAGCATTTGTTGTACACACACAGGCAATAAATGAGGAACACACACTCAAAGACAATTCCAGGCCAATAGGTTTTTATATAGAAAAATATATTTTCTTAGTTTATTTTAAGAACCACAGGTTCAAGATTTACAATCAATACTTCAAATGAAAGGTACTTCACTTAGGTATCATAGGAACTAGCAAAATAGCATGTACAGTTGTGGCAAAAATGACAATAAGCTATTTTAAAACTAGACACAGTGCAAATTTCAACAGTTCCTGGGGGAGGTAAGTATTTGTTAGTTTTGCAGGTGAGTAAACCACCTACAGGGTTCAAAGTTGGGTCCAAGGTAGCCCACCGTTGGGGGTTCAGGGCAACCCCAAAGTTACCACACCAGCAGCTCAGGGCCGGTCAGGTTTAGAGGTCAATGTGGTGCCCAAAGCGCATAGGTTTCAATGGAGAAGAGGGTGCCCCGGTTCCAGTCTGCCAGCAGGTAAGTACCCGCGACTTCGGAGGGCAGACCAGGGGGGTTTTGTAGGGCACCGGGGGGGACACAAGCTAGCACAGAAAGTACACCCTCAGCGGCACGGGGGCGGCCGGGTGCAGTGTGCAAACAGACGTCAGGTTCGCAGTAGGTTTCAATGGGTGACCCAGGGGTCTCTTCAGCGAAGCAGGCAGGCAAGTGGGGGGGGGGGGCTCCTCGGGGTAGCCACCACCTGGGCAAGGGAGAGGGCCATCTGGGGGTCGCTTGAGCACTGGAGGTTGGATCCTTCAGGTCCTTGGGGCTGCGGGTGCAGTGTCTTTACCAGGCGTTGAGTTCTTTGAAGCAGGCAGTCGCGGTCAGGGGGAGGCTCTGGATTCCCTCTGCAGGTGTCACTGAGGGGGCTCAGGGGGGTCAACTCTGGCTACTCACAGGGTCGCAGTCGCCAGGGAGTCCTCCCTGTAGTGTTGTTTCTCCGCAGGTCGAGCCGGGGCGTCGGGTGCAGAGTAGAAAGTCTCACGCTTCCGTCGGGAAATGTGGAGTCCTTTTAAAGATGTTGCAAGTTTTGGTTTCTTTGGAACAGGGCCGCTGTCCTTGGGAGTTCTTGGTCCTTTTAGATGCAGGGTAGTGCTCTGAGGCTTCAGAGGTCGCTGGGCCCTGGGGGACGCGTCGCTGTTGCAGTTTTTCTTGAAGTGGGGAGACAGGCCAGTAGGGCTGGGGCCCAAGCAGTTGGTGTCTCCGTCTTCTCTGCAGGGCTTCAGATCAGCAGTCCTTCTTCGTCTTCAGGTTGCAGTAATCTATTTTCCTAGGTTCTGGGGGCCTTTAAATACTCAATTTAGGGGGGTGTTTAGGTCTGGGGGGTTAGTAGCCAATGGCTACTAGCCCTGAGGGTGGCTACACCCTCTTTGTGCCTCCTCCCTGAGGGGAGAGGGGCACATCCCTAATCCTATTGGGAGAATCCTCCATCTGCAAGATGGAGGATTTCTAAATGTCAGAGTCACCTCAGCTCAGGGCACCTTAGGGGTTGTCCTGACTGGCCAGTGACTCCTCCTTGTTTTTCTCATTATCTCCTCCGGCCTTGCCGCCAAAAGTGGAGGCGGGCATCTCCAGTAGTTGGAATGCCCTGTGGCGCTGTTACAAAGGGGGTGAGCCTTTGAGGCTCACCGCCACGTGTTACAGTTCCTGCAGGGGAGGTGAAAGGCACCTCCACCCAGTACAGGCTTTGTTACTAGCCACAGAGTGACAAAGGCACTCTCCCCATGTGACCAGCAACATGTCTGGTGTGTGGCAGGCTGGCAAAACTAGTCAGCCCACACTGGAAGTTGGGTATGTTTTCAGGGGGCATCTCTAAGATGCCCTCTGGGGTGTATTTCACAATAAATACTGGCATCAGTGTGAATTTATTGTGCTGAGAAGTTTGATACCAAACTTCCCAGTTTTCAGTGTAGCCATTATGGTGCTGTGGAGTTCGTGTTTGACAGATTCCCCGACCATATACTCTTATGGCTACCCTGCACTTACAATGTCTAAGGTTTTGCTTAGGCACTGTAGGGGCATAGTGCTTATGCACCTATGCCCTCACCTATGGTATAGTGCACCCTGCCTTAGGGCTGTAAGGCCTGCTAGAGGGGTGACTTATCTATGCCATGGGCAGTGTGAGGATGGCATGGCACCCTGAGGGGAGTGCCATGTCGACTTAGTCATTTTCTCCCCACCAGCACACACAAGCTGGCAAGCAGTGTGTCTGTGCAGAGTGAGGGGTCCCCAGGGTGGCATAAGACATGCTGCAGCCCTTAGAGACCTTCCCTGGCATCAGGGCCCTTGGTACCAGGGGTACCAGTTACAAGGGATTAACCTGGATGCCAGGGTGTGCCAATTGTGGAGACAAAGGTACAGGTTAGGGAAAGAACACTGGTGTTGGGGCCGGGTTAGCAGGCCTCAGCACACTTTCAAATCATAACTTGGCATCAGCAAAGGCAAAAAGTCAGGGGGTAACCATGCCAAGGAGGCATTTCCTTACACTTTGTCACTATCTAGCTCAGCGTGGATAGCACTGTGCTGATCCAATGCTTAAAAACCTTGGAGATAAACAGACATTTGAGTGTCGCTGGTGTTGCAGAGTGCTCCTTACTAGAGCTGATCTCCACCTAAACTTGGGAACTACCCAGAGTTCTCTATTCTTATATTTATATATATATATATATATATATATATATATATATATGTATATATACTGGAAGATGCAGGATCACAAGAAAACAACAGCCAGCCAGGGCAAAAATCTGGATCCCAAAGGATACAAAGAGCCACAAGAAAATGTAATATCCAAGAAAGAAGTGACTCAAACAGATGATCTCATTAAAGAACAAAAATCTATTTCTAAACGTTGTAGTAGAAATATATTTTTGTTCTTTAATGAGATCATCTGTTTGAGTCACTTCTTTCTTGGATATATATGTATATATATATATATATATATATATATATATATATATATATATATGATTTTGGCATTTGTGCCTTTCTTAAAGGCATGTAAGAATTTTTACTTCAAACAGTCAAATAAAGAGGTAAAATCCATAACTGTTGGTTCTTCCATGACTCTGCGCTTCTGGCATGGAAAGCTGTGGGAAAAGAACTGACGTACGCGCACCGAGACGGTGTCTATATAGACAACCATGACATCATAGACGGCTCCAACGATGCTGATGACGCACGCGGAGCTGGTCGACGCACGTGGATCCGAACGACGCCGCCTGGCGGTGTGCGCAGGGTAACTGCCCAGAACAAATTCCGTATTCGAAGCTGACGCTAGGAAATTCTAAGGTAAGGAATCTGCAGCTAGATAGAGTCTCTACCAGATACCTTGTTACAGAAGGTAAGTAACTTGTTCTTCAATGGAGAACCAAAATTGCACATTTGAATTTTTCTTCTAGTTTACATAAAGTTTGACTTTTCTAATTTATTCTGTATTTTCAGCTGTCCGAAATAGTTCGTGAATTCAAGACCACAAATAGATTACTACTAACTGGAACACCCTTACAGAATAACCTCCATGAGCTGTGGGCATTACTCAACTTTTTGCTGCCAGACGTCTTCAATTCTGCTAATGTAAGTAACCTTATTTATGTGTATTTAGTTTCCATTTTTAAAATAGTGGAGCATACGTGGATCCAAATGTTTTTCACTCACTAAATTTAATCTAGGTGAAATTATGTTTGCAACTGTGACTGTAATGTGCTTATATCTTTCATTATATAAATCTTCCATTTTTCTTTTTTTTTTTAACTGTTAAGGTTATTGCTATACTGTACAGTTTTTGACCATGAACATTTGATGGGCACCGGCTTTATCATCTGATAGAGCCTTCTTGTTGCAGATTCCTTACCTTAGAATTTTCCCCCAGACGTCAGACTGGATCTGGAGTCCGTAAGTGGCGTCGGTCGACTCCGTAGGCGTCGTAGTTGCCGTGATGGCATCGGGAGTAGTACATAGATGCTGCCCTCGCGTAGTGACATCAGTTCTTTTCTTTCCGCGCCACGCGCTGATCCAAGAGAGAACTACCCTCGGCTATTTTTTGGCCGAATTCGACCGTTTTGTTGAACTTTTTTGGTGTGACACTTGGTGCATCGAGGATGTCCCTGAAGACCGGGTTCAAGCCGTGCAAGGACTGCCACCGCATGATGTCGGTGATGGACCCTCATCGTGTTTGCCTGTGGTGCCTCAAGCGCGACCATGACCCGAAGTCATGCTCCGAGTGTCGGGCAATGCATCCGAAGGCTTTGAGGGAGCGGTCCCTAAAGCTGATGGCGGCCCGGCACTCGACTCCACGTAGATGCCGATCTCGCTCGAGAGGAACGTCTTGAGATCGGTCGCGGAGCCATCACCACTCGTCTTCTTCGAAGTCTTTGGTTCAAGGTAAGAAGAAGAAGTCGAAGAAGTCCCATCGCTCTCTGACTTCATCCCATCGCTCGGCCGATGCGACGCGGGACGAGCGTCCACGCACTATGTCTCCATCCTCGGAGCCTACGTCTGCGTTGACTCCGGCTTCCCCGAGTTTTCCGGAGCCGGAACGACCCCTGCCCAACTCAAAGAGTTCTACGAGGCCATACTCCTCATCTTTGGGCGTGCCGACCCCGATACGGCGCCTTCGGGCCCAAGGGGCTTGACTGAGGGGCCTTCGGGTTCCGCACCGGCGGCTTCGGCCCCGGCCACCGAGATCGCGTCTGCATCCGTGCACAGATCCGCACCGATGCCGGATGCACAATCGAGACCTTCCCCGGCGCTGCGTCGTTCATTAACGCTCCTGACGACGGTAGTGGCCACTATCGATGTCGACCCGATTCTCATTCCCGACGCCTTGGAGTCGGAGCAGCGTCTACCGACACCACCATCGGCTTTGGTGGGCCCTATTCGCCCAAGGTCGGATTCTGACCCATTTTCCTATGGGTAAAAATACAGGGAGGAATTGGAGGGGTCCCTGGACCCTTATGAATACCAAGAAGACCCTACTATGGACTGGGCACAGGACTTGGGCGAAGCCAGTGGTCTGGATACTTCTCCTGACACTGGCATGCTGTCTCCTCCTACCGTGGTTACGGCGGAGGGAGCTACCTATAGTATGGTGGTTAGTAGGGCGACTGAAGTCCTTGGCCTTGAGCTACCTACTGTCGAAGTCAGGTCTAATCTCCTGACTGAGGTGCTTCAGCCTGGGGCTTCTGCGTCTCAACCCCTTCTCCCATTTAATGAGGCCCTCACTGATGTCCTTTTGGGTACATGCTCCAAACCCAACACAGGGGCTCCTGTGAACAGGACTATCGCTCGCTGCCATCGGCCTGCGCCGAACGACCCAAAGTTCCTGTCCCAACACCCTACGCCTGAGAGTCTTGTCATCCAGGCGTCCTCCTCTTCTGCACGTTCCCTTCCGCACCCCTGGATAGGGAATCCAAAAGGCTGGGACAATTTGGTAAGAAATGTTTTTCTTCCTCCAGCCTCACGCTGCGGTCTGTGAACACCGCATGCCTTTTGGGCTGTTATTCCCACTCACTGTGGGATACGGTTGCGCAAGTCCTGCCGCAGATACCGGAGGAAGCCCGTGCTATCGTCTCCCAAGCAGTCAAAGATGGGTGAGACGCAGCAAAGTTCCCGATCCGTTGTGGGCTGGATACGACCGACTCTCTGGGCAGATCGGTTGCAACAACAGTGGCCTTACGGCGCCATGCATGGTTACATACTTCTGGCTTCTCGGGGATGTCTAACAGTCACTGATGGACATGCCCTTTGATGGCACCCGTCTCTTCGGAGACAAAGCGGACTCAGCCTTGGAGAGGTTCAATGATTCCCGGGCTACGGCTTGGTCCCTTGGCCTTTCTTCCGCCACACGCCCCCCACAGTCCGCTTTTCGTCCCTTTTGTGGCCACGGAAGGGGCGCCCTGTCGCCTCCTCAACCCAGCCCGGGCCATGCACGCTGGACAGCCTATGCGTGGCCAGGGGCGTGGAATCCCATGTGGCCGTGGGACAGGGAACCAGAGGTCTGTCCAGTCCACCTCTGCCCCCCGCAGCAGCCTCCAAACCTTCCTAGTCCGTCCCCTCACTCCCGCCCAGTTGGTGGCAGAATCCGCCATCACCAGCCCCACTGGGAACATATAACCACGGACGGGTGGGTTTTGCAAATAATTTGGAAGGGCTACTCCCTCCCTTTCTAATCTGCATCACCTCACATGCCACCATCCTTGCATCACCTTTCGGAGGATCATTTGGTGCTTCTCCACCAGGAAGTCACGGCTCTCTTGGCCAAGGGAGCTATAGAAAGGGTCCCTGTGCCAGAAGTAGGACGTGGTTGTTATTCCCACAACTTTCTGATACCAAAGAAGGACAAAGGCTTGCGCCCTATCCTAGATCTTCGGTACCTGAACTACTTCTTCAAGAAGAGAAGTTCAAAATGCTCACCCTAGCTCAGGTTCAGTCTGCCTTGGACCCAGGAGACTGGATGGTAGCGTTGGACTTGCAGAATGCTTATTTCCACATCCACATCCTGCCTACCCACAGACGTTACCTACGATTCGTGGTAGGTCACGAGCACTTTCAATTTACCGTGCTCCCTTTCGGCCTTATCAGTGCCCCTTCGGGTGTTCACGAAAGCGATGGCGGTGGTTGCAGCTCATCTGCACGGGTTAGGGGTCTCAGTCTTCCCCTACCTAGACGACTGGCTGTTGAAGGCGCCTTCACCCCTAACAGTGGTCTCACACCTCCAGACTATGGTGGACCTCCTGCACCAGCTGGGGTTCACTATCAACGTGCTGAAGTCACACTTGACTCCCTCTCAGACGCTCCCTTTCATCGGAGCAGTTCTGGACACAGTGCTGTTTCGGGCTTATCCTCCCCAAAAGCGAGTCCAAGACATTCAGGCTATGATTCCGATCTTTTAGCCTTGGTCTTGGGTTTCAGTGAGACAGACTCTGAGGCTGCTGGGCCTCTTGGCCTCCTGCATCCTGCTAGTAACACATTCCAGGTGGCATATGCATGCTGTAGGAGGTTGGCTCTGTATGTACTATTTCAAAGTAAGAAATAGCATGCACAGAGTCCAAGGGTTTCCCTTAGAGGTAAGATAGTGGCAAAAAGAGATAATTCTAATGCTCTATTTTGTGGTAGTGTGGTCGAGCAGTAGGCTTATCAGAGGGTAGTGTTAAGCATTTGTTGTACACACACAGGCAATAAATGAGGAACACACACTCAAAGACAATTCCAGGCCAATAGGTTTTTGTATAGAAAAATATATTTTCTTAGTTTATTTTAAGACACACAGGTTCAAGATTTACAATCAATACTTCAAATGAAAGGTACTTCACTTAGGTATCTTAGGAACTTTGAATCAGCAAAATAGCATGTACAGTTTTCACAAAAATGGCAATAAGCTATTTTAAAACTAGACACAGTGCAAATTTCAACAGTTCCTGGGGGAGGTAAGTGTTTATTAGTTTTGCAGGTAAGTAAACCACCTACAGGGTTCAAAGTTGGGTCCAAGGTAGCCCACCGTTGGGGGTTCAGGGCAACCCCAAAGTTACCACACCACCAGCTCAGGGCCGGTCAGGTTTAGAGGTCAAAGTGGTGCCCAAAACACATAGGCTTAAATGGAGAAGGGGGCGCCCCGGTTCCAGTCTGCCAGCAGGTAGGTACCCGCATCTTCGGAGGGCAGACCAGGGGGGTTTTGTAGGGCACCGGGGGGGACACAAGTCAGCACAAAAAGTACACCTTCAGCAGCACGGAGGCGGCCGGGTGCAGAGTGTAAACAGGCATCGGGTTTGCAATAGGTTTCAATGGCAGACCCAGGGGTCTCTTCAGCGAAGCAGGCAGGCAAAGCGGGGGGGCTCCTCGGGGTAGCCACCACCTGGGCATGGGAGGGGGCCACCCGGGGGTCGCATCTGCACTGGAGGTCGGATCCTTCAGGTCCTGGGGGCTGCGGGTGCAGGGTCTTTACCAGGCGTCGGGTTCTTAGAAGCAGGCAGTCGCGGTCAGGGGGAGCCTTTGGATTCCCTCTGCAGGCGTCGTTGTGGGGGGCTCATGGGGGGTCAACTCTGGCTACTCACAGGGTCGCAGTTGCCGGGGAGTCCTCCCTGTAATGTTGTTTCTCCGCAGGTCGAGCCGGCGGCGTCGGGTGCAGACTGCAAAGTCTCACGCTTCCGGCGGGAAACGTGGAGTCCTTTTAAAGTTGTTTCTTTGTTGCAAAGTTGTTTCTTCTTTGGAGCAGAGCCGCTGTCCTCGGGAGTTCTTGGTCCTTTTAGATGCAGGGTAGTCCTCTGAGGCTTCAGAGGTTGCTAGACCCTGTGGGACGCGTCGCTGTTGCAGGTTTTCTTGAAGTGGGGAGACAGGCCGGTAGGGCTGGGGCCAAAGCTGTTGGTATCTCCGTCTTCTCTGCAGGGCTTTCAGGTCAGCAGTCCTTCTTCGTCTTCAGGTTGCAGAAATCTATCTTGCTAGGTTCTGGGAGCCCCTAAATACTCAATTTAGGGGTGTGTTTAGGTCTGGGGGGTTAGTAGCCAATGGCTACTAGCCCTGAGGGTGGCTACACCCTCTTTGTGTCTCCTCCCGGAGGGGAGGGGGGGCACATCCCTAATCCTATTGGGGGAATCCTCCATCTGCAAGATGGAGGATTTCTAAAAGTCAGAGTCACCTCAGCTCAGGACACCTTAGGGGCTGTCCCGACTGGCCAGTGACTCCTCCTTGTTTTTCACATTATCTCCTCCGGCCTTGCCGCCAAAAGTGGGGCCATGGCCGGAGGGGGCGGGCATCTCCACTAGCTGGAGTGCCCTGGGGCGCTGTAACAAAGGGGGTGAGCCTTTGAGGCTCACCGCCAGGTGTTACAGTTCCTGCAGGGGGAGGTGAGAAGCACCCCCACCCAGTACAGGCTTTGTTACTAGCCACAGAGTGACAAAGGCACACTCCCCATGTGGCCAGCAACATGTCTGGTGTGTGGCAGGCTGGTAAAACTAGTCAGCCCACACTGGAAGTCGGGTATGTTTTCAGGGGGCATCTCTAAGATGCCCTCTGGGGTGTATTTCACAATAAAATGTACACTGGCATCAGTGTGCATTTATTGTGCTGAGAAGTTTGATACCAAACTTCCCAGTTTTCAGTGTAGCCATCATTGGTGCTGTGGAGTTCGTGTATGACAGACTCCCAGACCACATACTCTTATGGCTACCCTGCACTTACAATGTCTAAGGTTTTGCTTAGACACTGTAGGGGCATAGTGCTCATGCACCTATGCCCTCACCTATGGTATAGTGCACCCTGCCTTAGGGCTGTAAGGCCTGCTAGAGGGGTGACTTATCTATGCCATAGGCAGTGTGAGGTTGGCATTGCACCCTGAGGGGAGTGCCATGTCGACTTAGTCATTTTCTCCCCACCAGCACACACAAGCTGGCAAGCAGTGTGTCTGTGCTGAGTGAGGGGTCCCCAGGGTGGCATAAGACATGCTGCAGCCCTTAGAGACCTTCCCTGGCATCAGGGCCCTTGGTACCAGAGGTACCAGTTACAAGGGACTTACCTGGATGCCAGGGTGTGCCAATTGTGGAAACAAAGGTACAGGTTAGGGAAAGAACACTGGTGCTGGGGCCTGGTTCATAACTTGGCATCAGCAATGGCAAAAAGTCAGGGGGTAACCATGCCAAGGAAGCATTTCCTTACACACACACACACACACACCCCAAACGAAAGAGGATGAGACTAACCTTTCCCAAGAGAGTCTTCATTTTCTAAGTGGAAGAACCTGGAAAGGCCATCTGCATTGGCATGGGCAGTCCCAGGTCTGTGTTCCACTATAAAGTCCATTCCCTGTAGGGAGATGGACCACCTCAACAGTTTTGGATTTTCACCTTTCATTTCCATTAGCCATCTGAGAGGTCTGTGGTCAGTTTGAACTACAAAGTGAGTACCAAAGAGGTATGGTCTCAGCTTCTTCAAGTACCAAACCACAGCAAAGGCCTCCCTCTCAATGGCACTCCAACGCTGCTCCCTGGGGAGTAACCTCCTGCTAATTAAAGCAACAGGCTGGTCAAGGCCATCATCATTTATTTGGGACAAAACTGTCCCATCCCATGTTCAGAGGCATCAGTCTGCACAATGAACTGCTTGGAGTAATCTGGAGCTTTTAGAACTGGTGCTGTGCACATAGCTTGTTTCAGGGTGTCAAAGGCCTGTTGGCATTCTACAGTCCAGTTTACCTTCTTGGGCATTTTCTTGGAGGTAAGTTCTGTGAGGGGTGTCAATATTGATCCATATCCCTTCACAAACCTCCTATAGTACCCAGTCAAGCAAAGGAATGCCCTGACTTGAGTCTGGGTTTTTGGAGATCCCCAGTCCAGAATAGTCTGGAGTGGCTGAACTTGGCCTCCACCTACAAGGTGTCCCAAGTAAACCACAGTTCCCTGCCCTATCTGACATTTGGATGCCTTGATAGAGAGGCCTGCTGCTTGCAGGGCCTTCAAAACCTTCTTCAGGTGGACCAGGTGATCCTGCCAGTTGGAGCTCAAGACAGCAATATCGTCAAGATAAGCTGAACTAAAAGACTCCAAGCCAGCAAGGACTTGATTCACCAACCTTTGGAAGGTGGCAGGGGCATTCTTTAGACCAAAGGGCATAACAGTAAACTGATAGTGCCCTTCAGGTGTGGAGAATGCTGTCTTTTCTTTAGCTCCTGGTGCCATTTTCATTTGCCAGTACCCTGCTGTCAAGTCAAAGGTACTTAAGTATCTGGCAGCACCCAGTTTGTCAATCAATTCATCTGCCCTTGGAATGGGATGGGCATCTGTCTTGGTGACAGAATTAAGTCCTCTGTAGTCCACACAAAACCTCAACTCTCTCTTTCCATCTTTGGTGTGAGGTTTGGGGACTAAGACCATTGGGCTAGCCCAGGGGCTACCAGAGTGCTCAATGACTCCCAATTCCAGCATCTTGTGGACTTCCACTTTGATGCTTTCCTTAACTTGGTCGGACTGTCTGAAAATTTTGTTTTTGACAGGCATGCTGTCTCCTGTGTCCACATCATGGGTACACAGGTGTGTCTGACCAGGGGTTAGGGAAAAGAGCTCAGCAAACTGTTGTAAGATCTTCCTACAGTTATATTGCTGTTGGCCAGAGAGGTTGTCTGAATAAATCACTTCATCAACTGAGCCATATTTAGGGTCTGTGGAGAGGAGATCAGGGAGAGGTTCACTATCAGCTTCCTGATCCTCATCTGTTACCATCAACAGATTCACATCTGCCCTGTCATGAAAGAGTTTGAGGCGGTTCACATGGATCACCCTTTTGGGTGTCCTGCTAGTGCCTAGGTCTACGATGTAGGTTACCTGACTCTTTCTCTCTAGCACCGGGTAAGGGCCACGCCATCTGTCCTGAAGTGCCCTGTGAGCCACAGGCTCCAGAACCCAGACTTTCTGCCCTGGCTGAAATTCAACCATAGCAGCCTTTTGGTCATACCACATCTTCTGGAGTTGTTGGCTGGCCTCAAGGTTTTTGCTTGCCTTTTCCATGTACTTTTCCATCCTGGAACGTAGGCCTAGTACATAGTCCACTATATCTTGTTTAGGCTCATGAAGAGGTCTCTCCCAGCCTTCTTTTACAAGAGATAGTGGTCCCCTTACAGGATGGCCAAACAGAAGTTCAAAGGGGGAAAACCCTACTTCCTTCTGAGGCACCTCTCTGTAGGCGAAAAGCAGACATGGCAAGAGGACATCCCATCTCCTTTTGAGCTTTTCAGGGAGCCCCATGATCATGCCTTTCAATGTCTTGTTAAACCTTTCTACAAGACCATTGGTTTGTGGATGGTATGGTGTGGTGAATTTGTAAGTCACCCCACACTCATTCCACATATGCTTCAGGTATGTTGACATGAAGTTGGTACCCCTGTCAGACACCACCTCCTTAGGAAATCCCACTCTGGTAAAGATACCAATGAGTGCTTTAGCTACTGCAGGGGCAGTAGTGGACCTAAGGGGAATTGCTTCAGGGTATCTAGTAGCATGATCCACTACTACTAGTATGTATTGGTTCCCTGATGCTGTGGAAGGTTCAAGTGGACCCACTATGTCCACACCCACTCTTTCAAAGGGGACCCCCACCTGTCTTACCACTGGCTTGACAGGTGGCACAGGAGACACAAAACTCCTTTACTTTCTGGGACATGTTGGGCCAATAGAAATGGTTAACTAACCTTTCCCAAGTCTTGGTTTGTCCCAAATGCCCAGCAAGTGTAATATCATGAGCTAAGGCTAGAATGAACTCCCTAAACTCCTGAGGCACTACCACTCTCCTAGTGGCACCAGGTTTGGGATATCTTGCCTCAGTGTAGAGGAGTCCATCTTCCCAATAGACTCTATGTGTTCCAATGATCTTTCCTTTTGTCTCTTCAGCAGCTTGCTACCTAAGGCCTTCAAGAGAGGAACAGGTTTCTTGCCTCTTACACAACTGTTCCCTTGTGGGTCCCCCTGGGCCTAGGAGTTCGACCTGATAAGGTTCCAACTTCATGGGCTCAGTTCCCTCAGAGGGCAGAACTTCTTCCTGGGAAGAGAGGTTCTCTTTCTCTTGTTGTGTTGAAGCTAGTTCCCCTAGTCTTCTTTCCTTTTCTCTTGGAGGTTTGGGCCCTTTTTCCAGGCTCCAACACCACTTTTTCACCCTGAGCCTTGCACTGTGCCCTTGTCTTGACACATACCAGTTCAGGGATACCCAGCATGGCTGCATGGGTTTTGAGTTCTACCTCAGCCCATGCTGAGGACTCCAGGTAATTTCCAAGCAAACAGACTACAGGGATATTTGAGGAGACCACCACCTGTTTCAGGCCATTCACCCCTCCCCAGTCTAAAGTTACCATAGCCATGGGATGTACTTTAGTCTGGATAATTTTGTCCAGCCAGGTATTGACCAGGGGAAACCAGTTTCTCTGTTACCATGGTGACACTGGCACCTGTATCCCTCAGGCCTTCTACACTTGTCCCATTAATTAAGAGTTGCTGCCTGTATTTTTGCATATTAGGGGGCCAGGCAGCCAGTGTGGCTAAGTTCACCCCACCCTCAGAGATTAATGTAGCTTCAGTGTGAACCCTGATTTGCTCTGGGCACACTGTTGATCCCACCTGGAGACTAGCTATTCCAGTGTTAGCTGGAGCAGAGTTTGAAGTGGAACCTTTCTTGGGACAGGTCTTGTCTCCAGTTTGGTGTCCCTGCTGATTACAGCTACGACACCAAGCCTTTTTGGGATCAAAGTTTTTACCCTTGTACCCAAAATTGGATTGTGAAGAGGCTTTGGACCCTCCCTCCTGAGCAGGTTTTTGGGGCCCTGTAGAAGACTCTTTACTTTTTCCCTTGGATGTCTCAATACTCTTCCCCTGGGGAGTCTTTGTGACCCCTTTCTTTAGGTCACCCCCTGTGGAAGTCTTGGTCACCCTAGTCTTGACCCAATGGTCCGCCTTCTTTCCCAATTCTTGGGGAGAAATTGGTCCTAGGTCTACCAGATGCTGATGCAGTTTATCATTGAAACAATTACTTAACAATTACTTAACAGGTGTTCTTTCACAAATAAATTGTACCCATCATAATCATTTATACCACTGCCATGAATCCAACCATCCAGTGTTTTAACTGAGTAGTCAACAAAATCAACCCAGGTCTGGCTCGAGGATTTTTGAGCCCCCCTGAACCTAATCCTGTACTCCTCAGTTGAGAATCCAAAGTCCTCAATCAGGGTAGCCTTCATGAGGTCATAGGATTCTGCATCTTTTCCAGAGAGTGTGAGGAGTCTATCCCTACACTTTCTAGTGAACATTTCCCAAAGGAGAGCACCCCAGTGAGATTTGTTTACTTTTCTGGTTGCACAAGCCCTCTCAAAAGCTGTGAACCATTTGGTGATGTCATCACCATCTTCATATTTAGTTACAATCTCTTTAGATTTAGATGACCAGCCCAGACCATCGTGGGCCTCGGGACAGTCGTTTCCCTTCACACAGGCACAGGCCACCACAGACCTTCCCCCCTCTGGAAACACCAGCACAGCACCCACCCAGCGGGCCCATACCACCGTCCCCAGGACACGTCAATCAGCTGTGTGTCCACCACTACAGGGAACCCAGGATAACCCACCACCCCAACAACAACAGGGACCTGGGGGCAGTGGCAGTGGGCACACGGTCCAGGGGATGGAGGCCCAGGAACACAGGGGAACTGGGAGGGCTGCTGTGCGACAGGGGGCGGACAGGCCAAGGGAACCCACTCTCCACAAGAACCTCTCCTCCATCATGGGAGCCTACCACCACTCCCAGGAGACGATGGCAACGGTCCTAGCCAAGTTTCAGGAGACCCAGCGCCTGCAGGAGGAACAGTATTTGGGCTTCAGGGAGGAACTCAGAGCCATCAGCTCCACCCTGGGCACCATCGAAGGGGTGCTGAATGAAGTACTCAACACCAGGAGGGACACTTTGGCACTACAAGGGGCCCCTGACACTAGCATTGACGATGAACTGCCCACCACCTCCGCCGGCGCTAGTGGACAGGAGGCACCGCCACAGGACCACCACACCAGCACCCCACCCCCTGCAGACGGAGAACCACCCCGCAAACGGTCCCTGAGATCCAGGAACAAGACAGAGCACGATGCCAAGACCCCCGCCAAGAAATGAGACCACCCTGATTGTCATCCTACTGTCCCACTTTGTCACCCTGTCCATATTGAAATTGCCCCAGCTCTACTTCCTATGCCCATATGGGCAATGCACCTGTGAGACTAATAGACTGGACTCTGCCATGGACACTCCTCCGCCATCCCCCCTCACCATTTAACTTCCCCCTCCAATACTTTATATTTAAATAAACACACCTAAAGCACCAAAAGATCTGGAGTCTGTCTGTGATTTCGAAATAGTGTATTTGCAATTACAGTGACAAAATGTTCTTGAAATAGTAATGTCAACATACCTATGTCACACAGCTCTAGTCCATTAGGAATCTAAGCAGATGAGACACGTTGGGACCCACACCTGTGAAACCGTAAGGGAAAGTGACAACTCAGTGACTATACACTGGGTGAAAACGACAGACAGGATAGAGGTAGAAGTGTAAAAGTACATGTAGTAGGCAGGAATGTATTCTCACCTGTGTTTCACTGGAAATATTGCTGGATAACTGAGTCCCTGTTCTGCATGTCTTCTTCATCTGCTTCATCCTCATCACTGTCCACAGGCTCCTCAGCTGCCACAACACCGCCATCTGGACCATCCTCCTGCAGAAAAGGCACCTGGCGTCGCAAAGCCAAGTTGTGAAACATACAGCAGGCCACGATGATCTGGGACACCTTTGGTGAGTAGAATAGGGATCCACCTGTCATATGCAGACACCTGAACCTGGCCTTCAGGAGGCCGAAGGTCCGCTTGATCACCCTCCTAGTTTGCCCATGGGCCTCATTGTAGCGTTCCTCTGCCATTGTCCTGGGATTCCTCACTGGGGTCAGTAGCCATGACAGGTTGGGGTAATCAGAGTCACCTAATAGCCACACACGGTGCCTCTGGAGTTGACCCATCACATAAGGGATGCTGCTATTCCGCAGGATGTAGGCGTCATGCACTGAGCCAGGAAACATGGCATTCACATGGGAGATGTACTGGTCTGCCAAACATACCATCTGTACATTCATGGAATGATAACTCTTCCGGTTTCTGTACACCTGTTCACTCCTGGGGGGTGGGGGGGAGTGGGGCCATAGCCACATGGGTCCCATCAATGGCACCTATGATGATGGGGATATGTCCAAGGGCATAGAAGTCAGCTTTCACTGTAGGCAAATCCTCCACCTGAGGGAAAACGATGTAGCTCTGCATATGTTTCTGAAGGGCAGACAACACTCTGGACAATACATTGGAAAACATAGGCTGGGACATCCCTGATGCCATGGCCACAGTTGTTTGAAAAGACCCACTTGCAAGGAAATGGAGCACTGATAGCACCTGCACTTGAAGGGGGATTCCTGTGGGATGGCGGATTGCTGACATCAGGTCTGGCTCCAAATGGGTACACAGTTCCTGGATTGTGGCACGGTCAAACCTGCAGGTGATTATCAAATTTCTTTCCTCCATTGTCGACAGGTCCACCAGCGGTCGATACACCGGAGGATTCCGCCATCTCCTCACATGTCTTAGTGGACGGTGCCTATGAAGGACAACAGCGAGCACAACTCAGAGGTATGTACCCACAGTCTACACAGAACACCAATCATACACAAAATGTGGCCTGTATGTGTGTTGAGACAAGGCCTAGGTATGTGTGACGCAGTTGGAAATTAGGCCATGTGGGCCCCTGAAATGGCGGCTGCCTGACTTCTAAAGTGGGACAATGGGATATGAGGTAACTGCGCTGGCGTTGTACACCGTCGCGGTAGGCGGTCGAAGACCGCGGCGCAAATCTGCATTGGTTAACATTGGACCCTATGGGTCCCAGGAGCCAATGACGATGTACGCCGGCGGTGATGGTACGCACCGCCGCGGACGTGACCGCCATT
This sequence comes from Pleurodeles waltl, assembly GCF_031143425.1. Classification (NCBI taxonomy): domain Eukaryota; kingdom Metazoa; phylum Chordata; class Amphibia; order Caudata; family Salamandridae; genus Pleurodeles; species Pleurodeles waltl. The sequence goes on from NC_090438.1 coordinate 134,513,830, forward strand.
TTCTATCTGTATAATCACTCGATACCTGATCTTCGACAGGAGAGGACCTACACTGCAAGTGCTGCTGTGACCTCGGTCTGGAAGAGACAATGGCTTGTGCGTCTGGGGAAAGGGCCCCTGCCTTCACATCGGAGGAGTTGGAGAAGCTCGTCGATGGGGGTCCTCCCCCAGTACACGCTACTCTTACCAACAGGTAAGTACACAGGGAGCATGTTGTATGGGCTATGCCTGTGTGGAGAGGGCTGGTTGTAAGAAGGAAGGGGGCAGAGTTCTGCGTGCATGAAAGACGGTGGGTGCATGTGCCACATGGCAAGGCTAGGGATGTGGGCCACTCACTTTGACGGTGCAGTTGGTAATGACTTCTCTTCTTCCCCTGTACATTTCATGTAGGTCAGCGCCCACCAGAAGAAGGATATTTGGCGTGCCATCGCCAAGGACGTCCGGACCATGGGGGTCCACCACAGACGGAGCACCCACTGCCGGAAGAGATGGGAGGACATTTCCCGCTGGAGCAAGAAGACGGCGGAGGCTCAGCTGGGGATGGCCTCCCAACGTGGGAGGGGTGCCCGTCGAACCATGACCCCCCTGATGTTCCGGATCCTGGCGGAGGCCTACCCTGAGTTGGATGGGCGCTTGAGGGAATCACAGCAGACACAAGGGGGTGAGTACACTATCATTCAGCTTACTTTGCATGCAGTGAAGGTGTCTGGGTGGGGGACGAGGGCTGTGGGTTCCCCTAGGCCAGGGCGAGTTCCGTAGGCTAGGCCCATTCGTAAGGCATGGCCCTGTGGCCCCCCACCCCACCTCTGTTGAGTGCCAAGTACAGCAATTAATGCCCCTGTGTCATCTATGTGTGCAGATGTCGTCCATAGCCTTGTAGGCCATTTCCCAGGAATTGCACTGTAGAGCCCAACAGCGCGACGTAGTGCAGGGGGCTGCTGTGTCTGTATTGTCCGCCAACGGTAAGCCATGCACTCAACCTGTCTTTCTTCTGTCCCCCTCCTCCTTTTTTTGCGGTCTCCCTGTTCTTGTGTGCATTAGCATCATCAGGCGGAGGTACAGTGGCACCGGAGCACGAGGGAGCGGCATCCCACATGGGCATGGAGGCCCACACTACGGACTCAGAATACACCAGTGGGACGGAGGGCGAGGGGAGCACCACGGCGGTCACAGGATCTGCAACCAGTGACACGGACTCGTCCTCCGATGGGAGCTCCCTTGTGGTGGCGGCAACATCTGTGCCCCCCACTTCAACAGGTACAGCCGCCACCCCCCCTACCAGCACCGCCCTCCCAGAAGCCCCTCAGCCTTCGCCCCGTGCCCGCTCACCCAGGAGGGTGGGCATCACCTTCGCCCCAGGCACCTCAGCCCCTGACCCTGTCACCTCTGCTGCCGTCAGTGAGGAAGCCATTGACCTCCTCAGGTCACTCACTGTTGGGCAGTCTACCATTTTGAATGCCATCCAGGGTGTAGAAAGGGAGTTGCAACACACAAATGCATTCCTGGAGGGCATTCATTCTGGTCAGGCTGCCCTTCATCGAACCCTTCAAACTCTGGCCTCAGCACTGATGGCAGCCTTTGTCCCTGTGTCTAGCCTCCCCCCTCCAACTTCCTCCACCCAGACCCAATCCCCTGTACCTCTGCCTATCCCAAGCACACCTACAGACCAGCCTGCACACACCTCACCACATAAGGGAAGCTCAGGCAAACATAAGCACCACACATCCCACAGGCACTCACGCAAGCATCACACACATACAGACACACCAACATCCACTGCCTCCACTGTGTCCCCATCCTCGTCGTCTCCCTCCTCCCTCCCAGTCTCATTTACACTCACACCTGCATGCACTACCACTACAGCCACTGCGTTCCGCACCAGCACACCCATCACCACACCCCGCTCACGTGCAGTCACCACCCCCACTACCATTTGCACGTCCCCTGTGTCCTCTTCCAGTGTTTCTGTGATGCCCCCTCTGAAGATACACAAACGCAGGCACACACCCACCCAACAGCCATCCACCTCATGTCAGACTCCAGCTCATGCACCTGCAACCAAATCAACAAACGTTACACCTACAACCACAACCTCTTCCTCCACTCCCAAACCCCCTCCAGCTACCCGTCCCAGTGAGTCCAAACAACTTTTCCTGTCCCCCCTTAACCTATTCCCCCCTCCAACTCATAGGTCCCGTACTAGCACCTCAGCCAAAAAATCTCTGGGACCAGTGGTGCCTGTTGTTACAGGTATGTGGAGTGCACCGGCCACCAGGCCAGCCAGTCTGTCACGTAGCCACAGCACAGCCAGTCCCCCCCCGCTGTGAAGCACCAGAAGTTGGACAGTGCCCGGGGGGAGAGGGGGAAGACTCCAGCCAGCCAAGCCGCTCACAGGGGTCCCGGGGGGAATGTGGACTCAGCTGTGACTCCTCCCAAGGTGGGGAAGGGGCAGAAGAAACCTGCAAAGTCAGTGAGGAGCAGCACGGCGGAGAAGACCGCCATCATCCCCGCTGGCCAGGAGGCCACCGCCAGCCCCATCGTCGCTGCCCAGGAGGGCCCCACAAGCCACAGCCCAGCTGTCCAGGAGGGCCCCGCAAGCCACAGCCCAGCTGCCCAGGAGGGCCCCGCAAGCCACAGCCCAGCTGCCCAGGAGGGCCCCTCAAGACACAGCCCAGCTGCCCAAGAGGGCCCCGCAAGACACAGCCCAGCTGCCCAGGAGGGCCCCGCAAGACACAGCCCAGCTGCCCAGGAGGGCCCCGCAAGACACAGCCCAGCTGCCCAGGAGGGCCCCGCAAGACACAGCCCTGCTGCCCAGGAGGGCCCCGCAAGACACAGCCCTGCTGCCCAGGAGGACCCCGCAAGACACAGCCCAGCTGCCCAGGAGGGCCCCGCAAGACACAGCCCTGCTGCCCAGGAGGACCCCGCAAGACACAGCCCAGCTGCCCAGGAGGGCCACGCAAGACACAGCCCAGCTGCCCAGGAGGGCCCCGCAAGACACAGCCCTGCTGCCCAGGAGGACCCCGCAAGACACAGCCCAGCTGCCCAGGAGGGCCCCGCAAGACACAGCCCAGCTGCCCAGGAGGGCCCCGCAAGACACAGCCCAGCTGCCCAGGACGGCCCCGCAAGACACAGCCCTGCTGCCCAGGAGGACCCCGCAAGACACAGCCCAGCTGCCCAGGAGGGCCCCGCAAGACACAGCCCAGCTGCCCAGGAGGGCCCCGCAAGACACAGCCCAGCTGCCCAGGAGGGCCCCGCAAGACACAGCCCAGCTGCCCAGGAGGGCCCCTCAAGACACAGCCCAGCTGCCCAGGAGGGCCTCGCAAGACACAGCCCAGCTGACCCATGAAGGACCGCCAGCCACAGCCCAGCTGGGCAATGACGGGCTGCCAGGGCAAGGACCGCTGAACAGGGCAAAGATCGCCATGGCAATCACTGCTGAACAGGGCAAAGACCGCTGAACAGGGCAAAGACTGCCATGGCAAGCACCGCTGAACAGGGCAAAGACTGCCATGGCAAGCACCGCTGAACAGTGCAAAGACCGCCATGGCAAGCACTGCTGAACAGGCAAGCACCGCTGAACAGTGCAAAGACCGCCATGGCAAGCACCGCTGAACAGGGCAAAGACCGCCATGGCAAGCACCGCTGAACAGGGCAAGCACTGCTGAACAGGGCAAAGACCGCCATGGCAAGCACCGCTAGCCCATTAGCGGCAGGGGCAGTGATGCAACTGGGACCGTCATGGGGTGAGTGCTGCACTCTGGGCACCAGTCCCCCTCCAGAACCAGTGGAGACATGCATCCACTCTGTCTGTCCTGCACAGGATGAAGCACTCTGGGCACCAGTCCCTCTCCAGGACCATTGGAGACATGCATCCACTCCATCTGTCCTGCACAGGATGAAGCACTCTGGGCACCAGTCCTCCTCCAGAACCAGTGGAGACATGCATCCACTCCATCTGTCCTGCACAGGATGAAGCACTCTGGGCACCAGTCCCCCTCCAGAACCAGTGGAGACTGTTATCCACTTGAGAGACTGTGGCTTTGCACTCCCCAGGATACAACAGTGGGCAACCCACCCTCTGTAGCGACTTGAGAGACTGTGGCTTTGCACTCCCCAGGATGGTACAGTGGGCAAACCACCCACTGTAGAGACTTGAGAGACTGTGGCTTTGCACTCCCCAGGATGGTACAGTGGGCAACCCACCCACTGTAGAGACTTGAGAGACTGTGGCTTTGCACTCCCCAGGATGGTACAGTGGGCAACCCACCCACTGTAGAGACTTGAGAGACTGTGGCTTTGCACTCCCCAGGGTACAACAGTGGGCAAACCACCCACTGTAGAGACTTGTGAGACTGTGGCTTTGCACTCCCCAGGATTGATCAGTGGGCATGGAGGCCCCTCGCGGATCTGGAGTCGTGCACTTATCCGGCTGAGGTGCCCCCCCTTCCATTCCCCTGAGGTGCCTGTTGTATTTCTATCTGATGCCCCTGCAGTGTTCTCTCCGTCATGTTCGGGTATCTTGTGTGGGCCTCGCCCATGCATTTTGGGCCCAGTGGTCCACGGACTATGAATGATGCAAAACCTGGACTACTAATCGTGGTATATATTTTGTTTATAGTGTATATATATATGTATATTTTTGCTTACTGATTTTTGATATATTACAATAGTTACACTCATTTCCTTTTGTCTTTGCATTCTTCCGGGGGTGTTGGGGGTGTTACTGTAATGTATAGATATGCATTGGTGTGTGTGTGTGTTGTAGTGGGTGAGGGTCGGGGTGCGGGTTGGGGTGTTGAGTGTGTGTGTCCCTGTTTTTTGCCTCCGCCTCCCCTATGTCGTAGGTGCAGTACTCACCATGGTCTTTGCCGCCGGCGTTGGTGCTCCTCGTAGAGGAGCAGGAAGACTAGCGCTGGGAGAATATGAAGTTCCGGGTCCATGCTGTCCTCCTTCCTCGTGGAGTGTGTAGAGGTGAGCGTTTTTCATTCATGTTTCCGCCGTGTTTTTACCCGCAGTGAATCCGCCCCGGAAAAGGTGGCGGATTGGCCTGTCATAATAGTGTGGGCGGTACGTGGTCTCCCACCTGTCTGTTGGCGGTGACCGCCGCGCTTTGTCTGTACCGCTGTGGCGGTCGGAGTGTTAAAGTGGCTGTCTTTGTTGGCGGTTTCCGCCACGGTTGTAATTACAAAATTTTTACCACCGGCCTGTTGGCGGTCTTACCGCCACTTTAACACCGTCCGCCAGGGTTGTAATGACTCCCTAAGTCCTTTCGCCGCTCCAATCAATTGTTTGTAGCTTACAGTGCACCCAGGCGAGGTCAACCGCTCTCCAAGCAGAGTATAGCCAGATGGATATCCTCAGCCATTCGTTTCTGCCATCAAGCAGCGGGCAAACCACTGCATTCATCGGTCCGTGCTCACTCTACATGGGCATGTATTATATATGCAGATGTTTTGTGACGTACATAGCTATGATGTTCGAATGTGCATAAGTACTGCTCGTTACTCTGATTCAAGCATGTGAATCTATGAAAGTTCCAATACTGGAGTACGAAAATGAGTTACTTACCTGTAACTATAGTTCTCCAGTATTGGAATCTTTCATAAATTCACATGCTATCCACCCGCCTCCCCGGAGAAGCTCACTTTCACCTCTCGCTCTCTCTCTCTTTTTCTGTTTCTGTCCTTAATGCACTTGTGCTTGGAAAATCTGAGGTGCTGGAGCTTCTCTCAGGAGGATTCTAGAGGGTGGTGTTGTCTGATTGGTGGATGTTCAAGTTTGGTCTTTTATCTTAAAATGACTATGATAGACTATTAAATTGAAGAGGCCTAGGGCCCTTGTATTAATATGTTTCAACACTACTTGCGTAATTGTACCGGGGGCTCCCATCTCGACAATGGGGAATGATTCAAGCATGTGAATCTATGAAAGATTCCAATACTGGAGAACTACAGTTACATTTTCTTCTACATTGTAGTCAGAAAAGTTGATATTGTGAAGTATTTATGTTTAATACACATTTTGTAACTCTTTTTGTGCTGTTTTAAGATTAAATGAGGATTTACTCCAATATGATCTTAGGAGTATTGGATGAATGAATAGCTCCCTACAATCACTAATTGTTTATTTAGAATTTTCCAGCCAGATTGGGTAACTGGCCTGGTATGTGCAAGCTAGCGCAGGGCCACTGTCCTGGCCATTTCCAGGTGAGAAGTGTTATCCAGGTGAAAGTTAAAATCGTCCAGAAAATTGCAGTTGCCATATTTCAAAATCGAAGGTGACAGAAAATCAGTGATGAGCGTGATAAAGTTAGTTTTTAGGCTACGGGGGGCGATATATCAGCATCAGAAAGGGAAAGAGGAGGTTTGACTTTCAGGGGAAAATGAAGGCATTCCCATAATCAAATTGGAGGATGTTCAAATGAATACATGAAAGTGGAACAGTGAATGTTAGCAAGTCCACCAAGCTTGGATGTGTGATCAAGACGTGAAATGGAGTAGCCTAATGGGATACAAAAGCAATACATGACATGGAATTAGCACACAGTCATATTTCAGCTCGAAATAAGCCACCTGCGTGCTGAAATAATGTTTGTGCTAGTTTAGACCATATAAACTACAGATTAAGCATTACCAGTGTTTGCTACTAGCCTTTTTCTTTGCATCTGAAGTCAGATGATATCATCAACCTTACGTTAGTGGGTAGGTAAATTGCCCATGCGCCTCAGCATAGGAAATCTGAGGGTTCCGAAGAAGTTTTTCCTTTGTTTATGAATTTCGACCCGGGACGTTCAGATGTTAAGCAACACCAAATCTAAGGTGAAATATTCTTTTTTGTGTATCATCTGAAAACATGTGATTGTTCCTTTTCAACTCTTCATAATCTGTAACCATATAATTTTAACCGTATATTCTCCAGCGTTGTAAGGCTAAAATCTTTGGTTAATGGTTACATCACCACATTTATCGTTGAGAAAAATTGTCTGCACCCATCCAAGTTCGGTTTTTGTGCTGGCTTTCAGTACAGAATCAGCGCTCCTAGAAGTAACAGACTTCATTAAAACTCGACTTGGATCTGGCAAAACATTATTTTAGTCCTGTTTTATCTATCGGCCTCATTTGATACAGACTGTCATTAAATCTTTGTGTTGCAACTGGAAGAAATTGTCATAGCAGTCAGTGTCCGGAACTAGATGAAATCCTTCCTTGCGGGCAGACAGCAAGCAGTTCATCTAACCCCATACCTCAGAATTCCAGGAGGCCAAAGTGGAAAATACCACAGAGTTCGGCCCTTGACCCCACGTTATTTAATGTCTATGTAGCCCCTCTTGCTGTAAAGACACAAGCCTGGGGTTTTAATATTGTGTCCTACACGGACAGTACCCAAAGGATGTTTGCCTTTAGTGACTTCGAAACCTCGGTTTTAGCCAACTTCATAGGCGGCCTCTTAGCAGTGGCAGAATGAATGCATAAGAGCTGCCTCTGCTGGAACTCTGATAGATCTGAGATCTTAGTATTTGGCACATGCTCACCACTGGACACTGCAAGAATCTGGCCATCAGCGCTAGCAACTACCACCGTGGCTAAAAACGTGGGAGATAAGGTTGATACCTCACTTTCTTTTAAACCACGTCAAAGCCACTGCCAGAATATGTTTTGCGTTACTGAGATCACTTAGGAAAAGTTTAATTTTCTACCAGTTGATAAACATAAATGCATTACTAATTCCCTGATTACATATACGCCTGATTGTGCAAATGTCCTGCTACTTGGTGCCACTCGAGGGCTTGTAAACAGATTACAATGGGTTCAGAACGACGCGTCTCGCCTTGTGTTGAACATTCCACAACACAACTCAATCAGAAAGGGGCTGAAGACACTTCACTGGCTTCCTATTAGCCAAATAATACAATTTAAAGTTCTCTTATTTACCTTTATGGCTGCGAATTTGACAGGCCTGTGCTATATTCAAAAGAAGCCTAAAATATATCAACCTCCCAAAAATGTATGCTTAACACACCAAATCTTCTATGTATCCCAAAAATATATAAATCCAGAGCTGGAGGTAGTGCCTTCTCTGTGGTGCCTAAATTGTGTAACTCGCTTCCTGATTATCTTAGGAACATATCCTTAGAGGCTTTGTTCAAAGCCCATCTAAAAACTCATCTTTTTAAAGAAATGTGAATTTTGTCTGTTTTGCTTTCTTGTACCTGCAACTAGCGCTGGGACGCTCCTTTTGGAGCAGCTGTTTGCACTTTATAATTTCTCGTCATTCATTCATTGTAACCTTCGTAGTTTAACATGCTAGATCATTCCCAGTTGTCTAAGTTGGAGTCTCTCTATAAACTTAACATAGCATCGTCATTGACAGGTTGTAAAGACCAAGACAGTGTCCACTTTGTTAGTACGTTCACCTCATTCTAAAGAGGCAAACCTCAGCCAATGAGATGTAATTGTTCTCTGCCTCACCACTCCCAGAGGGCTTCACACTTCAGATTTGTACCGCACGTCGTGGTAGAGGGTTTCAGAGCTTTGCTCTTTGTTCAAAACAGGTAAGTCAACTTTGTAGCCTTTCCTTAGGTTATAGGCCTAGAATTCCGATTCTACTACCTCAGAGAAAAGGCAACACTATAGAGAAATCAAAGAGAAGCCTTTTCAAACCTGGTGATTGCTATGTTTTTTTTTCCTCAGATGACCCTCATAAGAGGCTTCTGCGAGAATCACAAGGCTAAGGATCACAAAAACTGTAGAACATTCTCTGCTAAAATCCTCAGTGGTCGTGAGGGGAAACTTTTAAGATGCATCCAGAAAAATAAGGCTAGTGAACACCCCTCGTCATGGGATGAAGCAGAGGCCAGCTCTTTTAAATCTCGAGAGTGAAAGGCAGAAAAAAGAAAGGCAGATTCAGCCAAATCCTCAAGGGAGAAATCACGACAAAAGGAAACTTTCTCAGGTCAATCTGAGGAAAAGAAACACAAAATGTAGACCCTCTCTGATTTTGCAGTTTTGTGATTTGCAAAAAAATGAAATTGTTACTTTTGTAGTCCTTGCAAAATCTTGAAATCTTAATTTGAAGTTTATGTGGCCCTCCTTTTATTGACCCTACGCTGCTTCATCATTAAAAGGGGGTGTGCAGGGAAGAAGTGTTTTCATTCTCTTTCGGCCCTGGTTTTCAGTGCCACTATGAGCTTCCTGGAGGCAGAGCCTACCTCCAAAAACCACTGCAGGTATGCGAGTGCCCCCAGACTCCTTTAGCCGTCTTTCTCCTTTCCTTTTTGATGCCATTTGAACATGCTGCTGTGGGCAGATGTTGTAGTAGCCCCCTTCAACCCTCCGCACACCTTTTACTAAAATGGAAGGAGGGTGCTGAAGGTATGCTATCAGCTTCCTTCAGTTCGATGTATGTCTCACTAGGAAGGGACAGATCATGCCAGAGCTAGTGCAAAGTTTAATGTGTACTCTTTGGCATCAGACATTCCATCCACATCTTATAGTTGCGGTGCAGTTCTGCTTTGTTGGCTGGGCCACAGTATTTGCAAAAATACTACAAATTTAGCATTTTTGGCTCTTAATTTCTAGTCTTGTGACCACAAAATTTAGCAGATCAGGGTGCGATATCCTGGTGGGTCTGGCCAAAAGGCTTTAAAAAAAAATCGCCGACCTCAGACTTTTCAGGAAAGAAGCTTCAAAAGAGGCTTTCTCCACCGCTGTCTCCACGTAATCTTCTCTTACTAAAATATCGAAGACAACTCCACAGTCGACGTTAAGCCCATTGAGGATCTCGTCCATGACTAAAGTCAACAAACCGTCAAATTAATACTGACTACTAATACTCCAGACTGGATCCAGAAGATGTATAACAGCACTGCTCCCGTGCAATAATAGGTGGTGCTCTACGGCTCAATTTTGACATCATTTTGCCCAGGAAGTGAAAATGGAGCTGCATAAATGCGCAACCCCTGTGCCTTGACGTCTGTTCCTTTCTTTGCATGCCTTCGTAGGCATATCTGTAACTCACTCCCATTTTTTCTCAACTTCTTTCCCGCAGATTCTCTTTTTTCCCCAAGCTAATGTTCAAAGGAACAATGTCTCCTCCTAAAACTAAAAGGTTTATATCTTGTAGGGATAGTCACAAACAAATGTCTGTGACTGACTCCCATGAGATAAGCCTCTGTGCTTGGGTTTGTGGCACCACTCAGAGTTGTGTCAAGGGGTGTCCCCTTATTAGTCCGAAGGCGTTCTGTGAATGTGAAGTGAAGCTGTATGTTGCTGAACACTGAAAGAATGCAAGAACTAGAGGGCACGAATCAGGTCCTGCACTTGGGCCTGTTACCGCAATAGGCCCTCGTCACAGTCCAGGTCTTCCGGTAAGTCTTAATCGAGGCAGAAACACTCAAAAGCCAAGGAAGGCTAATCCCCGTCCTGCCATTCTCTTTAAGAGAACTTGTAGCAATATCAGGTTGACTATCAGTCGTTTCTGGTCCTCCACCGAGGTGCCAATTGCACAACTGATCCTGATGCATCTCCTGTGCCTTCAACGTTGGCACTCTTCCAGCTCCCTCCCACACACCTTTGGGGGTCAAAGATCCTCAAAGGCCTCCAGTCAGACTACTGCCAGTGGATTCATCCTCAGCACTGTTTGTGACTCCTGAATTCGTCTTGGGTTTTACTCTGGCTTCTAATCTTGTGCCAAAGTCCACTCAAGCCCCCTTGACTTAAACTCTGGCCCAGATTTCACTAGAAAACTACTTCTGTGCAATAGTCATGCCCTACTCTGAGCCAAACTCATCTCTACCTTGACCAAGGTTGCATCCCAAATCCGTACCAACTCATCTATTCCCAGTTCAGTGCAGTTTAGATAGAACCATGCGTTATCTCGGAGGCGCCTTTCAATGCTCCAACAACTTTTTGGTTCCGAGTCAGACAGCTCTCGGATGTGGCAATGGAGATCATGGGGATGACGACTACAGTCTGTACATGAATTTATAGGAGGCAAGTGAGCTGGACACTTCCCCTGATGCTTCGTTAGGTTCTCCCCCTGGACCACGAATGGAAAAGAGTGCTTCCTTTGCTGTGGTCATAATATGTGTTGCTGAGGTTTTGGACTTACAGTTGCCGTCTATAGAACTTATAATGAACTTTCTAACAGACGTTTTACAACCTTTGCAGGCTTTCTCTGAGCCTTTGCTGCCATTCAGTGAAGCCTTGAGTGACTCATTATTTGGTATGTGATCTAAGCCTTGTTCTTACCTACCGGTGAACATGCATGTAGACTGATGCCATGTGATCCTGAGTTCTTGATGCAACACCCTCGGCCAGAAGGTTTGGTGGTCGAAGCTTCCACCAGCAGAGCAATCTCGACTTTGTTCCCTACAAGACATCCCTCATACCCTGGACAAAATGTCAAAGAGAATTGAGGTATTCAGGACATTAATGTTTTCATAGGCCAGCTTAGCACTCTTGTTGGTCAGTGCCAGCCGCTTGCTGGGTCGATATTTACATGCTTTATAAGACATGATCTGCAAAATATTATTGGCAGCCTCAGAGGATTTTCCTGCCAACCTGGCTCAGACCATCCAGAATGGCCTTGACTCGGACAAATATGTAATCAGATCTGGTCTAGACACTACCTATGGTTGGACAGAACACTTAGTACTAGCATGGTGCTTCGGCATCATACATGGATGAGATCCACTGGCTTCTCTGGTGACATGGAGGCCTCACTTATGGATATGATTTTCGCCTTGTGGTGAAAAGGCTGATTCTGCACTAGAGCACTTAAGAGAAAGCTGGGCCATGGTGCATTGTGTCTCTCTACTCCTGCAAAACAATGTCCTTAGTATTCTGCACCTTTCAAAGTAATCCAAAGGTTTTGTGTACCGTCAGTATCAGCCCATGACCTCTGCAACAGGCATCACTGTCATTTTGGGTATGGGGGCGGGATCAAGCAGGCCATGTCCAAGTCACCAGGGACAGCAAAGTTCCCAGTCCGCTGTCCCTGCGGATCAGCCTTCAAGTTGCTCTAGGTGGATCCTTCAGATGGCTTAGTGGGGCTGTATCCTACCATTAATTTACAAACTGTTACATCTTGCACTTATATCAGAGTGACTTTCAGAGAGACACCTGCCCATCTTTCTTCAAGAAGTTCAGGCTGTTTTAGCCAAAGGAGCAGTACGGAGGGTGTTGCCCTTTGAAATAGGCACTGGCTGTTACTCCTGCTATTACTCAGTTTCCGAAGGATGATTGAGGCCTTTTTCCTATTTTATATCTCCACTCTCTCAAAACTTTGCTAAAGAAAGACAAATACAGGATGCTACCTTTGCCTCAGGTTCAGTCTGCCCAGGATTCAGGTGACTGGCTGGTGGTTTTGGATCTGCTTGATGCCTGATCTCATGTATGTGTCCTGCAGTTCCACAGATGCTGCTTGTGGTTTAAGGTAGGCCAGAAGCATTTTCAGTTCGCTGTGCTCACTTTAACCTTTCAATTTCCCCTGGAGTGTTCACAAGCGTGATGGCAGTTCTTGCAGTTTATCTTCAGAGATTGTTTTTTCCAGTCTTCCCTCTACCTTGATGACTGACTGTTGAAGGCAGGCTCACCACAGTCCACCGTAGGCCAACTTCAGACAGCTTTGAACCTCCTGACATAGTTTGAGTTCTTGATCCATGATGTGCCGAAGTCACAACTGGCTTCTTCACAGTGTCTTTGTTTCAATAGAGCCATTCTGTTCCAGAACTCTCCACCGTTACAGTGATTCCAAGACATTTGGGTTATGATCCCGATATTTTAGCCTCGTTCCTTAGTCTCAGTGACACCCTGAAGGTGCTAGGCCTTTTGGCCTTCTGCATCCTGTTTGACAATTGTGCCTGGTCACATTTGAAGGCTGTGCAGTGGACCCAGCACCAGAGAAACATGTCAGATTCCATCCAGGTTGCAGAGGAGACTGCAAATGATCTACAGTGGTGACTGCTCATACACAGTTGGTCTGACGGCAGACCCCAGTCCCTACCCCATGCAGAGCTAATAGTGGTGACGGATGTATCACTGCTTGGCTGGGGAGGTTAGAGGACACAACTACACATCAGCCTGTTGGAGTTGCAAGCTGTTTGCCTGGCACTGAAAGCTTTCTAGCTGACTATCAGTGCCAGACTGGTTCAGGTTCTCACAGACAACACCACTGCCATGTGCTGCACATGTGGTGCTGCAGCAAGCAGGACAGGGCAGCATCCCGGGTTCTGTATCAGGAGGCTTTTCATCTCTGGAGGTGGTTGGAGCTCCAGGACATTTCACTGGTTGTGAACCACCTGACGGGATCTTTAAATGCCAGGGTGTTTGAACTCAGCTGGCAGCGCCTGGTGGATCATGAATGGCTATCACATCCTTAGGTGTCACAGGGCGTCTTACAGCAAGGGGGAAAATCCTGGCTAGAGCTTATCACTACCCTCGAGCGCACAGTGTCAAAACCTATGCACGCTGGAGTTTCTATTAAAGCTCTCTCTCGAGGATACACTTCAGCAACAGTTTCTGCCTTTCCACCTCTGTCTCTCTGGTCTGAATCTAAGGAAGATCATGAATGACCATGCCAATCTTATCTTAGTGGATTCTTATTGGGCTAGGAGAATGTGGTACCTGGAACTTCGGTTCATGAACATCTGTCCTGATCAGGCTACTGCTTCGGTGGGGATCTTCTGTTACAGCAGCAAGTTAGGGTTCTGCACATGGGCCTGAACATTCTCCACCTCCATGTATTGAGACTGAGCTGTGACGGTTCACTGCCATTTGATCTCCTTCCCGAAGTTGTGGATGTCATCACTGCTGCCAAGTGTCCCTCTAAAAAGTATTTTTGTCTTGTCCTGGGACAAAGGTATGGCCTGTTGTAGCACAAGCAGTTCAGACCAGTTAAAAGTTAATTGTTGGATATATTGTTTATTTCTCTCTGGTCCAGCAAGGGCTTCCAGTGGGCATTATTAAAGGTTATTTGTCGGGGCTTTCATCATTCCTGCCCACCCATCCATGTTTAAATCACTTGTTGTGATGATATATTTAAAAGATTTTAGACATGTTTCCCTCAAACTCTTTGTTGTTCGGATAGGGATTTCTAATTGCAGATTCCTCACCTTAGAATATTCCCTGGGTGCCAAACTGGATCCAGAAACTTTTGAGAAGTATCTCTGCGTGCCGGTAGGTCGCTGTAGGAGGCTGGCCTGGCTTGTAGTGGGTACCAGAGGTACTTACACCTTGTGCCAGGTCCAGTTTTCCCTTATTAGTGTAGAAGAGGTGTTTCTAGCAGTTTAGGCTGATAGAAGGTAGCTATGGCAAAGCAGCTTAGGCTGAACTAGGAGACATGTAAAGCTCCTACTATACCACTGGTGTCATATGCACAATATCATAAGAAAACACAATACACAGAAGTACTAAAAATAAAGGTACTTTATTTTTATGACAATATGCCAAAAGTATCTCAGTGAGTACCCTCAGTATGAGGATAAGATATATACACAAGATATATGTACACAAACAACAATTATGCAGATAATAGCAAAAGGAAGTAATGCAAGCAATGTAAAGTTACAGTAGATTGCAATAGGAGCACATAGGTATAGGGGCAACACAAACCATATGCTCCAAAAGTGGAATGCGAATCACAAATGGACCCCAAACCTATGTGAGCTTGTAGAGGGTCGCTGGGACTGTAAGAAAACAGTGAGGGTTAGAAAAATAGCCCACCCCAAGACCCTGAAAGGTAGGTGTAAAGTGCACCTACTACCCCCAGAGAGCACAGAAGTCGTGATAGGGGGATTCTGCAAGGAGAACAAACACCAGCAATGCAACAACAGTGGATTTCCGGACCTGAGTACCTGTAAAACAAGGGGACCAAGTCCTAGAGTCACGACAGTGTCGAGAGTGGGCAGGAGCCCAAGAAATGTCAGCCGAAGGGTGCAAGGAAGCTGCCACCTCTTGGAAGAAGCTTAGTGTTCTGTAAGAACGAAGAGGACTAGGAACTTCCCCTTTGGAGGATGGATGTCCCACGTCGTGAAGAAGCTTGCAGAGATGTTCCCATGCAGAAAGACCGGAAAACAAGCCTTGCTAGCGGCAAGTGTCGCGGTTAGGGTTTTTGGATGCTGCTGTGGCCCAGGAGGGACCAGGATGTTGCCACTTGGATGAGGAGACAGAGGGGGCTCCCAGCAACGTAGGGAACCCTCACAGAAGCAGGCAGCACCCGCAGAAGTACCTGAACAGGCACTTAGAAGAAAAGTGAACCGGAATCCACCCAAAGTCACAAAAGGGAGTCCCACGACGCCGGAGGACAACTCAGAAGGTTGTGCACTGCAGGTTAGTGTTGGGGACCCAGGCTTGGCTGTGCACGGAGGAAATCCCTGAAGAGTCACAGGAGCTGGAGCAGCTGCAAATCACGCAGTACCCAGCAATGCAGTCTAGCGTGGGGAGGCAAGGACTTACCTCCACCAAACTTGGACTGAAGAGTCACTGGACTGTGGGAGTCACTTGGACAGAGTTGCTGAGTTCCAGGGACCACGCTCGTCGTGCTGAGAGGGGACCCAGAGGACCGGTGATGCAGTCTTTTGTTGCCTGCGGTTGCAGGGGGAAGATTCCGTCGACCCACGGGAGATTTCTTCAGCGCTCCTGGTGCAGAGAGGAGGCAGGCTACCCCCAGAGCATGCACCACCTGGAAACAGTTGAGAAAGCCGGCAGGATGAAGCGATACAAGGTTGCTAGTAGTCGTCTTGCTACTTTGTTGCGGTTTTGCAGGCGTCCTGAGCAGTCAGCGGTCGATCCTTTGGCAGAAGGTGAAGAGGGAGATGCAGAGGAACTCTGGTGAGCTCTTGCATTCGTTATCTGGTGAGATCCCCAAAGCAGAGACCTTAAATAGCCAGAAAAGGAGGTTTGGCTACCTAGGAAGGAGGATTGGCTACTAAGAGAGGTAAGAACCTATCAGAAGGAGCCTCTGACGTCACCTGCTAGCACTGGCCACTCAGAGCAGTCCAGTGTGCCACAAACACTTCTTTTTCCAAGATGGCAGAGGTCTGGGACACACTGGAGGCGCTCTGGCCACCTCCCCTGGGAGGTGCAGGTCAGAGGAGTGGTCACTCCCCTTTCCTTTGTCCGGTTTCGCGCCAGAGCAGGGCTGGGGATCCCTGAACCGGTGTAGACTGGCTTATGCAGAGATGGGCACCATCTGTGCCCATCAAAGCATTTCCAGAGGCTGGGGGAGGCTACTCCTCCCCAGCCTTCACACCTATTTCCAATGGGAGAGGGTGTTACACCCTCTCTCAGAGGAAGTCCTTTGTTCTGCCTTCCTGGGCCAGAGCTGCCTGGACCCCAGGAGGGCAGAAACCTGTCTGAGGGGTTGGCAGCAGCAGCAGCTGCAGTGGAGACCCCAGAAAGGCAGTTTGGCAGTACCCGGGTTCTCTGCTAGAGAACCGGGGGATCATGGAATTGTCACCCCAATGCCAGAATGGCATTGGGGTGACAATTGATCATGGAATTGTCACCCCAATGCCAGAATGGCATTGGGGTGACAATTCCATGATCTTAGACATGTTACATGGCCATGTTCGGAGTTACCATTGTGACGCTGTACATAGGTAGTGACCTATGTACAGTACGCCCGTGTAATGGTGTCCCCGCACTCACAAATTCCGGGGAATTTGCCCTGAATGATGTGGGGGCACCTTGGCTAGTGCCAGGGTGCCCACATACTAAGTAACTTTGCACCCAACCTTTACCAGGTAAAGGTTAGACATATTAAGTGCAGTGGTAAATGGCTGTGAAATAACGTGGACGTTATTTCACTCAGGCTGCACTGGCAGGCCTGTGTAAGAATTGTCAGAGCTCCCTATGGGTGGCAAAAGAAATGTTGCAGCCCATAGGGATCTCCTGGAACCCCAATACGCTGGGTACCTCAGTACCATATACTAGGGAATTATATGGGTGTACCAGTATGCCAATGTGAATTGGTAAATTTAGTCACTAGCCTGTTAGTGACAAATTTGGAAAGCAGAGAGAGCATAACCACTGAGATTCTGGTTAGCAGAGCCTCAGTGAGACAGTTAGGCATCACACAGGGAACACATCGCATACAGGGCACATACGTATGAGCACTGGGGCCCTGCCTGGCAGGGTCCCAGTGACACATAGACTAAAACAACATATATACAGTGAAATATGGGGGTAACATGCCAGGCAAGATGGTACTTTCCTACAGTCGCATTGATTGGCACTGTGTCTGTGCCAAATGCATCAGAAATGAATCACAAGGTGCCTATGTAGGCACCTCTCTGGTGTGCTGACATCAGTTTCTTTCTTTCTGCACCAACATCGTGGACCTGGAGGGCCAAATTGGTACTTCTTTTTTACCATGTTTTTCAACTTTCTGGTCATCTCTTTCTTGAACAATTTGCTCTGTGCTAAAGACATGTTCCCTAGCAAACCTACAGGTTTTAAGCCTTGTGGGGGATGTCACAGACTGATCTCTGTGTCTGATCCCCATTTGGTCTGTCTGTAGTGCTTTGGGGGTCAGGACGCAGCCGCAAGACTTGTGCCGAGTCGATAGGGTCAAAGGTAATCCACAAACAGATGATGAAGCTCATGATGGCACTGCAGATCATCATCGTTCCTGGTCCCAAATGAGATTTCAAGGCTGCCTCCAGAGTCGTTCCCATGGACTGTTGGCATCACACTCTAAAATGTCCTCCTCGAAGTCAGCTAAGTCTAAGAAACACAAGAATATGAAATTGAAACATTTTTTAGCTGCTTCTTCCAAATGGTGTACTGTGAGGCCCGCTCCAGAACTCCACCTTTGGAGCCATGTTGGGTTCTGCTCTGTGCTTCCCTGAGCTCCCCCAGACCTGGAGGGATCCTTCTTAGTAAAAAAGAATTCTACAATGCGGTGCACGCCATCTTTGAGCCTTCAACTTCCTGTGGTGTGCCTTCAGGCCCCACAAAACTGAGAGGGTCCCTGCCGGGTTACTGCCTGCAGGTTTGCCCCCAATGCCAGCCTGAATCCAGTCCGTTTCTGGATCTGGTCCTACGCTGCCATGGTTGTCTCCACCCACTGTTGCCCCAGTCCTTTTGACACAGGCCTCCTTCCGTAGACTCTCTGGATGATGTGCTCATTGAGATTTTTGACTCCGAGATGACACCACTTTGATGTCACTTGGTGTCCACTCTGATGCTGTCCAGGCCTTATCTAATTCAGGACCTGCTGCCCTTAGATTCTGACGGGATGATAAAGAGGGGGCGTGCTCCTTTGCGCAGGTCTACCATGCAAGCAGACACTGGTATGAGGAGCTGGGAGATGCCTCCCTTGAATCTGCCATGCTTTCCCTTTGGGCCCTGTTTCAGAGAAAGGAACATCCTTGACCTACAACTGTCAGCTGTTGAGGTCAAGACCAATTATTTGATGGCGGTGCTTCATCCCGGGGCAAGCTCTGCCATGCCATATTCCCCTTAAATGAGGTCCTAACAGACGTTCTTCTGTGGGGAATCTTCTACAGGGGCTCTTGTGCATCGCATGATCTCCAGTTGCAGTCGTCCTGCCCCAAGAGACCCAGTCTTGCTCTCCCGGCATCCTTGCCTTGAGAACTTGGTTATGCAGGCCACTCTTCAGAGGTCAACCCAAACTCATTCCTTTTGACCACACTGTACAGGGAATCCCAGAGGCTTGACACCTGTGGAAAGAGAATCTTCTGTTCCACCAGCTTGGCTTGCAGTCGGTGAAGATCGCATGCCTCTTGGATCGATATTCCCATGCTCTATGGCACTTGGTTGTACAGCTCATACCCATGGTTCCTGAAGGTGGCTGAGACATCCTGAACCAAGCACTTGTGGACGGTCGGGACGCAGCTAGGTGTGGAATGGACACCACAGACTCTGTAGGCAGGGCCATAGCCTCTATGATGACACCTCACTGCCACATTGGTTTGCTCTTCACTGGCTTTTCAGGGGATGTCCAAGCATCCTTGATTTACATGCCCTTGATGGCTCCCAGATATTTCACAATAAAGCTGACATGGCGCTCGAGCAGTTTCACAAAAGCTGGGTCACTGCCAGATCCTTGGGCCTCTCTCTGGCTTCCAGCCCACAACAGTCCTTTGATCCCTTCTGTGGTTGCGGTCCATATGGGAATATGCAATACCAGCCTTACCCGCCTGCCCAGCAGGAGAGTTCCCATCCATTTTGTGGCCAGGGCCGCGGATCCTACAGTATGCATGGGTGAATGCTGTTCTGTCCCAGCCCCTCTGGCTACCCAAGCCTCCAAACCGCTTTAGTAAGCCCTCCACCCAGCACAAGCATCCCCTTGGCAGGTTCAGGCACTGCCTGCCCCAACGTACCGAAATCACAATAGACAATGAGTGCTACAAATTGTACAGCGTGGTTGTGCACTCTCGTTCGTGGAAACCCCTCTTCCTTTGCCACCAACACCAGAATACCAGACAGGACACCATCTCTTCATGCTCTGCCAGGAAGAGCAGGCTCTATTGGCCAAAGGAGCCATTGAGAGTGTGCCAGCACCAGCACTAAGATGTGGTTGCTATACCTGCTATTTTCTGGTGCCAAAAAGGGAGGGAGGTCTCTGCCCTATTCTAAATCTGCACACCTTCAACGCCTTCATGAAAAAAGAGAAGTTCAGGATGCTCAAATTGGTTCAGGTCTTGTTTGCCTTGGACCCTGGAGACAGGATGGTAGCTTTGGAATTACAGGAGATTTACTTTCACATTTCCATCCTCTAAGCCCACAGGGGTTATTTGCAGTTCATGGTAGGCCACAAGCATTTCCAGTTCATTGTGCTCCTTTTCAGGCAACCTGTACACATTTGTGGCTTGTTGTTCCTCCTGTTATGTTGAGCTTCTTTCAGCCCCATTGTCAAAGATTTTCTTTTTTGTGTTGTCTTTAGCCAGGCTGTTAAAGGTTACCTTTCAGCCCAGCTCAGCTTTTTTGAGGTTACTGGATTAGCCATCACTGTTTAAGTAACCTGTTGTGACTTATTTTCTTAAGTGCTTGCTGCATTTGTTCCTGGCTACCTCTTCCATCATGTCCCAATGTTACCTTAATGTGGTCCTGACGTTTCTCATGTACTCAGTATTTGAGCCCCTGAATAGTTGTCCTTGCTCAGACTCCTAACCCTCATGGTTGCTTTCATGGTGGTCATTACATCGGCCAGGATGGTCAGTGAACTTCAAGCTCTCAGTTAACCTTCTATATACCAGACAAACTATCCAGGATCCAGTACAAACTGTACCCTCCATTGACCAGACAAACTGGTTCTTTTGACAAGTGCCTCTTCTTCACAAAGCACTACTGCTTGAACAGTCGACTCCATCGGGATGAGCATTTTGCCATTCAGTCCTCCAGAACTTCATAGTTTGAACCGCTCACAGACCAACCTTCAAGGAGCAATTGCTTGAGTGTCTATTTTAAGGTGAGGAATCTTCTGTTAGAGGCCTGTATCAGAGGAGCAAATTACTTTTCTTCTGTAATGGTTTTCCTGGTAGAGACTATCTAACCGCAGATTCCTTACTGCACTGCACCCATCATCCCCGCTCCATTACATGGCTCTTGATCCTAAAATTCCATTACATTTTGCACAATGTTCACTGCCCTATCTAACGTGGCGCCGTGTTTTTGGCACAGAATAGTCACAGAATACGCTGGTGTTAGGGCACCAATATATGCACTACACTCATCATGTCCTAAGTGGACAATGACCCTGATGCTGAGTTGATCGAGGCCACCTCTCAGCTCACAGAGGTACTGCTCAAATATTTTCCAGATCCAATCTGAGGCCTGGGGAATATTCTAAGGTGAGATAGTCTCTACCATAAAAATTTTAACTAAAGATAAGTAACTTATTTACTTGGTCCTCACTTTCCTCCTGTGCACTCCTTTAAAGCTGAGGTACTGCTTCCCTCTACATCCCCTGACTCTGAAGACTCTCTTTATTGTTGTAATCGTTTCGGCTCATCGCAAAAGTGACCTTCAGGCTCTCTCACTACAGCTGCTCTTCTGCACTTTTTTTTCCAGACAAACTAGAGTTGAGAACCAGAGGATCCTTTTTACCTAGTGTTGACTCCTTTACCAATCAGACAATCCATTACCTTTCCAGAGTTTTTTTTGTTCCGCCTCACTCCTCGAAATATGAGGTGAGGCTTCACCAGATGGATCCTAATCTAGAGCCTTACGTTTTTATATCGACCATCAGGTAGAGAATCAGCTCTTTGTCTTTGAGTGTGTGTTCCTCATTTATTGACTGTGTGTATACAACAAATGCTTAACACTACCCTCTGAGAAGCCTACTGCTCGACCACACTACCGCAAAATAGAGCATTGGAATTATCTAATTTTGCCACTATCTTACCTCTAAGGGGAACCCTTGGACTCTGTGGACATCATCTCTTACTTTGAGATAGTATATACCGAGCCAACTTCCTACACACATCTTCTGGAGCTGTTGGCTGGCCTCAAGGTTCTTGCTTGCCTTTTCCACTCTGCCATCCTTGAACGTAGGCCTAGTACATAGTCCACCACATCTTTTTTAGGCTCATGGAGAGGTCTCGCCCAGCCTTCTTTTACCAGAGCTAGTGGTCCCCTAACAGGATGGGCAAACCAGAGGTGTGAGGTCACAATGGAGACCTCTGAGTGGCCAGTGCCAGCAGGTGACGTCAGAGACCCCTCCTGATAGGTGCTTACCTCTCTAGGTGGCCAATCCTCCTCTGAGGGCTATTTAGGGTCTTCTGTGGGCTTTTCTTCAGATAACAATTTGCAAGAATTCACCAGAGTTCCTCTGCATCTTCATCTTCGACTTCTGCCAAGGATTGACAGCTGACTGCTCCAGGACGCCTGCAAAACTGCAACAAAGTAGCAAGAAGACTACCTTTGCTTCTGCCAAAAATGGGGGTTTGCAAAGGGGCTGACCATCTGCTGCTAGCAGCAGACCTGGGGGTTGCGTTTTAAAGTCAGTAAACCCTTTGAAGCTCACTGCCAGGGCAGTGCACGTTCCTGAGGGAGGGGGTTGTTACCTCCTCCACCCAGGAAGGGCATTGTTTTACAAACCAGAGACAGGGCTCTCCCCCATGGTTTGTATATTGGTTGTCTGGAGGTGGCAGGTTGGATAGAACCAGTCAGCAACCATGCCAGGGTAGTTAACTTTTGCAGGGGGCACCTGTAAGGGTACATTTAGGGATAAATCCAATATTGGTACCAGTTTGGATTTATCTGATACCAAACAACCCAGGGTTTAGAGTGGTCATCATGTAGCTGGGAAACTCGTGTTGACCAGTGTCCACCACATGTATAAAAATGTCTGCTCTGTTCACTTACTGTGTCCCTGGTTTGGCAAGGACACAGTGGAGGCATATTGCTCATGCAGCTATGCCCTCACATATGATATGGAGTACCCTGCCTTCGGGCTGTGAGGCCTGCCAGAGGGGTGTCTTACCCATAGTAAATGCAGTGCATGGTGTACAGGCAGTGTGCCATGTCGAGTTCGTGTTTTAGGTTTGCACCAGGATACTCAGCCTGCAATGGTAGTGCTAGGTGCATCTGGATGCATGGCCCTAGAGGGTGGCACAATGACCTGCTGCCGTCAGTGACCGGCCCATAGTACCCCATGCCCTGGGTACCGAGATACCCGTTTACTAGGGGCTTGTAGTGGTAGTTAAGGTCGTATCCAATTGTGCCAATGCATCACAACAGTTTTAGGGAAAAAGCTCATTAGCAGGGGCCCTGGGCACTACAACTTCTAGGCTATATCAAACATCAGGCAAGAAGTGGGGGCTAACCATGTCAAAAAGAGGCCTTTTCTCACAACAGGAAGAACACAACATGTGATACTACCACCCTACACCTCAGAGGCCAAAAATCTCCTCAGTGGGTTCCCTCAAGGCTCGTTCCTCACCCAACTTTCTTCAATGTATAAACTGCACCTATCGCAGATATCGTCAGATCGCATGGCATCAGCATTGTTGCATATGCCAATGACACACAGCTCATTCTCTCCCTTATGAACAGATAGATTGCCACCAAAACCAATTTTGCCAGCTGCACATGCAGCGTCGCATCATGGATGAGTAACAATTGCCTCCAGCTCAACTCAGACAAATTTGAAGATCTGATTTTAAGAAACCACTCCCCCTGCTCCTCCGAACTAGGCACCCCTTCGCCCCAAATGATCATGTCAAGAACCTCCGGATTATCCTAGACACCAGCCTCACTATGTAAAAACAGAAACTCTGTCTCCTCAGCATGCTTTCACAACCTGCGAATGCGACACAAGATTTTTCAAATGGAGCCCTATGAACACTAGACAAACAATCACCCAGGCTAAAATCACAAGCAGACTAGACCACAGAAACACCCTCTATGCCGGAATCCCAGCCCGCATCCTACACCAACTCCAAACCACTCAGAACGCCGCCAACAGACTTATCTTGGACATCACACTGAACATCAACAACTCACCACACTCCACAGGCTCCCAGTCCAGGACAGACGTGAATACAAGCTGCTCACACACACCTACAAAGCCCTCCACTAAATCGGACCAGCAAACCTCAACCACTGCCTCAACTTTTACCAGCCCACCAGACACCTTTGGTCGGCCTCCCAAGCCACTGCATGCACTCCTCACACCATGAAGACCAGATGCAGGGGAAGGTTCTTCTCACACATTTTAGCCAAAGTACTGAATGACCTCCCTCTACACCTTAGAACCTCCCCCTAACTCATGGACCTCCAAAAGAACCTTCCAGAAAAGGCATGATTCATCTGTCCACAGTTTTTGGGCCCTCCCCCTTTTCAGTGCCTGGATACCCTCGTGGGTGATTAGCCAGGCTTTACAAATCCATATAACATAACTTTTTTCCTTGTGGCTTAGCTAAGCATTTTCCCCAGGCCAAGGTGAGTCAGAGAAGGGAAAACTAGCTAAAGTACTATAATTGCTGGCTGAAAAGATCACTGAAAAAAACTATCTGGCAATCACTCAAAACATTTTATTGATTGTGTTCCAGCACATTTCACTGATAAGTGCCGTTTCTCCAGAACTAAAAATACCTTTTAGGACCTTGATTTTGACAACAGGTAGCTTGCCAGAAACTTCATATGACAAGTTTGTTGCACCACCCTCTTCTATTAGAATCTGCCGACAAGATCCCACTGTTCCTGTGGCCTGGTCAGACTACTGGTCAAAATATCAACAAGGCAGCGGTGCGAATCTCCCTTTAACTGTAGTGCATCAAGTTTGAATGCTGCCTGCACAGCTGCACTTGGTCCTAAGATAGACCATGCATCGTTAACGTGTTGGCAGATTGTAATGTACAGGAGTTAGTATGCCAATTATGAATTATAAAGGTGAAATTCTGTTCGCGACATAAGCCACCAAAGGAATAAGTTACTTACCTTCGGTAATGCTCTTTCTGGTGGATACTCTATGTAAGGAAATGCCTCCTTGGCATGGTTACTGTAGGAGGCTGGCCTGACTTATAGTGGGTACCTGATGGTACTTACACCTTGTGTCCATTTATCCCTTATTAGTAGAATAGTAGTGTTTTAGCAGCTTAGGCTGATAGAGGTAGCTATAGCAGAGCAGCTTAGGCTGAACTAGGAGACATGCAAAGCTCCTACTATATCACTTATATCATATAGCACTATATCATAAGAATCACAATACTCAGTGTTACTAAAAATAAAGGTACTTTATTTTAGTGACAATGTGCCAAAAATATCTCAGAGGATATACTCTCTTAGGAGATAAGTAAAATACACAAAATATACACACAAACATCAGTTCAGTAAACAGTTAGAAAAGTAGTGCAGCCACTGTAGAATGCAATAGGATGCAATAGGCCTAAGGGCAACACAAACCATATACTAAGAAAGTGGAACGTGAACCACTTAGGGACCCTAGGCCTAGTGTAGTGTGTAGAGGGTCGCTGGGAGTGTAAGAAAACACTAAGGGGGTTATTCTAACTTTGGAGGAGTGTTAATCCGTCCCAAAAGTGACGGTAAAGTGACGGATATACCACCAGCCGTATTACGAGTTCCATAGGATATAATGGACTCGTAATACGGCTGGTGGTAAATCCGTCACTTTTCCGTCACTTTTGGGACGGATTAACACCTCCTCCAAAGTTAGAATAACCCCCTAAGAGTGTCCAAGATACCCCACCCAAAGACCCTGAAAAGTAGGAGTAAAGTTACCCTACTACCCCAGAAACACACTAGAGTCGTGATAGGAGATTCTGCAAAGACCACAACAGACTGCAAAGCACTGAAGACGGATTCCTGGACCTGAGGACTTGCAAAGGAAGGGGACCAAGTCCAAGAGTCACGCAAGTGTCCAGGGGGGGCAGGAGCACACTAAACCCCAGATGAAGGTGCAAAAGGGCTGCCTCCAGGTGGAAGAAGCCAAAGATTCTGCAACAACAGAAGGTGCCAGGAACTTCTTCTTGGTCAGAAGATGTGCCACGGCGTGCTGGAGGATGCAGAGATGTTTCCACGCAGAAAGACCTCAAACAAGCCTTGATAGCTGCAAGAGTCGCAGTTGAAGATAATGGCTGCTGCCCGGGCCCAGGAAGGACCTGGAGGTTGCCCCTTGGAGGAGGAGACAGAGGGGGCGCTCAGCAACAGAGAGAGCCCATGCAGAAGCAGGCAGCACCCGCAGAAGCACTTGAACAGGTGTTCAAGACATCTGAGCACGGCGGTCGTCTCAACACAACAAAAGAGGGGCCCACGAAGCCGGTGGTCAATTCAGAGAGTTGGGCAATGCAGGACGGAGTGCTGGGGACCTGGGCTGTGCTGTGTACAAAGGAATCTTTGCAAAAGTGCACAGAAGCCCTAGCAGCTGCGAATCACACAGTTCACAAGATCACTGTCTGGCGTGGGGAGGCAAGGACTTACCTCCACCAAATTTAGACAGAAGGACCACTGGACTGTCGGGGTCACTTCTATCCAGCTCCTGTGTTCCAGGGACCACGCTCGTCAAGATGAGAGGGAACCCAGAGGACCGATGATGCAGAGGTTTGGTGCCTGCGTTAGCATGGGGAATATGAAGATTTCTTCTTGGCTTCCAGTGCAGGGTGAAGGCAGACAGCCCTCAGAGCATGCACCACCAGGAAACAGTTGAGAAAGCCGGCAGGATTAGGTGCTACAATGTTGCTGGTAGTCGTCTTGCTACGTTGTTGCGGTTTTGCAGGCGTCCTGGAGCAGTCAGCGGTCGATCCTTGGCAGAAGTCGAAGAGGGAGATGCAGAGTGTAAAGAAATGGCTCCCTGTTGCAGTTACCCCCCACTTTTTGCCTGATACTGATGCTGACTTGACTGAGAAGTGTGCTGGGACCCTGCTAACCAGGCCCCAGCACCAGTGTTCCTTCACCTAAAATGTACCATTGTATCCACAATTGGCACACCCTGGCATTCAGATAAGTCCCTTGTAACTGGTACTTCTAGTACCAAGGGCCCTGATGCCAAGAAAGGTCTCTAAGGGCTGCAGCATGTCTTATGCCACCCTAGAGACCCCTCACTCAGCACAGACACACTGCTTACAAGCCTGTGTGTGCTGGTGAGAACAAAATGAGTAAGTCGACATGGCACTCCCCTCAGGGTGCCATGCCAGCCTCTCACTGCCTATGCAGTATAGGTAAGACACCCCTCTAGCAGGCCTTACAGCCCTAAGGCAGGGTGCACTATACCATAGGTGAGGGTACCAGTGCATGAGCACTGTGCCCCTACAGTGTCTAAGCAAAACCTTAGACATTGTAAGTGCAGGGTAGCCATAAGAGTATATGGTCTGGGAGTCTGTTTTACACGAACTCCACAGCACCATAATGGCTACACTGAAAACTGGGAAGTTTGGTATCAAACTTCTCAGCACAATAAATGCACACTGATGCCAGTGTACATTTTATTGCAAAATACACCCCAGAGGGCACCTTAGAGGTGCCCCCTGAAACTTAACCAACTAGCTGTGTAGGCTGACTGGTTCCAGCAGCCTGCCACACTAGAGACATGTTGCTGGCCCCATGGGGAGAGTGCCTTTGTCACTCTGAGGCCAGTAACAAAGCCTGCACTGGGTGGAGATGCTAACACCTCCCCCAGGCAGGAGCTGTGACACCTGGCGGTGAGCCTCAAAGGCTCACCCCTTTGTCACAGCCCAGCAGGGCACTCCAGCTTAGTGGAGTTGCCCGCCCCCTCCGGCCACGGCCCCCACTTTTGGCGGCAAGGCTGGAGGGAACAAAGAAAGCAACAAGGAGGAGTCACTGGCCAGTCAGGACAGCCCCTAAGGTGTCCTGAGCTGAAGTGACTCTAACTTTTAGAAATCCTCCATCTTGCAGATGGAGGATTCCCCCAATAGGGTTAGGATTGTGACCCCCTCCCCTTGGGAGGAGGCACAAAGAGGGTGTACCCACCCTCAGGGCTAGTAGCCATTGGCTACTAACCCCCCAGACCTAAACACGCCCTTAAATTTAGTATTTAAGGGCTACCCTGAACCCTAGAAAATTAGATTCCTGCAACTACAAGAAGAAGGACTGCCCAGCTGAAAACCCCTGCAGCGGAAGACCAGAAGACGACAACTGCCTTGGCTCCAGAAACTCACCGGCCTGTCTCCTGCCTTCCAAAGATCCTGCTCCAGCGACGCCTTCCAAAGGGACCAGCGACCTCGACATCCTCTGAGGACTGCCCCTGCTTCGAAAAGACAAGAAACTCCCGAGGACAGCGGACCTGCTCCAAGAAAAGCTGCAACTTTGTTTCCAGCAGCTTTAAAGAACCCTGCAAGCTCCCCGCAAGAAGCGTGAGACTTGCAACACTGCACCCGGCGACCCCGACTCGACTGGTGGAGATCCGACGCCTCAGGAGGGACCCCAGGACTACTCTGATACTGTGAGTACCAAAACCTGTCCCCCCTGAGCCCCCACAGCGCCGCCTGCAGAGGGAATCCCGAGGCTTCCCCTGACCGCGACTCTTTGAACCTAAAGTCCCGACGCCTGGGAGAGACCCTGCACCCGCAGCCCCCAGGACCTGAAGGACCGGACTCTCACTGGAGAAGTGACCCCCAGGAGTCCCTCTCCCTTGCCCAAGTGGAGGTTTCCCCGAGGAATCCCCCCCTTGCCTGCCTGCAGCGCTGAAGAGATCCCGAGATCTCTCATAGACTAACATTGCGAACCCGACGCTTGTTTCTACACTGCACCCGGCCGCCCCCGCGCCGCTGAGGGTGAAATTTCTGTGTGGACTTGTGTCCCCCCCGGTGCCCTACAAAACCCCCCTGGTCTGCCCTCCGAAGACGCGGGTACTTACCTGCAAGCAGACCGGAACCGGGGCACCCCCTTCTCTCCATTCTAGCCTATGTGTTTTGGGCACCACTTTGAACTCTGCACCTGACCGGCCCTGAGCTGCTGGTGTGGTGACTTTGGGGTTGCTCTGAACCCCCAACGGTGGGCTACCTTGGACCAAGAACTGAACCCTGTAAGTGTCTTACTTACCTGGTAAAACTAACAAATACTTACCTCCCCTAGGAACTGTGAAAATTGCACTAAGTGTCCACTTTTAAAACAGCTATTTGTCAATAACTTGAAAAGTATACATGCAATTTTGATGATTTGAAGTTCCTAAAGTACTTACCTGCAATACCTTTCGAATGAGCTATTACATGTAGAATTTGAACCTGTGGTTCTTAAAATAAACTAAGAAAAGATATTTTTCTATACAAAAACCTATTGGCTGGATTTGTCTCTGAGTGTGTGTACCTCATTTATTGTCTATGTGTATGTACAACAAATGCTTAACACTACTCCTTGGATAAGCCTACTGCTCGACCACACTACCACAAAATAGAGCATTAGTATTATCTATTTTTACCACTATTTTACCTCTAAGGGGAACCCTTGGACTCTGTGCATGCTATTCCTTACTTTGAAATAGCACATACAGAGCCAACTTCCTACATTGGTGGATCAGCGGTGGGGTACAAGACTTTGCATTTGCTGGACTACTCAGCCAATACCTGATCACACGACAAATTCCAAAATTGTCATTAGAAATTGATTTTTGCAATTTGAAAAGTTTTCTAAATTCTTAAAAGACCTGCTAGGGCCTTGTGTTAGATCCTGTTTAGCATTTCTTTTAGAGTTTAAAAGTTTGTAAAAGTTTGAATTAGATTCTAGAACCAGTTTTAGTTTCTTAAAAAGTATTCCAACTTTTAGAAGCATAATGTCTAGCACAGATGTGAATGTGGTGGAACTCGACACCACACCTTACCTCCATCTACAGATGAGAGAGCTAAGGTCACTCTGTAAACTAAAGAAAATAGCAATGGGCCCCAAACCTACCAAAATACAGCTCCAGGAGCTTTTGGCAGAGTTTGAAAAGGCCAACCCCTCTGAGGGTGGCAACTCAGAGGAAGAGGATAGTGACCAGGAGGAAAATTCCCCCCTACCAGTCCTATCTAGGGAGAACAGGGTCCCTCAAACCCTGACTCCAAAAATAATAGTCAGAGATGCTGGTTCCCTCACAGGAGAGACCAACACCTCTGAAATCACTGAGGATAACTCCAGTGAAGATGACCCCCTGTTAGCCAGGATGGTCAAAAGATTGGCTTTGGAAAAGCAGCTCCTAGCCATAGAAAGGGAAAGAAAAGAGATGGGCCTAGGTCCCATCGATGGTGGCAGCAACTTAAATAGGGTCAGAGATTCTCCTGACATCCTAAAAATCCCCAAAGGGATTGTAACAAAATATGAAGATGGTGATGACATCACCAAATGGTTCACAGCTTTTGAGAGGGCTTGTGTAACCAGAAAAGTAAACAGATCTCACTGGGGTGCTCTCCTTTGGGAAATGTTCACTGGAAAGTGTAGGGATAGACTCCTCACACTCTCTGGAAAAGATGCAGAATCTTATGACCTCATGAAGGGTACCCTGATTGAGGGCTTTGGATTCTCCACTGAGGAGTATAGAATTAGATTCAGGGGGGCTCAAAAATCCTCGAGTCAGACCTGGGTTGATTTTGTAGACTACTCAGTAAAAACACTAGATGGTTGGTTAACTGGAAATGAAGTGTGTAACTATGTTGGGCTTTATAATTTGTTTATGAAAGAACACATTCTAAGTAACTGCTTCAATGAAAAGTTGCATCAGTATCTGGTAGACCTAGGTCCAATTTCTCCCCAAGAATTGGGAAAGAAGGCAGACCACTGGGTCAAGACTAGGGTAACCAAAACTTCCACTGGGGGTGACCAAAAGAAAGGGGTTACAAAAACTCCCCAGGAGAAAGTGGGTGACACTAGAAACAAAGAAAAAGAGTCCTCTGTAGGCCCCCAAAAACCAGAACAGGTGGGTGGGCCCCAAGACACAACCCAAAACAAAGGTGGGTACCAGGGTAAGAACTGGGATGCCACTAAGGCATGGTGCCACAACTGTAAACAGTCTGGGCACCACACCAAGGACACTTCTTGTCCCAAAAACAAACCTCAGAACAAAATTCCAGGGGTAACCAGTATAGCCATGGGAGATGACTCTTCAGATGAGGAGGTCTTCATAGCCTTCAACTGGAAACAGGGCCCAACAGGTGAGTTGGAGATTCCAGAGGGAAGTAGACACTTCCACCACCTACTGGTGAATGGAATCCCAACCACTGCCCTGAGAGACACTTGTGCCAGTCACACTATTGTGCATGACAGGCTGGTGCTCTCAAACCAGTACATCCCAGGTGAGACTGCCAGGGTAAGAGTTAGCCTAGACAGGGTCACTAAGAGGCCTGTGGCTTTAGTACCCATAGAAGTGGGTGGCACTCTTAGCTGGAGAAGGGTAGTAGTCAGTACAGACCTCCCCCTTGATTGTCTCCTTGGAAATGACTACCCAGAGGTTAGTCAGAGCTCAAGAGAGGAACTGGTCCAGTGCCAGTCCTCTCCCAAGGTTTCTGGAAGTCCTGCCTCTGCAGTAAATGCAAGCAGGCCCCAGAAGAAGAAGAAAAGAAAACAGAGTAGGAAGGGTGGACAACCTTTAGCCAAGGTTACAGCAAGCCAGGGAGATTCTGCTCCAGTAGGGGAGAACTCCAAAAATGGCCCTGATAAAGTCCAACCTGACCCACAAGAAGTCCTGGCTAGTCAGGCAACTGTTAAACCTGAGTGGGTGGCTCCTCAGCTAACAGAAGAAAGAGTGGAAGAAGGGTGTTCACTACAAGATGTGGTAACCCCCCACTCCAATACAGCAGACAGGCAACCTGAACCCAAAGAAGCCTGTAACTTAGCCCCTTCCCTTTTAGGTGAAGAGCTAAAGGTGTGGTTCTGGGCACTGACAGCTGTCAGTGGCCTCTGCTGGGTGTTAGCCTTTATGGCTGCACTATCCTTGGCATGGTGGTCTGACCCCATGCCAAATAACAAGTTAGGCCCCCTGACCCTGTTGGTCATGGTGGGGTTACTCCAGCTCTGGGTAACCTCTTTGGGTAAGCTAGGGGTGACCTTGGCTAAGATAAGATTAGCAGAGGTGGATACCTCTGACCTCAAAATAGAGAGAATGGGTGAAGACATAAAAAGCACAGACAAGAGGCAGTTCAGACTAGGTCCTATCACTGTGGAAGTGGGTCAGTTCCCCAGAGGGAATGACCTGAACAGGAGGATGTAAGGCAGAGTAGGCCCTGCAACAAACCAGCCATTTCCTCTACTCTTCCTCGCCTGACAGACTAGGAAGACTCTTCCAGCGTTGGCTGAGTCTCCTGGCCTGTGGGCTGGGGGGGGCTTGTGTAAAGAAATGGCTCCCTGTTGCAGTTACCCCCCACTTTTTGCCTGATACTGATGCTGACTTGACTGAGAAGTGTGCTGGGACCCTGCTAACCAGGCCCCAGCACCAGTGTTCCTTCACCTAAAATGTACCATTGTATCCACAATTGGCACACCCTGGCATTCAGATAAGTCCCTTGTAACTGGTACTTCTAGTACCAAGGGCCCTGATGCCAAGAAAGGTCTCTAAGGGCTGCAGCATGTCTTATGCCACCCTAGAGACCCCTCACTCAGCACAGACACACTGCTTACAAGCCTGTGTGTGCTGGTGAGAACAAAATGAGTAAGTCGACATGGCACTCCCCTCAGGGTGCCATGCCAGCCTCTCACTGCCTATGCAGTATAGGTAAGACACCCCTCTAGCAGGCCTTACAGCCCTAAGGCAGGGTGCACTATACCATAGGTGAGGGTACCAGTGCATGAGCACTGTGCCCCTACAGTGTCTAAGCAAAACCTTAGACATTGTAAGTGCAGGGTAGCCATAAGAGTATATGGTCTGGGAGTCTGTTTTACACGAACTCCACAGCACCATAATGGCTACACTGAAAACTGGGAAGTTTGGTATCAAACTTCTCAGCACAATAAATGCACACTGATGCCAGTGTACATTTTATTGCAAAATACACCCCAGAGGGCACCTTAGAGGTGCCCCCTGAAACTTAACCAACTAGCTGTGTAGGCTGACTGGTTCCAGCAGCCTGCCACACTAGAGACATGTTGCTGGCCCCATGGGGAGAGTGCCTTTGTCACTCTGAGGCCAGTAACAAAGCCTGCACTGGGTGGAGATGCTAACACCTCCCCCAGGCAGGAGCTGTGACACCTGGCGGTGAGCCTCAAAGGCTCACCCCTTTGTCACAGCCCAGCAGGGCACTCCAGCTTAGTGGAGTTGCCCGCCCCCTCCGGCCACGGCCCCCACTTTTGGCGGCAAGGCTGGAGGGAACAAAGAAAGCAACAAGGAGGAGTCACTGGCCAGTCAGGACAGCCCCTAAGGTGTCCTGAGCTGAAGTGACTCTAACTTTTAGAAATCCTCCATCTTGCAGATGGAGGATTCCCCCAATAGGGTTAGGATTGTGACCCCCTCCCCTTGGGAGGAGGCACAAAGAGGGTGTACCCACCCTCAGGGCTAGTAGCCATTGGCTACTAACCCCCCAGACCTAAACACGCCCTTAAATTTAGTATTTAAGGGCTACCCTGAACCCTAGAAAATTAGATTCCTGCAACTACAAGAAGAAGGACTGCCCAGCTGAAAACCCCTGCAGCGGAAGACCAGAAGACGACAACTGCCTTGGCTCCAGAAACTCACCGGCCTGTCTCCTGCCTTCCAAAGATCCTGCTCCAGCGACGCCTTCCAAAGGGACCAGCGACCTCGACATCCTCTGAGGACTGCCCCTGCTTCGAAAAGACAAGAAACTCCCGAGGACAGCGGACCTGCTCCAAGAAAAGCTGCAACTTTGTTTCCAGCAGCTTTAAAGAACCCTGCAAGCTCCCCGCAAGAAGCGTGAGACTTGCAACACTGCACCCGGCGACCCCGACTCGACTGGTGGAGATCCGACGCCTCAGGAGGGACCCCAGGACTACTCTGATACTGTGAGTACCAAAACCTGTCCCCCCTGAGCCCCCACAGCGCCGCCTGCAGAGGGAATCCCGAGGCTTCCCCTGACCGCGACTCTTTGAACCTAAAGTCCCGACGCCTGGGAGAGACCCTGCACCCGCAGCCCCCAGGACCTGAAGGACCGGACTCTCACTGGAGAAGTGACCCCCAGGAGTCCCTCTCCCTTGCCCAAGTGGAGGTTTCCCCGAGGAATCCCCCCCTTGCCTGCCTGCAGCGCTGAAGAGATCCCGAGATCTCTCATAGACTAACATTGCGAACCCGACGCTTGTTTCTACACTGCACCCGGCCGCCCCCGCGCCGCTGAGGGTGAAATTTCTGTGTGGACTTGTGTCCCCCCCGGTGCCCTACAAAACCCCCCTGGTCTGCCCTCCGAAGACGCGGGTACTTACCTGCAAGCAGACCGGAACCGGGGCACCCCCTTCTCTCCATTCTAGCCTATGTGTTTTGGGCACCACTTTGAACTCTGCACCTGACCGGCCCTGAGCTGCTGGTGTGGTGACTTTGGGGTTGCTCTGAACCCCCAACGGTGGGCTACCTTGGACCAAGAACTGAACCCTGTAAGTGTCTTACTTACCTGGTAAAACTAACAAATACTTACCTCCCCTAGGAACTGTGAAAATTGCACTGTGTCCACTTTTAAAACAGCTATTTGTCAATAACTTGAAAAGTATACATGCAATTTTGATGATTTGAAGTTCCTAAAGTACTTACCTGCAATACCTTTCGAATGAGCTATTACATGTAGAATTTGAACCTGTGGTTCTTAAAATAAACTAAGAAAAGATATTTTTCTATACAAAAACCTATTGGCTGGATTTGTCTCTGAGTGTGTGTACCTCATTTATTGTCTATGTGTATGTACAACAAATGCTTAACACTACTCCTTGGATAAGCCTACTGCTCGACCACACTACCACAAAATAGAGCATTAGTATTATCTATTTTTACCACTATTTTACCTCTAAGGGGAACCCTTGGACTCTGTGCATGCTATTCCTTACTTTGAAATAGCACATACAGAGCCAACTTCCTACACAGAGGAACTCTTATGAACTCTTGCATTCGTTCTCTGACAAGAAACTCACAGGAGAGACCCTAAATAGCCCTCTGAGGAGGATTGGCTCCCTAACCAGGTAAGAGCCTATCAGGAGGGGTCTCTGACATCACCTGCTGTCACTGGCCACTGAGAGGTCTTCATTGTGCCCTCATACCTCTGCATTCAAGATGGCAGAGGTCTGGGACACACTGGAGGAGCTCTGGGCACCACCCCTGGGGTGGTTATGGACAGGGGAGTGCTCACTCCCCTTTCCTTTGTCCAATTTTGCACCAGAGCAGGGGCTAGGAGATCCCTGAACCGGTGTAGACTGGTTTATGCAAGGAGGGCACCATCTGTGCCCTTCAAAGCATTTCCAGAGGCTGGGGGAGGCTACTCCTCCCCAACCCTTAACACCTATTTCCAAAGGGAGAGGGTGTAACACTCTCTCTCAGAGGAAATCCTTTGTTCTGCCTTCCTGGGACTCGGCTGCCCAGACCCCAGGAGGGCAGAAACCTGTCTGAGGGTTGGCAGCAGCGGTAGCTGCAGAGAAAACCCCAGAGAGCTAGTTTGGCAGTACCCGGGGTCCATGCTGGAGCCCCAGGGATGCATGGGATTGGCACCGCAATACCAGATTTGGCTTGGGGGGACAATTCCATGATCTTAGATATGTTATATGGCCATGTTCGGAGTTACCATTTTGAAGCTACACATAGGTATTGACCTATATGTAGTTCACACGTGTAATGGTGTTCCCGCACTCACAGCGTCCGGGGAAATGGCTCTGAGATCTGTGGGGGCACCTTGGCTAGTGCCAGGGTGCCCTCACACTTAGTAACTTTGCACCTAACCTTCACTAAGTGAGGGTTAGACATATAGGTGACTTATAAGTTACTTAAGTTCAGTGTAAAATGGCTGTGAAATAACGTGGACGTTATTTCACTCAGGCTACAGTTGCAGTTATGTGTAAGAATTGTCTGAGCTCCCTATGGGTGGCAAAAGAAATGCTGCAGCCAATAGGGATCTCCTGGAACCCCAATACCCTGGGTACCTAGGTACCATATACTAGGGAATTATATGGGTGTTCCAGTGTGCCAATCAGAATTGGTGAAAATAGTCACTAGCCTGCAGTGACAATTTTAAAAGCAGAGAGAGCATAAACACTGAGGTTCTGGTAGGCAGAGCCTCAGTGATACAGTTAGGCACCACACAGGAAACACATATAGGCCACAAACTAAGAGCACTGTTGTCCTGGCTAGCAGGATCCCAGTGACATAGGCAAAAACAAACAGACACACAAGTAAAAATGGGGGTAGCATGCCAGGCAAGATGGTACTTTCCTACAACCCCCCCACCCCCCAATAAATGCAGCCAACACCACCCAGTGCAATAGAGGATTGGCTGCAGAGTCTGTCTTGCAGCAATCCCCATGCTGTGGGTCTGTGAGTAACTATGTGAGTGGCTGTATGGTCGTGTGAGTGGCTGTGTGGGTCTGTGATTGGATGTGGTAGCGGTTTTGTGGGTCTGTGAGAGGGTGTATGAGTGGTTTTGTAGGTGTGTGAGTGTGTGTGTATCTGTGAGTATGTACGCGAGTCGTTTTGTGGATGTGTGCCTGATTGTATGACTGGTTGTCTGAGTGGCTCTGTGGTTATGTCCATGGGTGTGTGAGCATTGGTGTGGGCTTGTAAGTAGGTTTGTGGTTATGTAAGTGGGTGTATGAGTGGTAGGTTTGGGGGCATTAGAGTGTGTAAGTGGGTCTGTGAGTGTGTTCATTTTTTTTCAGTTGGGCTGGATCCGTGCATCATCACAGATTCACATGAGGGGGGGCGTAATGCGATGTATCCAGTCACGTCGAAATTTCTTCCCTATCAGCGGTTCCTCAGAAACCCCTCTATTGCACCTGAGGGCTAAGGGTACCTCTACCCTGTCCGCTTGAATCACTGTAGGATTTCATTTCGAGGCCCTGGGAGTGTGTCCCGACAGATAAAATGGCAGCCACAACTTTCCTGTCAGGTCTGGCCAGCCAGTCACAGCATTGCTGTTAGCACGTGGATCAACTCCCTAGATATTTATATTTCTTTTTCCTTTAATAACTCCGAAACAACTGAACAAATTTGCACCAAATTACAAACAACACGCTTTTTGGACCAAGATCTAGCTTTCTACCAAATTTGTATTGATGCGTTCAATGGTTTAGGCCAGTGGTTCCCAAACTTTTTCGATCCCCGGCTCCTTTGACCTATTGGCCGTGTTGGCCACGGCTCCCCATTATGTTACTTTTTTTTGGCGGGTGGGGGAACGTAATCCCAGCCTGTACCTGTACCTACACTATTTACAGTTTGACTTCTTAATTCTCTCGTTCAGGTTCCTGAAAACCATTTATTTTAAACTATTTCTTTTCTTTTGTCATAGGGATATTATTAATGGTACTCTGGCGCCCTCCGCTGGTCACAATAATTAATGCAGGGGGTTTTGTTTCCAAAACCACGGTGAAAAGCTACCGATTAAAAGCACCTCCGAGTGGTTTCCAGACTGTGTGCGGCGCCCCTGGCTAATTTTGACGGCGCACCAAGGAGCCGCGGCGCACAGTTTGGGAACCACTGGTTTAGGCTGTAGTTGTGTTTAAAATCCCTATGGGAAATTGCATCGGGAAAATGTGTTTTTGGGGACCCCTCCCTTTTACTCTGCCCCCGGATCTCTCTGGCTGTCCTCCTCCAGGGCGATGAGTGGGGCTGACATTGGGTATAGTGAAAGCATATTCACATCTTACAGTAATACCATGTCCAGTTTGGTTATAGGGTATATGCATGTGGGAGCAGATTCTGGTGTACTGCAGTTTTCCTGACAAGAAAGGGAACTACGTGGCACGGATAGCATGGTCTTGAAGAGAACGGTGCCTGTTTTCTAAATGTGATCTAATAGCAATGGAACCTTGTTCTGCACAGTTGTAAAAATTCTTCCACATTCCTGTCTCTGATTGCACATTCAATCAAAATGGTAGCCTTTCTTAAAGGGTTGTTGTGGAATCCTCGCGCAACAAATAAGTAGCAGAAATTCCACAACCGAGATCATAGGCTGGCTCATAGGCTGGCCCCCTCTACAACATTTTACATGCTCTTTGAAGATAATTTTTAATTATATGGTGTACCCTCTTGAGAACCCTATGGCTAGAGTCTTTATCAGTGAAGTGTATTGTCTCTTTGTTCTATTTCATCTCCTTTTCCATTGCCAGAGAATTTCCAGTTTTAGCTCTTAGATTATATTATTTCTCCCTTCATTTTCCTTACTTGCCTCCATCTTTTGTTTTTTCCTTTCCCTGTCATGTTAGTTGTCTGGCACAGGGTTTCTGTTAGCAAAGTACCATTACGATGAATGTGTCTTGTATTGCAGTTCTTTCTTGTTATATTTGTTTACTCTTTCAGCAATCTTCCCATCAGTATATCACTTCATTGGCCATATCTGCAAGCCCTTAGGTTATTTTTTTACTTCTGCAAAGCTACATAAAGGTCTGAGAGAACAAACCAGTGGGAGTTGGGTTTGGGTTTTACTTCTGCTCTCATGGCAACAGACACACTTCAAGAAGTATTGTAGTGAACTGTTGGGAAAGCCTTTCACTTTGCCCTTTATTCACCTAGTCATATTCACGCTTTGAGACAGGATGCATCCAGCTTCTGATCCTCTGTTTCTATTTATGGTGAGACTTAGTAATAGCTGATCTGATTTGACGGTTGTCTACCCCAAATGCACAAGCACGAGGTTGTTGCTGTGGAGAGAGGTTTCTCTGTCTCAAAAGTGCTCTTGGTTCCAGTACATGCCTGGAGATTTCATGGTTTTCATGAATTTGAGGAAGAACCCTGTAATTACAGTATTCTTTTATTTTATTAGGAGCACTACTGTCATCTTATTTCAGCTACTACAACGTCAGTAAACTGGTTGAATTGACATTCATCTATACATACATACATACATACATACACACACACACACACAGACATATAATGTTTTGATTTGTTTACTTTTTTTTAGGACTTTGACTCCTGGTTTGATACTAACAACTGTCTTGGCGATCAAAAGCTGGTGGAAAGACTCCATGCGGTAAGCAGTATGTTTAATTTTATTTTACTTCCAAAATATAATAACATTATTGAGTCAATAACTAAATTATTCATGCAAATCTTTCCTTTGTTCGTTTGATGATCTTTGTAGATGTAATGTGGCTAATCGTCCATGCAATACTAGCTCCTTTGAAGGAGCCTCATTGCTTTGGGCCCACTGCTTACCAAAACTGGCACACTCTACCCACCATCACTGATTCTGTCATCTCACCGCTGAGGAAGAAAACAAGTTTGTGAGCTTTGCCAGTCAATTCTGGTAACTGTTCCCTAGCCAACTCTGTTTACTTAAGATATGTTGCTGACACGTTCACGTGCCACAACAGATCTACTAAAATGTATCTGCATTTGCTCTCTTGACTTATGTGGGAGACTCATAAACTGCCACTCACTGTTAGAGATTGTCCCCCAATACAGTCTATTTACAGTGGGCACCATAGTTGATAACAGAATCCACATCTAACTTCTAATAAAGCCTATTTACTGGGGGAGATTTATAAAAACAAATCTGAGAAAATGAACCCACAATTACTGCTGCAGGAGACTGAGTGAGGCACTTCTTGGACTTACTGCTAAAGACTTGTCTAAAACTAAGCATGTTTGAATCTGACTACATAATGTCAAATCTGCTTATGTGTAACCTGAGTTGCTGCTTGAGCCTGTTGCAGGGACTGGGATGTTGCAAATCTTAACATAGAGGAAAATTGGTTTCTGATGCAGCTTAATTGTATTAGGCATGTCGATACTATGATCTAAACAATCCTAAGTGTGCCCACGATCAGCAACATTGTCTTGTAGGCGTGCTAGCTATTCAGTATGATGAAATTGCCCCTAATGAAACATTATAACCTACTGTCCAGAACTATACCATTCATTAGTTATTACTTACCCTCTGTTGCCTTCAGTGGAGTTCCCGCTATTACACTCTTCTAATTCTAGAGACAGCTCTGTGACACAGTCATTTCAGTAGACATGCTTGTAAGCATTTATCTAAATGATTATATCAAATTGTCCTTGCAAATTATGCTGAATTCTTGAGCTAAAATCTAATGTGAATATTGATTTAGTTTGATCTTACACACTTTTACAGTACACACTACAATAAATGTGTATCCTGGCACTAAGATGATATACTGCTTAGAGAAAGAAGAGGTACTTGGATGTAGAGAGCAAAATGCCACCTCACAGGGAGATCTAATGCTAATTACTACCTAACAATGTCTGGCAATGTCAATGGGTCTGACGTCTAACTGAAAGAGCTTCTTCATTTACTAGTGAGTTTAGGCACTCAATAAATCATTAAACATGCATTATGTCACTCATTATTGCACTCATGCGAACATTCAAGCACTCATTGACCCAGTCTTTCATTTACTCACTTACCCATGCACATTAAAAGCATACAAACCCAAACATATGCAAAATAAATTAAAACAAAATAAAATAAAATATAATATAAGACTTACTGCTGCCTGTAGGAAAGTAGCCTCTTTCTAGCTTGCTTACCTCAACTTTTGTCCTGTTTGTCAGTGTGTTTGACTGTGTTCACTGGGATCCTGCTAACCAGGACCTCGGTGACTGTGCTCTCTCCTATAAATTTGGTTGCTGGTAACTTTTTATCCCCACTACTGGCATACTGGTGCCCCCCATGTAAGTCCCAGTATATGGTACCTAGGTACCCTAGGCATTGGGGTTCCAGGGGATCCCTATGGGCTGCAGCAGTTATTCTGCCACTCATAGGGAGCCCATGCAAAGGGTTCTGCAGGCTTGCGATTGCAGACTGCGTGAGCCGGGTGCACACACCCGGTTTCACTACAGGTCACTACAGGTCACTGCACCAGGTCACTGTAAGTCACCCTATGGTAGGCCCTCTCAGTCCTGGACTTCGTGAGTGTGGGGATGCCATTTTACACGTGTACTGGACATAGGTCACTATCTATTTCCAGCTACATAATGGTAACTCCGAACCTGGGCATGTTTGGTGTCAAACATGTTGGAATTATACCCGAATACTGTTGCAAGTATTGGAAGTACGATTCCATGCACTCTGGGGGCTCCTTAACGGACCCCCTGCATTGCTACCACCAGTCTTACAGGGTTTTCTGGGCATCCCAGCTGCTGCAACCCCTCAGACAGGTTTTTGCCCTCCTGCTGCTTGATCTGATCAAGCCCAAGAAGGGAGAACAAAGGATTTCCTTTGGGAGAGGGATGTAACATCCTCTTCCTTTGGAAATAGGTGTGACTGGCTTGGGAGTTGTAGCCTCCCCAGCCACTGGTTTTGTTCTGAAGGGCACATTTGTTGCCCTCCGTGCATAAACCAGTCCACACTAGTTCAGGGACCTCCCCAGTCCCTGCTCTAGCACAAAACTGGACAATGTAAAGGGGAGTGACCACTCTCCTTTCAATCACCAGCCCAGGGGTAGTGCCCAGGGCTCCTCCAGAGAGTCCCTGGGTTCTGCCATCTTGATTCCAAGGTTGGCAGGGAACTGTGGGAGCATCTGAGTGGCCAGGCCAGGAAAGTGACGTCAGAGGCACCCTCCGATACGTAGTTACCTGGTTAGGTGCCCAAGCCCCCTCTTTGGGCTATATAGGGTCTTCCTCTGGGGTGGGTCCTCAGATTCGGCTTCCAAGATTCCAGCAGGACTCCTCTGTAACCTCTGCCTCGACTTCTGGCCTCTGGAACCACGACTGGACCCTCCAGGAACCTACAAGCTGCAGATCCACGAGGATCTGCAACATTGTATCCAGAATTCCTGGCAGCTTTGCAACATTTCCCTGGCCGTGCATCATCAGAAGACTGTAACTCTTCAGCCTGCACAAGAAGGAGGAGGAATCTCCCTTGGGGTGAAGGCATCACTCCCCTGCATCCAGGGGTACCTGGATGCAACGATGACTGGCCGCGTGGATCTCCCCTCATCCTGAGTGGCGTGGCTCCTGCCTCACGGGTTGGTGGTCTGGAGTGGTCCCTTTAGTCCTCTCTACCAGCTGTTGCACTTTGGTGGTGGTAAGTCATTCCCACTCCACACAAGACAGTAACCCCATGCACCGCGTCCTTAGCAGCTTCCAAGACTTGTTTGGTTCACCTCCAAGGGGAACTTCAGGCAATGTGTAGCTCCATCTGCCAGCACTCCCTCTTGCAACTCCTGGGCCTCTATGTGGTCCTCCGGCGACATGGGGCTAACGTCTGTGGTGCTGTGTGGGCTGCTTCAGCGTCTTCTGTATCCCTGTCATGTGGGACAGCCTCTGCACCTGTGGGCCTTCTGCAACGTGGAGGGTCCCCTGTGACTCCCCCTCCTCTATAGAGTCCTCCTGGACCTTGCTCGTCCCAGGCAGCACCTCTTTTCCTCCAACCGCGAAAATTGTTCACCTACACCCATCTGTAGCGAAATGCCTCCCTTGGCGGGGTTACCCCCTAACTTTTTGCCTTTGGTGATGCCAGTTAGGATTGAAAGTGTGATGGGACCCTGCTAACCAGGCCCCAGCCCCAGTGTTCCTTCTCTAAACTGTACCTTTGTTCCCACAATTGGCACAGCCCTGGCACACAGATAAGTTGCTTGTAACTGGTACCC
The DNA here is from genome assembly GCF_031143425.1 of Pleurodeles waltl. Taxonomy (NCBI): domain Eukaryota; kingdom Metazoa; phylum Chordata; class Amphibia; order Caudata; family Salamandridae; genus Pleurodeles; species Pleurodeles waltl. The sequence continues at coordinate 134,555,934 of NC_090438.1, forward strand.
CTGGTACCAAGGGCCCTGTGGCCAGGGAAGGTCTCTAAGGGCTGCAGCATGTATTATGCCCCCGGGAGACCCCCACTCAGCTCATGCACACTGCCTCACAGCTTGTGCGTGCTGGTGGGGAGAAAATGACTAAGTCGACAGGGCATTTGCCTCAGGGTGCCATGCCCTCAACCCACTGCCTATGGCATAGGTAAGTCACCCCTCTAGCAGGCCTTACAGCCCTAAGGCAGGGTGCACTATACCACAGGTAAGGGCATAGTTGCATGAGCACTGTGCCCCTACAGTGTCTAAGCCAAGCCTTAGACATTGTAAGTGCAGGGTAGACATAAAGAGTATATGGTCTGGGAGTCTGTCAATTACGAACTCCCTAGTTCAATAATGGCTATACTGAAATCTGTGAAGTTTTGTATCAAACGTCTCAGCACAATAAATACACACTGATGCCATTGTGGAATTTATTGACAAATGCTCACAGAGGGCATCTTAGAGATGCCTGCCTGTGTACCAGTGCAGTTCCTAGTGTTAGGCTGACCAGTTCCTGCCAGCCTGCCACAACCATTTGAGTTTCTGGCCACATGAGGTGAGTGCCTTTGTCGCTCTTTGGCCAGGAACAAAGCCTGCACTGGGTGGAGGTACTTATCACCTCCCCTACAGGAACTGTAACACCTGGCGGTGAGCCTCAAAGGCTCATGCCTGTTGTTACAGCACCCCAGGACATCCCTGCTAGTGGAAATGCCCACCCCTCCGGACACAGCCCCCACTTTTGGTGGCAAGTCCGGAGGAGATAATGAGGAGTCGTCACCCACCAATCAGGACAACCCCTAAGGTGTCCTGAGCTGAGGTGACCCCTGCCTTAAGAAATCCTCCATCTTGGTTTTGGAGGATTACCCCAATAGGAATAGGGATGTGTCCCTCTCGCCTCAGGGAGGAGGCACAAAGAGGGTGTAGCCACCCTCCAGGGCAGTAGCCAACTGCTACTGCCCTCTAGACCTAAACACACCCCTAAATTCAGTATTTAGGAGCAACCCTGAACCCAGGAAATTAGATTCCTGCAGCCTACAACAAGAAGAAGGACTGCTGACCTGAAAGCCCCGCAGAGACGATGGAGACGACAACTGCATTGGCCCCAGCCCTACCGGCCTGTGTCCAGACTCAAAGAACCTGCACATCGATGCATCCAGCGTGACCAGCGACCTCTGAGGATTCAGAGGACTGACTTGCACCTAAAGGACCAAGAACCTCCGGAGGACAGCGGCTCTGTCCAGAAACAGCAACAAAATTGCAACAAAGAAGCAACTTTAAAGAGACTATCACTTCCTGCCAGAAGCGTGAGTCTTCACACTCTGCACCCGACGCCCCCGGCTCGAGTTCAGGGACAACCAGTACCTCAGAGAGGACTCCCAGGAGATTCCAACGACGTAGACACCCTGAGTCGACCTCCCTGCACCTCCCCAGTGATGGCTGCAGAGAGGATCCAGAGGCTGCCCCTGACCGCGACTGCCTGGTAACAAAGGAACCAGACATCTGGACCAAGCACTGCACCCACAGCCCCCAGGACTGAGAAGAACCACCTACCAGTGCAGGAGTGACCACAGGCAGCCCTCATCCTAGCCCATTTGGTGGCTGGCCCGAGAAGCCCCCTTGTGCTCTGCTTGCATCGCCAGAGTGACCCCCGGGTCCCTCCATTGATTTCTACAGCAAACCCAAAACCTACTTTGCACACTGCACCCGGCCTCCCCTTTGCCCCTGAGGGTGTGTTTGTGTGCTTTTGTGTGCCCCCCCTCAGTGCTCTACAAAACCCCCCTGGTCTGCTCCACGAGGACGCAGGTACTTACCTGCTAGCAGACTGGAACCTGAGCATCCTTGTTCCTTGTTCTCCATAGGCACTGCGGTGTTTTGGACCCTCCTTTGACCTCTGCACCTACCCGTCCCTGTGTTGCTGGTGTTGTGGCTTTGGGGTTGCCTTGAATCCCCAACGGTGGGCTGCCTATGCCCAATAGTCTTACTGTGTAAGTGCTTTACTTACCTGAGACTCGAAAACCTGCAACCAGAGACGCATCCGACAGGGACCAGCGACCTCTGAAGCCTCAGAGGACTGCCCTGGACTAAAGGACCAAGAAACTCCAGTGAGCAGCAGCTCTGTTCGAACAACAGAAACTTCTTTGCAACAAAGAAGCAACTTTTAAAGACTTCACGTTTCCTGCCGGAAGCGTGAGACTTCCCACTCTGCACCCGACGCCCTCGGCTCGAGATCCAGAGAACAAACAAAACAGGGAGGACTCCCCAGCGACTGCAACCCCGTGAGTAGCCAGAGACAACCCCCCTGGGCCCCCACAGCGACGCCTGCAGAGAGAATCCAGAGGCTACCCCCCTGACTGTGACTGCCTGTAACAAGGGACCCGACGCCTGGAACCAGCACTGCACCTGCATCCCCCAGGACCTGAAGGAAACAAACCTCAGTGCAGGAGTGACCCCCAGGCAACCCTCTACCTAGCCCAGGTGGTGGCTGTCCCGAGAAGCCGCCCCTGTGCCTACCTGCACCGCTAGAGTGACCCCCGGGTCCCTCCATTGAATCGTATCTAAAACCCGATGCCTGTTTTGTACACTGCACCTGGCCACCCCTGTGCCGCTGAGTGTTTTGTGTGCCTACTTGTGTCCCCTCCAGTGCTCTACAAAACCCTCCTGGTCTGCTCCCCAAGGACACGGGTACTTACCTGCTAGCAGACTGGAACCAGAGCACCCCTCTTCTCCATAGGTGCCTATGTGTTTTGGGCACCTCTTTGACCTCTGCACCTGACCGGCCCTGAGCTGCTGGTGTGGTAATTGTGGGGTCGCCTTGAACCCCCAATGGTGGGCTGTCTATGCCCAGGCAGTGAGACTTGTAAGTGTTTTACTTACCTGACAAACTAACCTTTACTACCTCCCCCAGGAACTGTTGATTTTTGCACAGTGTCCACTGTTAAAATAGCTTATTGCCATTTTAACAAAGACTGTATATGATATTGCTTTTATACAAAGTTCCTAACTTACCTGTGTGAAGTACCTTGCATTTTATGTGTTTACTTCAAATCTTGAACCTGTGGTTCTTAAAATATATTTTTCTATATAAAAACCTTTTGGCCTGGAGTAAGTCTTTGAGTGTGTGTTCATTTATTGCCTGTGTGTGTACAACAAATGCTTAACACTACCCTCTGATAAGCCTTCTGCTTGAACACACTACCACAAAATAGAGCATTAGAATTATCTAATGTTGCCACTATCTTACCTCTAAGGGGAACCCTTGGATTCTGTGCACACTATTTCTTACTTTGAAATAGTATATACAGAGCCAACTTCCTACACTGGTGGATCAGCGGTGGGGTCTAAGACTTTGCATTTGCTGGACTACTCAGCCAATACCTGATCACACGACTAAATTCCAAAAATTGTCATTAGAAACAGATTTTTGAAATTTGAGCTATTTTTCGAAATTTTAAAAAGTCCTGCTAGGGCCTTGTGTAAATCCCTGTTAGCATTTCTTTTAGAGTTTAAAAGTTTGTAAAAGTTTGGATTTAAGTTCCAGAAGTAGTTTTTAGATTCTTAAAGAGTTATCCTAACTTTTAGAGAAATAATGTCTAGCACAGATGAGATGATGGTGGAACTCAACCTCACCCCTTACCTGCATCTAGGGATGTCAGAGTTAAGGACACTCTGTAAGCTAAAAAATATAAAAACTGGGTCCAACCCTAACAAAGTTAAGCTCCAGGAGCTTTTGGCAGAGTTTGCAAAGGACCACCCCTCTGAGGATAATCCTACAGAGGGGGAAGCTAGTGACCAGGAGGATGATTCCCTCCCTCCTGTCCTAGTTAGGGAGGCCAGGGTCCCTCAAACCCTGACTCCACAAGTGATAGTGAGAGAAACTGGTTCTTCCACAGGGGAGACCAGTAACTCTGGAAACATTGAGGACAGCCTCAATGAAGATGACCTCCTGTTAGCCAGGATGGCCAGAAGATTGGCTTTGGAGAGACAGCTCCTAGCCATAGAGAGGGAAAGAAAAGAGATGGGTTTAGCTCCCATCAGTGGTGGCAGCAACATAAATAGGGTCAGAGATAGTATTGACATGCTAAAAATCCCCAAAGGGATTGTAACAAAATATGAAGATGGTGATGACATCACCAAGTGGTTCACAGCTTTTGAGAGGGCTTGTGCAACCAGAAAAGTAAGCAAATCTCCCTGGGGTGCTCTCCTTTGAGAAATGTTCTCTGGAAAGTGTAGGGATAGACTCCTCACACTCTCTTGTGAAGATGCAGAATCGTATGACCTCATGAAGGCTACCCTGATTGAGGGTTTTGGATTCTCAATTGAGGATTACAGGATTAGGTTCAGGGGGGATAAAAAATCCTCAAGCCAGACCTGGGTTGATTTTGTTGACTTCTCAGTCAAAACACTAGATGGTTGGACTCATGGCAATGGTGTAAATGATTATGATGGGCTGTATACCTTGTTTATGAAAGAACATCTGTTAAGCAATCGTTTCAATGATAAACTGCATCAGCATCTGGTTGACCTAGGTCCAACTTCTCCCCAAGAATTGGGAAAGAAGGCAGACCATTGGGTCAAGACAAGGGTGACCAAGACTTCCACAGGGGGTGACCAAAAGAAAGGGGTCACAAAGCCTCCCAAGTGGAAGGGGGGTCACAAAGCCTCCCCAGTGGAAGAGTGTTGAGACATCCAAGGGAAAAAAAGTAAAGAGTCTTCTACAGGGCCCCAAAAACCCGCTCAGGAGGGTGGGTCCAAAGCCTCTTCACTATCCTCATTTGGGTATAAGGGTAAAAACTTTGATCCCAAAAAGGCCTGGTGTCGCGGCTGTAATCAGCATGGACACCAAACTGGAGACAAGAACTGTCCCAAGAAAGGTTCCACAATCAACCACTACTCCAGTTAGCACTGGAATAGCCAGTCTCCAGGTGGGATCAACAGTGTGCCCAGAGCAAATCAGGGTTCACACTGAAGCTACATTAGTCTCAGCGGGTGGGGTGGACATAGCCACACTTGCTGCCTGGCCACCTAACATGCAAAAATACAGGCAGCAGCTCTTAAATAATGGGACTAGAGTAGAAGCCCTGAGGGATACAGGTGCCAGTGTCACTATGGTGACAGACAAACTGGTTTCCCCAGGACAATACCTGGCTGGATAAACGTATCCAGTCACCAATGCTGACAATCAGACTAAAGTCCATCCCATGGCAATGGTAACTTTAGAATGGGGGAGGGGTCACTGGCCTGAAACAGGTGGTAGTCTCTTCTGCTATACCAGTAGAATGTCTGCTTGGAAATGATCTGGAGTCCTCAGCATGGGCTGAGGTAGAACTCAAAACCCATGCAGCCATGCTGGGTATCCCTGAACTGGTGTGTGTCAAGACTAGGGCAAGGTGCAGGGCTCAGGGTGAAAAAGAAGGTCTGGAGTCTGGAATAATGGGCCAACTTTCCAAGAGAAAAGGAAAGAAGACTGGGGAACCAGTTTCAGCACAGAAAAAGAAACAGAACCTTTCTTCCAGGAAGAAGTTCTACCCCCGAGGGAACTGAGTCCATGGAGCTAGAACCTTACCAGGTTGAGCTCTTGGGGTCAGGGGGACCCTCAAGGGAACAGCTGTGCAAGGGCCAAGACAATTGTCCCTCTCTTGAAGGCCTAAGACAGCACGCAGCTGAACAATAAAAAGGAAATGTCAGTGGAACACACAGGGTCTATTGGGAAGATGGGCTCCTTTACACTGAGGGAAGAGATCCCAAACCTGGTGCCACAAGGAGAGTGGTAGTGCCTCAGGAGTTTAGGGAGCTCATTCTGACCTTAGCCCATGACATTCCCCTTGCTGGGCATTTGGGACAAACCAAGACATGGGAGAGATTGGTCAAGTATTTCTTTTGGCCCAATATGTCCCAGAAGGTAAAGGAGTTTTGTACCTCCTGTGTCACCTGTAAAGCCACTGGTAAGACAGGTGGCCATCGAAAGGTCCCCCTCATTACACTTCCAGTGGTGGGGGTCCCCTATAAAAGAGTGGGAGTGGATATAGTGGGTCCACTTGAACCTCCCACAGCATCAGGGGATCATGCTACTAGGTACCTTGAGGCAATTTCCCATAGGTCCACTACTGCCCCTGCAGTAGCCAAAGCACTCATTGGTAATTTTACCAGAGTGGGATTTCCTAAGGAGGTGGTTTCTGACAGAGATCCCAACTTCATGTCAGCTTACCTGAAACAAATGTGGAAGGAGTGTGGGGTGACTTACAAATTCACCACACCATACCATCCACAAACCAATGGTCTTATTGAGAGATTTAACAAGACATTGAAGGGAATGATCATGAGGCTCCCTGAAAAACTCAAAAGGAGATGGGAGGTCCTCTTGCCATGCCTGCTTTTCACCTACAGAGAGGTGCCTCAGAAGGGAGTAGGGTTTTCCCCCTTTGAACTTCTGTTTGGCCATCCTGTTAGGGGACCACTAGCTCTTGTAAAATAAGGCTGGGAGAGACCTCTCCATGAGCCTAAACTAGATGTGGTGGACTTTGTACTAGGCCTACGTTCAAGGATGGCAGAGTACATGGAAAAGGCAAGCAAAAACCTTGAGGCCAGCCAACAGCTCCAGAAGATGGGGTATGACCAAAAGGCTGCTATGGTTGAGTTTCAGCAAGGGCAGAAAGTCTAGGTTCTGGAGCCTATGGCTCCCAGGGCACTTCAGGACAAATGGAGTGGCCCTTACCCAGTGCTAGAAAAGAAGAGTCAGGTCACCTACCTGGTGGACCTAGGCACTAGCAGGACCCCAAGAGGGTGATCCATGTCAACCGCCTCAAACTCTTCCATGATAGGGTAGATGTAAACATGTTAATGGTTACAGATGAGGACCGGGAAGCAGAGAGTGAACCTCTCCCTGATCTCCTCTCCACTGACCCTAAGGATGGCACAGTAGGTGGAGTGATCTACTCAGACACCCTATCTGGCCAACAGCAGGCTGACTGCAGGCAAGTACTCCAGCAGTTTGCTGAGCTCTTTTCTTTAACCCCTGGTCAGACACACCTGTGTACCCATGATGTGGACACAGGAGACAGCATGCCTCTCAAAAACAAAATATTTAGACAGTCTGATCAAGTTAAGGAAAGCATCAAAGTGGAGGTCCACAAGATGCTGGAGTTGGGAGTGATTGAACACTCTGACAGTCCCTGGGCTAGCCCAGTGGTCTTGGTCCCCAAACCTCACACAAAAGATATCAAGAGAGAGATGAGGTTTTATGTGGACTACAGAGGGCTTAACTTTGTCACCAAGGCAGATGATCACCCCATTCCAAGGGCAGATTAATTAATTGACAAATTGGGTGCTGCCAAATACTTAACTACCTTTTACTTAACAGCAGGGTACTGGCAAATAACTGGCAAATAAAAATGGCACCAGGAGTAAAAGAGAAAACAGCATTCTCTACACCTGATGGGCACTACCAGTTTACTGTGCCGTCCTTTGGCTTAAAGAATGCCCCAGCCACCTTCCAAAGGTTGGTGAATCAAGTCCTTGCTGGGTTGGAGTCCTTTAGTGCAGCTTATCTTGATAATATTGCTGTCTTTAGCTCCAACTGGCAGGATCACCTGGTTCACCTGAGGAAGGATTTTACTTGGGTCACCTTGTAGGTGGAGGCTAAGTTCAGCCACTCCAACCCAAGATCCAGACTATTCTGGACTGGGTAGATCCAAAAACCCAGACTCAAATCAGGGCATTCCTTGGCTTGACTGGATACTATAAGAGGTTTGTGAAGGGAGATGGATCAATAGTGACACCCCTCACAGAACTTACCTCCAAGAAAAAGCCCAAGAAAGTGAACTGGACCGTGGACTGTCAAAAGGCCTTTGACACCCTGAAGCAAGCAATGTGTACAGCACCAGTTTTGAAGGCTCCAGATTACTCTAAGCAGTTCATTGTGTAGACAGATGCCTCTGAACGTGGGATAGGAGCAGTCCTGCCCCAAAGAAATGATGATGGCCTTGACCAGGCTCTTGGTTTTATTAGCAGGAGGTTACTCCCCAGGGAGAAGCGTTGGAGTGCCATTGAGAGGGAGGTCTTTGCCGTGGTCTGGTCCCTGAAGAAGTTGAGACCATACCTTTTTGGTACTCATTTCACAGTTCAAACTGACCATAGACCTCTCAGATGGCTAATGCAAATGAAAGGAGAAAACCCTAAACTGTTGAGGTGGTCCATATCCCTACAGGGAGTGGACTTTGTAGTGGAACACATACCTGGGACTGCCCATGCCAACGCTGATGGCCTTTCCAGGTTCTTACACTTAAAAAACGAAGACTCTCTTAGGAAAGGTTAGTCTCATCCTCTTTCGTTTGGGGGGGGTTGTGTAAGGAAATGCCTCCCTGGCATGGTTACCCCGTAACGTTTTGCCTTTGCTGATGATAAGTTTTGATTGAAAGTGTCCTGGGCCACTGCTAGCCAGGCCACAGCCCCAGTGTTCTTTCCCTAAACTGTACCTTTGTCTCCACAATTGGCACAGCCCTGGCACTCAGATAAGTCCCTTGTAACTGGTACCCCTGGTACCAAGGGCCCTGATGCCAGGGAAAGTCTCTAAGGGCTGCAACATGTCTTATGCCACCCTGGGGACCCCTCACTCAGCACATACACACTGCCTCACACCTTGTATGTGCTGGTGGGGAGAAAAAGACTAAGTCGACATGGCACTCCCCTCAGAGTGCCATGCCAACCTCACACTGCCTGTGGCATAGGTAAGTCACCCCTCTAGCAGGCCTTACAGCCCTAAGGCAGGGTGCACTATACCACAGGTGAGAGCACTATGCCCCTACAGTGTCTAAGCAAAACCTTAGACATTGTAAGTGCAGGGTAGCCATAAGAGTAAATGGTCTGGGATTTTGTCAAACCCGAACTCCACAGCTCCATAATGGCTACACTGAAATCTGGGAAGTTTCATATCAAACTTCTCAGCACAATAAATGCACACTGATGCCAGTGTGCAATTTATTGTAACATGCACCCAGAGGGCATCTTAGAGATGCCCCCTGAATACCCACCCGACTTCTAGTGTAGGCTGACCAGTTCCTGCCAGCCTGCCACAAACCAGACAAGTTGTTGGCCAAATGGGGAGAGTGCCTTTGACCCACTGTGGCCAGGAACAAAGCCTGTACTGATTGGAGGAGATTCACACCTCCCCTTGCAGGAACTGTAACGCCTGGCGGTGAGCCTCAAAGGCTCACCCCTTTTGTTACAGCACCCCAGGGCATCCCTGCTAGTGGAGATGCCCTCCCCTCCGGCCACTGCCCCCACTTTTGGCGGCAAGGCTGGAGGAGATAATGAGAAAAACAAGGAGTCACCCACCAGTCAGGACAGCCCCTAAGGTGTCCTGAGCTGAGGTGACCCCTGCCTTTAGAAATCCTCCATCTTAGTTTTGGAGGATTCCCCCAATATGATTAGTGATGTGCCCCCCTCCCCACAGGGAGGAGGCACAAAGAGGGTGTAGCCACCCTCCAGGACAGTAGCCAATGGCTACTGCCCTCCCAGACCTAAACACACTCCCAAGTCTAGTATTTAGGGGCACCCTAGAACCCAGGAAATCAGATTCCTGCAACCTGAAGAAACAAGAAGGACTGCTGACCTACAAGCCTGCAGAGAAGACGGAAGACGACAACTGCTTTGTCCCCAGACCTACAGGCCTGTCTCCTGACTTGAAAACTTACAACCAGCGACACATCCGACAGGGACCAGCGACCTCTGAAGCCTCAGAGGACTGCCCTGGACTAAAGGACCAAGAAACTCCCGTGAGCAGCGGCTCTGCTCAAACAACAGCAACTTCTTTGCAACAAAGAAGCAACTTTTAAAAACTTCACGTTTTCCGCCAGAAGCGTGAGAATTCCCACTCTGCACCCAATGCCCCCGGCTTGAGATCCAGAGAACAAACACCACAGGGAGGACTCCCCAGCGACTACGACCCCGTGAGTAGCCCGAGACAAACCCCCTGGACCCCCACAGCGATCCTTGCAGAGAGAATCCAGAGGCTCCCCCCTGACCGCGACTGCCTGTAACAAGGGACCCGACACCTGGAACCAACACTGCAACCGCAGCCCCCAGAACCTGAAGGAAACAAACCTCAGTACAGGAGTGACCCCCAGGCGACCCTCTACCTAGCCCAGGTGGTGGCTGTCCCGAGAAGCCCCCCCCCTGTGCCTACCTGCACCGCTAGAGTGACCCCCGGGTCCCTCCATTGAATCCTATCTAGAACCCGATGCCTGTTTTGTACACTGCACCCGGCCGCCCCTGTGCCGCTGAGGGTGTGTTTTGTGTGCCTACTTGTGTCTCCCCCAGTGCTCTACAAAACCCCCATAGTCTGCCCCCCGAGGACGCGGGTACTTACCTGCTGGTAGACTGGAACCGGAGCACCCCTGTTCTCCATAGACGCCTATGTTTTTAGGGCACCTCTTTGACCTCTTCACCTGACCGGCCCTGAGCTGCTGGTGTGGTAACTTTGGGGTCGCCTCGAACCCTCATCAGTGGGCTGCCTATGCCCAGGAAGTGAGACTTGTAAGTGTTTTACTTACCTGACAAACTAACCTTTACTTACCTCCCCCAGGAACTGTTGATTGTTGCACTGTGTCCACTTTTAAAATAGCTTATTGCCATTTTAACAAAGACTGTATATGATATTGCTTTTATTTAAAGTTCCTACCTTACCTGTGTGAAGTACCTTGCATTTTATGTGTTTACTTCAAATCTTGAACCTGTGGTTCTTAAAATAAACTAAGAAAATATATTTTTCTATATAAAAACCTATTGGCCTGGAGTAAGTCTCTGAGTGTGTGTTCCTCATTTATTGCCTGTGTGTGTACAACAAATGCTTAACACTACCCTATGATAAGCCTACTGCTCGACCACACTACCACAAAATAGAGCATTAGAATTATCCAATTTTGCCACTATCTTACCTCTAAGGGGAACCCTTGGACTCTGTACACACTATTTCTTACTTTGAAATAGTATATACAGAGCCAACTTCCTACACAAACTCAATGGTTTTCTTAAAAAAAGGGTAGTGTCCCTTTCTAATGTCGGACTTCAAAACCTTTTTGAAATTATTTACTTCCAGATGTTCACTGGGACCAATCCATTTAGTAAATCTGATCTGGGCTCTGTAGCCGTCTGCCTCAAATTGCAACCAGGTCCCTGTGTACTGCAACCATTGTCTACCATTGGCACTTTGTGCTTTTTGGCTCTTTGTCCATTTAAATCTTTAAAAGGTATACTTCATGTTTCACTTATTGAATTATTAACTCATTTTCTTACATTCATGTTCAGTGGTGGGATTCAGAAGTTGTGTTTAGCAGAACTACTCAGTTTTAAAAGTTAAAATAAAAAATCTCTAAATTGAATTCATATAAAAAATTGAATTTTAATTGGTGTAAGGTATTTTATAGGGTCATTCAGATTTTTTAATTAATGAGTCCAATTTAAGCACTTTAAGTCCTTTTTGAGAACATGGAGGTAGATCTGTCTACAATGGAGAGCCTTAACATGGCAGAGGTGAGGAGAATATGCATGCAAAAAGAGATGAAGTTAAGCAGTGAATCTGGAAAGAAGGAATTTCACAGAACCTTCACATCCAACTGTTGTGAACACTGTGACAGTTCTGTTTAAGTATTTCCTGTTTTTCTCCTATGCTTGCTTTAGGTTTTTTTATCTCGTTTTAGAAATGTTGCTATCCTGCCCGCCTACTATTTAGACAACGGTTTACCTCACATTTTTTCAGATTTCTTTGTTGGTGGCCTTAGGACACTGAGCACTTCACTATTGCAGCCCAGTGCTGCCGTGCATGTGCTCTGTCCCCTAACCATGGTTTGATTGGTACAACCACAATTGCCATATTTAATTTACTTATAAGTCCCTGGTAAAGTGAACTACATTTGTTAAGGGCCTATAAATTAAATGCTACCAGCAGACTGCAGCACTGCTTGTGCCTCCCACTCAAGTAGCTCTTAAACATGTCTCAGGCCTTCCATTACAGACCCTGTGTAGTTTATACTGCTATGTCGACATGGCATTTAAAACCTCTTACCAAGCCGTAAACTCCCCTTTTATTCGGTATGAGTCACCCCTAAAATAGGCCCTAGGTAGCCCATAGGGCAGGGTTTTATGTAATTAAAAGGCAGGGCATATAGTTGTACGTTTTACATCTCCTGGTAGTGAAAAAATCCCAAATTTGTGTTTCACTTCTGTGAGGCCTACCTCTCTAATAGGTTAACTTTGGGGATTTCTTTACAATTAATAAGCAGTAATACCTACTTGAGAAGGAGTAGGCATGTCATGCTTAGTACCTATGGAATTGTAACTATAAATCCTCTTTAATGGTAAGATCAGATTTATTGTTACAATTTTGAAAATGCAACTTTTAGAAAGTTGGCATTTTCCCGCTCTTGGTTCTGGGTGCCTGCAGCCTGTCTACAATACAGGTCTGGGCTTGGTGAGAGCTGGAGTTTGTACATTCCCTCTAGACAGCCATACAGAAAGGGAGTTTAGGTGTGACTGATGGGTGATCAACATTCTGATGGCCCATCCTGGGAGGATGGGAGGGAGAAGCTGACACATACACCTGAATAAGTGCTGACACATAGACCTGACAAAGTGCTGCATAACCCCCTGTAGTGAACCTGGAGCCAGGACAGGAAGCAAGGACCTCTGTGTACTTCAAAGATCCAACTGGGTATGAGTACTGGACCTCTGACCCTACCAACTCGGTACACTGCTGGACCTGTGAAGAACACTGCCAGGAAGAAGGAATGCTGTGCTGCTAGAAGGACTGCCTCTTTGGATTTCTGCTGTGGAAGAACTGTTTTTCTCCTGTGCTGCCTGCTGCCCTCTGCCCTGCTGAGGAAGGACTGGATCTATCTCCTTTAAACCTAGAGTGACTCCTATGGCTCGCTGGCTGGCCTCCTGTTCTTTCGAAGTATCAAGAGACACAAAAGACTTCCAACTCGTCATCAACAGCACCTGGACTTTGCTTGCAGCAAGTCTTGCTCTGCCAGTGGGTGATAATCCAGTCCTAGACCCTTGGAAGTAGGTTTAAACCTGCCAGTACCTGCGTGTTGACGCCGTTGCGCCGATTGGAACCGACACATCCCTATCGACACCCAGCACATTACCACTGCTGCGAGGATCAAGGACACTGCATCAATACTGATGCATCACCGTTGCTGAGAGGATCGGGAGCATTGCATTGCCAACTGTATGACACATCACCTCTGTTCTCGACGCATCACTTACATCTTTGGGATCAACACCAGCGCATTGTCTCCCTTGCGCCTCACATCTTGTTCTCGACGTCAGTGCATCTCTGAACCAAGGTAGTGTTTCAGCGGACCAAGGCTGGTCCCTTTATCTGATCTGCGCTGCATTGCGATAGGCCTGAATTTTCAGAATTGACCTGATCTAGCACGACCACCGGTTGGCGCTTTATTTTTGTAAGCACTAAAACTAAGTTTATTCTTTAAAGCGTCACATCTACACTTTTACTAATTGGATTTTTGTTGTTTTGGCCTTGTTGTATTTATAAAAATATAATGTATTTAGCTAACCTGGTGTGGGGTCTTTTTGTGGTGTTTTTACTGTGTTACAGTTTGCAGTGTTGTTTAGATACTTTACGCATTGCCTCTCAAGTTACGCCTGCCTGATGTGTGCCAAGCTCCCAGAGGGTGAGCACAGGTTAATTTATGATGTGTATCTGACTTACCTTTACTAGGATTGTGACCTCTGCGAACCAGAAATCCAGTTTCTAATAGCTGTCCAACAAGAAGTTTACAAGTAGCTCTCCTGTGTGCAGTCCAGTCAGCAAAATTAGAAGCTTTTGATCCAGGCTGTACAATTGGTATTGAAAGTCTTTCTTCCTTCGATCAGAGGAAGGCTAGTGCAAGTGTTCGCGGACAACATCACCACCATGTGGTACTGCTACAAACGGGGGTGGGTAGGATCATGGACCATCTGTCAAGAGGCCCTGTGTCTCTGGACATAGCTGGAAG